>NC_058133.1:90209369-90230376 GCF_016433145.1 Gracilinanus agilis | reverse complement strand
GAAGGAAGGAAGGAAGGAAGGAAGGAAGGAAGGAAGGAAGGAAGGAAGGAAGGAAGGAAGGAAGGAAAGAAGACATTCCTTGCTCCCAAGGAGCTTAAAATCTAAAGAGAGAAGATTATATGGAAGATAAAAAGAGTGTAAGAGTCAAAGGAAGGGAAAGTATCCAGAGCTGGGGAATGATGGAGAAATCCATGGATGCAGTTGCCTGGGAAAGGAAATAATGGCTGACTTGAGCATCTTTCTTAAAGATTTTGGGAGGAGCTCTTTGCTTTACCTTCCATCCAAAGGGTCCCCAAGGGAAGAGGGTAGTGATAAAGCATGAGTATCACTGCTAATGTGAGTTTACAGTACAATGAGGTTCCTCAAAGTATGATGAAGAAAAGGAAGCAGGTCAACCCTGTAAAACAAATTAGAATCAACTTAATATAGAGTGGGAAGAACTGAATAGGAACATTGGGATTATCAGTATGCTTGAAAAAAAATGCACAGTGCCCCAGCATAGATAGATACTATTGAGTTACACAGAAAGGATAATGCACAGCACAAGGAGAAAGCACATTTCTTCCACTTTAACCAAATACTTTCTTTGGTTCAGAGAAGGTAAAAGGTATAAATTAATTTCACCAATGCCTCCTGCAGCCCACTCATCCTTACAGATAAAATTTTAGCTACCTGTTTTAGAACCAGCTTTCAGAACCATATTTCTTGAGCCTCTTGAATAACCCCTGAGATTCTAGTTTAAATTAGACTCTGATTTGACTCATCATGGCCTCTGGCTCATTCTAGAATCATAACTTATGAGTTTTTTTTTCTCCAGGGTAATCCAGGCAATAATTAATAGAAGCAGAATTTGAGTCCCATATTTTTTGAGTCTGGTGTTTCTTTTTTACTACTACTACTAATTCTGTCTTAGAATCACTACTGATTATCAGTTCTAAGGGCTATTGAATTTAATTTACTTGGCCAGAGTCACACAACCAGGTAGTATCTGAAGACAGAATTGTACTGAGTATCTCCCATCTCTAGGCCTGGTTCTCTATCCACTGAACCACCTAGCTTGCCCATAATCCAGTATTTTTTCAGATAAATCTTTCTGCCCCTCAAACTTAAGTCTCTTTTGATAAAAGTTAAGAATGATGAGATAGACACAGTGATGGAACCAGTGGTTACTCTGATAAAGAATTCAAAGTTGAAGAAAGTTTATTACCATGGGATGGAGTACTCTCTGGGTAACTTAGGGTTTCCTAGAACAATGAGTTGATACCAATGATATAAACATGTAAAAGGCAAGATTTGATCCCAGGTTATCAAGGTTTCAAAGCTAGCTTCCTATACCCTATGCCACGTTGCCACCCAATAGAATGGGTCTATGGTTTCAATTCCATTTTAAGTGATATAATCTTTCCTCTGAAATGACTTTCAATGTATTCTGTATATGTGCTCTTTCTGTACCATAAAAAACCAAAATCTTTCTAAATCAAAAGCAGTCAAGTATTCATTTTTGTAGTGCTCCACAATTGTAATCTGCTAATTGTTGCAATTCTATTTGGCAACCAGATCATGAATTTCAAGTCAGAGGAAGAACTATAGGAGTGGAAACAGAAGAAAAACAACTGCTTGAACACATGGGTTGAGGTGGACATGATTGAGGATGTAGACGTGAAACTGCCACACCAATGCAACTATCAATAATTTGGAAATAGGTCTTGATCAATGACACATGTTAACACCAGTGGAAATATACACCTGCCATGGGGGGAGGGGGAAGTTGGGGGGTGAAGGGAAAGTAAGAGCATGAATTATGAAACCATGTTAACTTTTCAAAAAATACATATTAATAAATGTTTAAAAATAAATAAATAAAGTCTATTGCCCTCATATAAAACTTGAATAAAAACAAATCTAAATATTAAGATAGAAATGTGATTTGAATTTTGAAGATAATCTCTGTAATATATACCAATGAAAAATTATTAGAGTAGCAAGGGATATATGTTTAGGTCCCTGTTATTATTAATCACTTAGAAATATTTGTCAATTTCAAATAAGTTCATTGTTTGAACAGTGATAGGATGCTTTACCAATTAAACAAAGTTAAATTCAAAGGGAAGATGTGAATGATTGCTAACTCTTCCACATCAGCACATGGTAATTAGGGTTGCTTTCTTTTTTCTCTTTGGATTCCCATTGCCTAGCCCAGTGCCTTGCACATAATTAGTGCCTAATGAATGTTTATGAATTGTAATGAAGGAGTACTTACATTGAGAAAAATTTCAGCTAAGCCAACATATTAATGAGCACATTTTCATCCATAAAGATTTACATATTGTTTAACCAGAATTGGTACAGAAGTTTCAGTGATTTTTTTCTTCAATCAACAAGCATTTATCAAATATTTATTTTTCCCCAAGCACTGTATCATGTGCTAGGGATAGGAAAACTATAACAAAATAGTTTCTTCCTAATTTGTGCAATGAAGTTTATATATTAAGTTCTTTTTTAAATTTTATTTTTTTAGAAAAATTTTCCATTGTGACATGATTCATTTTCTTACTCTCTTTCCCCCAAAAGCCACCCCCCATAGCCAATGCACATTTCCACTGGTTTCTTCAAGTGTGATCAAGACCTATTTCCATATTATTGATAGTTGTACTAGGGCGTTCATTTAGAGTTTATTTCATAAATCATGTGTGCATCAACCCATGTGTTCAAGCAGTTGTTTTTCTTCTGTGTTTCTACTCCTGTAGTTCTTTCTCTGAATGTGGGTAGCTTTCTTTTCCATAAATCCCTAAGAATTGTCCTGGGTCATTGCACTGCTGCTAGTACAGAAGTCCATTACATTCGATTTTACCACAGTGTATCAGTCTCTATGTACTATGTTCTTCTGGTTCTGCTCCTTTCACTCTGCATCAATTCCTAGAGGTCATATATTAAGTTCTTGATAAAGGTTCAAAGTATTTTTGTCCCTATATGATATGAAAATTCGGATTCATTATTAGAGTACATCATCATAGTCCTCAAGATTTATAACAGCTTTTTGTGGCGAGAAAAATTCTTGATTTCCATATAACATGAGACCATTCTGGGAATTTTAAAGTGATTTAAATGATCTGAAGCTGTTCTCAGTCACAAAAGTCATTATTTTAACTGGTTTTCCCCAATGATGCTATATATCTATGAATCATGGAACATCACAATCCCAGATGTATCAAGACTGGAAGTGACTCAAAGGACAATGGAGAAAAACAATATACAACTAAGGTACAACATATTATCAGTGGTGTGTGGCAAGAAGTGACATAAAAAAGTAGCAAGGACATAATTATATAAGAAAAAAAGAAAAAAAATATATGGATGGCATGACATATGGAATGCATTGACATTCAAAAATATTAATATCATTAAGATAAAGATGTTAAAACACATCAGAAAGATCCTCTAAAAATAATTTATGGAAGAATATGAATAAAAATTACTTAGGATAAGGTATAAAGGTACACATAGGTTGAAAGTAGCCTCATTTGGAAAGGATCCTATATAAGTGACATCATGAACTAATCAAATCATCAAAGTGCCATAGACTATTAAAATGAATTTTCTCCATTTTTAAGTTCTTTTCTAGATTAAGACTCTATCCCAATCCTTCATCAAGATATGGGAATTACCCAAGACCCTCAAGACATCAAGTATATGTAAAATGGATGAAATATGTTTGGAGAAGTTACTGACTATCAGAAAGTTGATCATTGGGTGATGACGTTTTTTGAGGTATGGATACAATTGATCCAACAATGTGCTACAATCAAGAGGGATTATTTGCACCAATTGAAGGAATACTCATACAGACAAAATAAAAAAAACTCATCAAATATCAAAGTAAATAGGTATTTAACTGTGAGATATTATAATCAACATTGTTTTCACCTTCCTACTGTATACGGCTACTAAAAAGTAACAATAATAATAACAGATACACTTTCTTTAAAATATATCATCTTCTTTGATCCTCATCCCTCTGAGACTGGTGCTAATGTTATTTCCCTTTTACAAGTGAGGAAATTGAGGCCAAAAGAATTATCTTGTACAAAGTCACATAGTGATGAGGCAGATTTTGAACTCATGTTTTTCTGACCCCAAGTATAGTACTCCATCTGTTATTTTGAAGCCCCTTACGGTATAATACCCTTTCTGGTCTATTTTCTTCAACTTGCACTCATACTCAGAAGACTCAAACTCCTAGAAGAGTTACCACTCTCAGGGTTCTAAAGGTAATGTCTCTAAAGTCAGCTTCCTCTTAATTCAATGTTTAGATAAAATGAGAGACATGTGAATCACTGAACAAATATTCAAAAGAGGGAGTGGCATTTAGCTTCTCTACTAAAAATATGTGACAAAAGCAATTTACCTACCCTTGGCACTGCATACTGGAAGTCCTGTCTCACTTAGAATCTTCCAATGATTCTTCTTAAGTGTTGCATCTCCTATTATTCCCATATCTCTAGTGAAATGATGATGCTAAAGGGAAAAGAGGAAGCCACTCAACTCACCTCTCTAGGTTTCCATCCATAACTATATCAGACTCACAAACTCCAACTCCTCATCTGATGAATGATTTGCTTCTTTTATCATACAGGTCCAATGGACAAAACTGTTTTTCCCGGACAACCCCAGATAACTCCTATATGTTGCCAACGTTGGATGAAGTTGCCTTCATTCAATAACTATCACCCTATAAGTCTCAAATTTATTAAGAAAATTAGTAACAAATTGGTGAGGGTGGCAGGAAAAAATAGCACCTACTTTACCCTTTGTGATTGTATACTTGTTTTTGTTGACTAAATCAACTTAGGTAGCCTCATGTCCACATTAAGACCTTTAGTGTTTCGGAATTCTGTGATGAAATCAAACATCACTACAACCAACACCTCCACAAAAGTAAACTGCTCTATAGAAATGTCCCAGAACAATCTTTAAGTGATTGTATGAGTGAAATAAATTCTTCTAGAGGCTGACAGACATTCATCAGTACTAATAACATAGGTAGGACTTTGAATTAACTTGATTATTTAGTTTAACTCAGTTTATGAGAAAATAAAGTTTATTTTCACAGATGGTAAATAATACCTCATATTTCTATAGCACATTGAAACTTACAAAGTGCAGTCCTCGTGACAATCTGGTGGCACAGGAAATACAAGCATTTGATCATTCCAACTATCATTGGAAGTAGGTAATATTATTATCCTCTTTTTGCAATTGAGGAAGCTAAGGTAGACAGAGGTTAAGTGTCTTCTTTTGTGAAAAATAATAGTTTTATTCATAGTTTTTATCCCCATCAGTACCTAACACAATAAGACTAATCAAACCCCTTGCATCCTTGACTCATTCCCTTCAACTTCCTTTTTTAATTTAATTTTTTCCAGAATACATGTTGATATAATTTTTAATAATCATTTTCTGAAAGTATTGAAATGCATGTTCTCTCCCCCTCAACTGTTAAAATATTCCCAAACTCATAGAACTACAAAATGTCTGAAATAGGATTTAAATTCAATCTTTGCTAGTTAAGACCCTGTGCTTTATCCAATGAGCCACTTAGCAAATGAGTATTGGTTGCCTTTGTATCCCTTATCTGGCTGTGTATGCTAGGAGAGAAGTAGAGAGGTAAGAACTCCCCTTACTTCTTTTTAGCTTTTGTTCAGCAGAGTGATGGCAAATGATACACAAAGATGAGCTCATGGGTGAAGAATAAATCAAACTTTCTAAATATTTTATGCAGCAAACAAAAGAAAGGTTAAGGAAATTTTAGGTAATAGAAATAACTTAAAAACAATAAATGTATCTCAAATACTCAATATTGCTTATTACATAATTAGACCTCAGTTCTGCAGAAAGTCTCTATAATACCTTTATCACACTAACTGAGGAAAGTCCAAAATCCAAAGATTCCACAACCTGAGATCAGAGTTGGGATCACCTCAGGATTTAACTGAGGTCCACTTCACCAAATAATGTACTTCTATCACTCTGCTTTCAGAAGCATTTTTTAATCTTCAGAGATTCTTCTAAGTCAAAGGATAAAAACTGAATCAATCAGGCCCAGGAGACAAGAATAACATATCAATCTGGGATATAAGAGTGAGGCAAAGAGTTAAGGTATACATATTAGCACAAGTGACAGGGATAGTGGCGGGGGGCTGAGGGGGGAGTGATGAGTAATTAACATTCCCCTGAAACAATCCATTAAATGAAAAAATATACAGATAAGAATTATCTATAAATTCGCCTACAATTATTTAGCAAGTAACAAGCGAGTCTTTTGAAAATGTGGAAATTTGTTAATGTGGAAACTTCTTTCACAAATATTATTTAATAGAAGCTTGGGAGAGGTGAAGAAACTTGTGATTGTGAGTTTACACAAGAGTTGGGATCAGAAGTATGTTGTGAACCTGGCTTTTCCTGATTTCAAGTTCAGCAGACTGTCAGTTACTCCACAATAATTTGGTATCATTTTCTGTATTGTCACCTAGAACTGTCCAGCTATAATACTGATCAATACAATTTCAGGAACTATATTTTAATAGATACCATCATGCTTAATAATCATATTTTCCAAATCACATTAAATGAAAAGTTTTTTTTTAAATATAGTGATCAAGTAGAACAAAAGAAAAACCACATAGGACACAGTAGAGTAAATATCATCCCTGTCATTCATTTTGCTACTGCAGTTGTTCTGAAAGTTTTACACTGAATCTACAAAAGATGACCTTACATTCCAATACTCTTATTCAATTATAAAAAGGGTTCATTTTGTCTACCTATACAATAGTCCACAGATCAAAGGGTAAGAGAATAATTTTGAAAGAGCAGGTTTTACAGGGGCCATTCCTATGTCAACCTTGTCAAAATATATAATATACTTCTAGAAACTATCTTAACTAAAACTAATATACTATTAGTGAAATATAGCCTCCAATTCAGAGTGCTATAAAATGATTAATATGTTCTCATCAAAAAAACAAGAAGTCTGATAGCTATTCTCGGACTGCATGATAGTTTAAAATTTTACAATAGTACTGAATAGCAGATACTGCTCCATAAAACAGAGTAAAAAATAAAAATGTATATAAACTACTAAATTGATCAAAAGTATGGCCTTGGTTTATCATTTGACAGAGTCTGTAGAATGCCAAAGATCCATTAATGGAAACATAGGCACTCCAAAGACACTATTCACATAAACTCAACCTACATTATGTCAACAAAGAAGTGATACACAGTGGCAGGTTGATTATATTCATGGAATGTCATTGAAATACAAGATCATGTTGCTGAAACAAGAAATAACAACCTAGACATCTATATTTACCAACAAAAAATGAATTTTAAAAGGTAAAATTATGCAACATATCAATTCAGGTTGCAATTTTTAATGTATATTGAATACAGAAAGTCTTAATTGAGTACTCAGAAATATGTACCAGAAGCCTGCTATTCACAAATTAACAGATATTATATCCCTTTATTTTAAAACTATCCTTGAAAATTTAGTAAATAAACTACCATAATCAGAGCATCATTACAGGCAAAACTGTAGTCTACAATTATAAAAATATAGCCTTGACCCAAAAAAATGTTAAAAGCAGCTATATTAACAAATGCTACCATAAAATGTTAATAATCAACAAACTAAATTAAATGAAACTTTATCAAAACATTGAGAGTTAGTAGAAAGAAGTGGGGTAAACTACACTGAAATAGAAGGATGCATCATTCCATCTTTCCTTTCCTGGCTGTGCTTTTGAAACTCCTGTCTTTGCCACCATGTTGCAGCAGCTGTTTTATCCTAGATAGCACCCCCTTCAGTTTGAAAAGAATTAAAGATTAACTAATCCACTCCCAACCTACCCCATTTCTGACTTTCTGACTTTCCATGCCCCAACATCAGTGACTTTTAGTTCCCTTTTGTTTCTTATTGTCCTCTATTCAAATGTAAGATTCTTGAGAGCAGGAATTATCTTTTTATTTGTATTGCTTTCCCTGGTGCTTAGTATAGTGGCTGAAACAGAGTAAATACTTAATAAATGCTTGTAGTCTGTAGTCTTCTCCTAGCAGCTATTAGTGTTATTCCAAAGACAAGAAGAAAATAAAAGTATTAAAAATAATAATAGCACACAAGTATATAGATTTAAAAAAGAAAACAGTGATACTATATTAAGGGATTTCAAATAACCTACATTTTCGTATATCAAAAAATTAACAAATGAATTTCTTTATGAGACAAAGGTATGATATGATACACTACCATATTGCTACAATATTGTCTAACTGTAAATGCTTTATTATATTTCCTCGTTTTTTTGAACTGCATTGATCTCACAGTTCCCAAACCAGAATTGATGGTCTATAAATTTGTTGATTTAATCTGAATATCTTCAAACAGGAAAATATTAAGTGGTGTTTTTCCCCTTTCTTTTGGCACAAGCATAATATTTTCCTAAAGCAGGAAAGCTTTATTGAACATTTCTTTCCATCTATATTAATGCTGCTTTTATATTTTTAAATCTTTCAGCTCAATGAGCTATCCTGATGTAAATATTCCTCTTGATCAATCAATGAATATTTCTCAAGCACATACTACGTGACAGGCACTGTGTTAAGAGCTGGGAATACAAAAAGGGGTCATCAAAAAACTCATAATTTAATGAGGAAGACAATATAGGTCAGCAGCTGGAATGGAGAAGGGAGAGAATTCTAGGCATGGTGAATAGCCAGAGTGAAATCTTGGAGTTGAGAGATGGAATGTCTTGTTTCTGGAATAGTTAGGAGGCCAATGCCTCTAGATCAAAGAATAGCTGTCTGGAAGTCATGTAAAAAGCCTGGAAAAGTAGGAGACAACTAGGTTAGAATGGATTTTGGATGCCAAAGAAAGCATTTTTTATTTGTTCCTGGAAGTAATAGGAAGCCACCTGAGTTTATTGAGTAAAGGAGTATTATAATGAGATCCCTATTTCAGGAAAATCATTTCAGTGACTGAATGGAAGATGAATTAGTGAGGCAGGCAGATACAACAGCAGCCTATTGCAATAAAAAATCAAGGGCTGAGGTGATGAAGGCCCACTAAAAGTGTTCGCTATATCAGAGGAGAGAAGGTGGTATAATTTAGAAATGCTGCAAAGGTGAAGTTGACAGACCTGGCAACATTTTAGATATGAGAATCAAGAGGTAGAACTGAATCCACGATGACTCCTAGGTTCTGAACCTGAGGGAGTGGGAGAGTAGTGTTGTCTCCTATGGTTTGTACTTCCTTTCAAAGAGGATCAATGAATCACAGAGTAATGTCTTGACCTGTGCATGAATTATAATTAAGTGAGACAGAGTTGCACAAAGTCATCAGTCATCAAAGTCCAGTGGCAAGGAAAAAATCGGGACCATTGATGATGGCCCAGGGAGCAGGATGATTTTGGCATATTGTGATCAAGTTCTAAGCTCTCCATAGTGCTTGGTTCAGCAACCCTAATGATTATTGGAGCCAGTTGTTCTCACCTGTTCACTCTTCTGGGAAAAGTCTTCATATGCTGAGGGTAGACACACAGCCCCAACTCACTGACAGGTTTGTGGCCCATCAGGTAATCTCATTCTGCCATCATGGTTTACCAAGGTTTAGCCACAGGTGAGAGTTGAATTTCAGGTGAACACCAAAAATGGGTGAAGATCCCCGAAAAGGACTTAGCAAGCTCTCACACCAGAGGCGCTAGTCCTCTTCGAGTACCCCTGTTTCCCTCTAGAGTAATAGTGAATGTAGGAGGGCAGGTGGGCTTAGGGGGAGAGAGAATAAATTCCAATTGGACATCTTGGGTTTAAAATATCTACTGGAAATCCAATTGGAGATATCTGATAGGTATTTCGAGATATGAGATTGGAGGTCAGTAGAGAGATTGGGACAAGAAAGATAAATTTGAGAGGCATTAGTATAAAGATGGTAATTAAAAACATGGGATCTTATGAAATAGTACTGAGAAAAGGGCCCAGAAACAACCCTGGGGGACACTTAATGCTTAGATCTTGATGGCCTTGGCATTTACTTTCCTATGGCTACAGGTATAGTATATAACCATATGTCCTCACTAGATAGATACCTTCTCAGTGTCTAGAGACTCATGTAAGCAATCTCAAATTTGTTCATGGATTACTGCCTCCTAATACCTATTCAAATTAAGACAAAGCACAAACTCAGCACTAGAATCTTTACTGGTAGGACAGCTAATTTCACTAGTTTCACCAATACTTTTTCCCTTTTAACTAGATATGTCTCTAGCATTTGAGTAATATTCTTATAAATATTCAAGTTTATAAAAAAACGAAACTTATTAGAAATGACATTCCGTTACTACCAAACTGATGAATTGGAGTGCCTTTTCACTGTTGCATTAAAAGAATTTAATTGGTATTCAGGCTAAAGAACTCAATTGAAATGCTGAGAGTGCTTTCCTTTTAATAATGAACAGTAAAGCCACAGGCAAGTGGTTGAAAAAAAACCCTATAAATGATAGAAAAGTTTAACAGCTCAGTGTGCCAAACATGGTCTCATGTACTGATGTTCCAAGGTTGCTGCTGTGAATGGAATCATTCCTCATTAAAAGCTACAGGTAGAGCAAATGTGTTTGCTGGGTGTTATAAGGATGTTGGCACAAATGACAACTCAAATAAAATTAATTGCCTCCAAATGTTAATAAATAAAAGTGAAATAAACAACTTTTTCACATTGGTATGGGCACCTTTGAAGATCTCCCTTTCACTTGAATATCAATTAATTACTATCACTATTCAATATGCAAAAATACATATAATGTGAGAGCCTAGGACATTAAGTTATTGTGGAATTAGAATTATTTTCTGTACCCTCTTACTACCTTTGTCAATTATTCACATAATGCTAAAAGTGGATTAAAATGATTAATCAGAGCACCAACGGAACATAACAGAATGTAAACAGAGAGAAGAGGAGAAAAGGAGAAAACGATGCATAGAGAAGGTTATACAGAGCCAAAGAAATAGAAGTCACTTTTAGAAATAAGCAAAAGAAATTGATTTTATCATTGTTTATCATTGATATATAAAATTAAAAAATGTTTATCATTGATATATAAAATTTAAAAAAAATTGTGATGAATCATTTGTCTTTTTTTTTGACTGCTCTAACATGTAGCACATAGGGAAACATTTTAATGCATTGAATGAAATGTAATCAAATTCTCCAGAATTGCTTCTCCTTATACTCCTTCTACTCTCTTATTAAACAAATTACAAAGAAAACTTTTTTTTAAATCATAAGATTATTAATTTAGAGCTGGTAAGGGCTTTTGTGGGCACTTAATCTAAACAACTCATTTTATATATTAAGAAAATGAGGTCCAATAAGGTTAAATGATTTGCCTAATGTCACACAGGGAAGTGACATAGCTGGCCAAGCCCTTTGAATTCAGATCCTTTACACTAAACCACACTGCCTAATTCTTATGTCTGCTTTTCTGGTAATTTTACAAATATTGCATCATGCTTTATATCTCTAGCTTTTCAATGTCATTCATTTACATCTCATGGTCTTTTCTCTTTCCACCATTCCAAACTTCCTCTATATAATTCAATTAAATTTGATATAAATATAATAATTTAGGAAATTATTAAAAATGCTATTTAGGAAAGAAAAAAATTATATAGTGGTTATAGAACCAGTCCTGAAGTCAAGAAATACCTCCATACAAGTCATACCTCGGACATACTATTATTCTGAGCTAGTCACTTCAACCACAGTTCCTCAAACAACTCTCTAATGATGTTATTGATAATGATAATTTTGCAAAGCACTTTTAAATTGCCAACTCATTTTATACTCACAACTATATTAGGAGTTAAATAATATTATTATTACTGTATTAAAGATGAGGAAAATGAGGCAAGTGAAGGCTCAGTGACTTGTCCATAGTCACATGGTTGACAAGTGTCTGATGTTGGATTTGAACTTAGGTATGTCCTAACTTTAGGTTCAACCTCTATTTATAATGCCAACTAGCTGCTGATAAGGCTTTAGACTGTAGCCACGAAATAAAAAGACACTTGCTCCTTGGAAGAAAAGTTATGGCAAATCTGGACAGCATACTTGAGAGCATAGAATTCACCTTTCTGACAAAGATACAGGTAGTCAAAGCTGTTTTTTTTTCCTGTAGCAATGAGTTGGATTTAAGGAAAGTTGAGCACCAGAGAAGTGACGATTTTGAATTGTGTAGTTGGAGAAGACTTGAGATTCTCTTGGACAGCAAGGAGATCAAAACAATCAATACATAAGGAGATCAATTCAGACT
Organism: Gracilinanus agilis; assembly: GCF_016433145.1. Lineage (NCBI taxonomy): Eukaryota > Metazoa > Chordata > Mammalia > Didelphimorphia > Didelphidae > Gracilinanus > Gracilinanus agilis. The sequence continues at coordinate 90,218,011 of NC_058133.1, read as the reverse complement.
ATTCACTGGAAGGATGAACACTGAAACCAAAGCTTAAATATTTTGGTACATAATGACAAGACAGGTCTCAGTGGAAAAGACTGAAGGGAAAAAGAATAAGGGACCAAAAAAGATGAGATGGTTTGGATAGTGTCATGGAAGCAATGATCGTGACTTTTTGAGATAGCGGAGAGAAGGGACAGGCATGCTATGGCCAACGATATCATGAAGAAACATGACACTACCTAAACAACAACAGCAAAGCTGTGGACCAGCTGATGGTTTGCTTTAGAAGAGTCAGTTTACTCTGGGCATTCCCTGCATCAGTGAAATCACAGGTGTGATCAAAATGTGTACAGTTCACAAATGCTTCCTATGTCTCTCTCTGTGTCGATCTAGTCTTTTGCCTTCAACCATTATTACAAAATTCAAGGATGCTCTGCTACCCAAATTAAGGTTTCCAAGGAAATAGAAGGCTATACTACTTTCCATGACAACTTGAGTTTATAAGATCTTTTTGCCTTGCAACTGTCTCATTTTAAACCAGAGATTAATGTAATATTTAACAGCTCTATGCAATAAAATAGTTCCAAATTCCTAGTCAATGGACTTGCATTTGAATCTAAACTCTGACTCTATTAACTCTGTGATCTTGAACAAGTCACTAAACTCCTTTGTTTGCTGATAAAAGAAAAAAATGGATTGAACTAGAAAAGACCTGAGCTCTTAATCTACCATCTTAATATTCAGTAGGTCTACTTGAGTCACTGGTTACATTATCATCATTATGTGGTGGATGCAAAGCATTTTTCAAAATTTAAAGTGATATGTAAATTCTAGTAGTGATTCAGGTGATAAGAATATATGGGAAATAGCTTATTCTAATAATGCTTTCCTCTTATAAGGTCAAGTCATGTGAAATCATGTTAAGAAGTTGAAACCCTCATTTAATAAAGATAAAGAATTAGATCATCAAATTTATAAGAAATATTATATCCCCATATTTATTTGTGTTATCCTGAATGTATATCCTGGGGATATCTGAGATTTTAGGAGAAAGAATGAGAAAAGTTCTTGGGTTAGTCAAGTTCTAAAAATTTTATTCTTATTAGAATGGCTAGGGGAAAAAAGATTTTGTATTTCTTATTCATTTATTTATCACCTAAGACTCAGAAGAAAGAAGAAGGATAAGGAACAGAAGAGTTTTTAAAAAGCTATGCATCACACTTGATTAGCATGATTAACTAGGTTAAATAAGAAGTTATAAGATGATCCTTAATTCCCCTTCTCTATAGCATCTGCACCAGAGATGATCTCTTCCTTGGACTGACGGTATCATTCTACTCCATTCACATTTTGGCTGGAGATGCATTATAATAAATTTGATGAAGCATTGGAAGTTCTGAAAAAGAAATCTAATCTAACTACCTTGCTGAAATTGACAATTTGATACAAAAGGACCCCAACATTTTAGTATTTTATGTTCCTGAAATAGGTAAAGTGTCTAAATAAAATTGTCATCTAAAATGCAGATCTTATTGAAGGAATATATCATTACTAGTTTCATCTTTAATTTTTTTGCTTTCTATCCTTTTTAATAGTTGTTGCCTAGAATCAAAACAATTTTCAGTTGAAAATCAATGCCATTTTATTTGCTAATTAGTGCCAGGATTGCAGAGTCTTTGCCCAGTTTGCATTACACAGGCTGCATTTGAGAGTGGCCTGATAACATATTACATTGCATTAAGTATACTCTCTTGTTGGCCTTTCAACAAATTAGAGACTCATTATTTAGAGAAAGATAAACAGTCGTTACCCTTTGGACTTCAAAGGTACTTTGGGAATTTGTGGGACCCCATGAATCAGGCTTGTCACATACTTCAGACCTCGGGAGGATGATTTGAACAAACTTATTCTAACTAACTAAATCAGTGAGAGGCCATTCCTGCTTGGCTCTGTCTGCTCTCCCTCTCCTGAGGGCTTCCCAAGTGAAATGTCAGTAGAAGCAAAATAGCATCTCCTCCCTAATCAGGAGTGTCACCTCACGTACAGTCAAGGTGACAGAATCATACAGCATAGTCATTCTCTCACCCTAATACAGTATGAGGTGACACTTCTGATTAGACAAGGGATCACTGGAACAGAGCTTATATGTAGGGGAAAAAGTATTTAGGAAAATTAATATTAATTAATACACTAAAAAGTTGGTGAATTATGTCAAAGACATGACATGAGCTAAGATAGAGAATACAGTCTCAAGTTGGGCCTGGAATAGATTGTTTAAGAATGATAGTGACTTTATCCATTATATTATTGGTATATGTATGGTATATCTATCAAGGAGATTGTAAGTTCCTTGAGGCATTATGGTATAGTAGAAAGCATGTAGAATTTAGAATTGTTGGGTATGGATAAAACTCCCAGCAGTGACATCTACTATTCTATTATCTTAGGTAAGACATCTAATGCCATGAGTTTTAATCTCATCATCTTTCTTTTTATCACCACCCCACTTTCCTCTCCCTCCAATTACCTCCCCTTTGCTTTGTCTCATTCCTTTTCTAAGTATCATTAGGGTAAGATTAAAGTCTATACCCCAAAGCTTCTCTTTGTTTTTTCCCTCTCTGAGCCAGTTATGACAAGAGTAAAGTTTAGCATTACCTCTCACCACGCCTATCCTCCCCTCCCCATAATAATATTTTGTGCTTCTTTATGTTATATAATTTACCCCATTCTATCTCTTCCCTTCCCTTTTATCTCAGTGCAATACGCTTTTTCACCCCTCAATTTTTGATATATCATATTATATACATGTATATATTATCATACATACATATCACTTTATATCATCACATTTACATACACATCATATCATCACACACCTCATATCATCATAATCAGCTCATTGCCCCACCCTCTTTCTAAGTATATTCTTTCTATCTGCTTTACTTCTAAGACTAATTTTTGAGAATTACAGATATCCTTTTTCCATGTAGAAATACAAACATTTTTATTTTAATGAGTCCCTTAAGTTTTCTCTTTCTTATTTACATTTTTAGACTTCTCTTGGGTCTTGTGTTTGGACTTCAGATTTTTTGTTTAGGTGTGACTTATTCTTCAGGAATACTTGGAAATCTATCTTATTGAATATCCATTTTCCCCCTGAAAGAATATACTCAGTTTTGCTGAACAGGTGACTGAGTTGTAAGCACAGGTCTTTCGCCTTCCTGAATATCATATTCCATGCCTTCTGATCCATTAATGTAGAAGCTTCTAGGCCCTGTGTGATCCTGATTATAGCTCTATGGTATTTAAATTGTTTCTTTCTGGCTGCTTGTCTTATTTTCCCCTTGGCTTGGGGGTTTTTAAATTGAACTATTATATTCCTGGAAGTTGTCATTTGAGGATTTCTTTCTTGAAGAGATTTGTGGATTCTTTCAATTTCAATTTTATTTTCTTGATTAAGAATATATGGATGGGGCAGCTGGGTAGCTCAATGGATTGAGAGTCAGGCCTAGAGATGGGAGGTCCTAGGTTCAAAGCCGGCCTCAGACACTTCCCAGCTGTGTGACCCTGGGCAAGTCACTTGACCCCCATTGCCCACCCTTACCACTCTTCTGCCTAGGAGCCAATACACAGAAGTTAAGGGTTTTAAAAAAAGAATATATGGACAGTTTGATAATTTCCTGTATTATGATGTCTGTTTTTATTTCTTTATCATGGCTTTTAAGTAGTTCAATCATTCTTAAATTTTCTCTCTTGGATCTATTTTTGAGGCCATTTGTTTTTTCAAAAAAATGCTTCATGTTTTCTTCATTTTTTCTATACTTTTGATTTTGTTTCATTGTCTCTTGATTTCTCATGAAATCATTAGTTTCTAGTTACCCAATTCTGATTTTAAGACCTGATTTTTCTCTGTCAGATTTTGGGTCCCTTTTTTCATTTGGCCTATTTCTCCTTTCATCCCTTTCATTTCTTTTTCCCACTTTTTGTCTGCCTCCCTTAATTGTTTTTTGAAGTCCTTTTGGAATTCTCCCAGAATCTGAGTCCAATCCATAATTTTTCTTTTGGACTTTGTGTATTTGCTTTGTTTTCACTGTCCCCTTCTGTGTCTGTAACTTGCTCATTGTCTCCAAAAAAATTCTTAAAGTTAGGTGCTTTTTTTGATTGTCTACTCATTTTTCCTACCTTTTTATAGATAAGCTCTGTTTTCCAGAAGGTTAGGGTACCCTCTTAAACTTCAGTCCTTCCTTGAGGCTACATTTAGCTTTTATAGTCCAGAATGATGCCACAGAACTTAAGAGACAGGGAGCCAGGCTGGACCACAAAGCAGAGACTTAAACACAAGCAAAATTAGCAGTTAAGCTGAGCAAGACAGGGGGAAAAGACCAGGTAGCTAAGCAAAAAAAAAAGACTGACTTCTTATATCAGAAGTCAATATATATTCCTTCTGACATCATCACTCGGGCTCACCACAGGCTATCTCAGACTGGAGGACAATCATGCAGGAAGTAGTCTCAGAGACCTCAAATCTTTCCCTGCCACTTCATCATAGGAAAGTGAGCATTGAGGCTCTAAGAGTCCTCTTCCTCTGTGGACTATACAGCATGAACTTCCTCCTAACACGGGGCTGCTTAGCCAACTTCATTACTAATTAAGTTCTTCTTTATGGAGAAATAAGGAGCAGGTCTCCACCCTGACAGTTCTTACATCTAGACAAAAGAAGGAAGGACCCAAACCAATTTCACAGCCTGGGGGAGAGACAGTTTTGTAGTTTTTAATATCAAAGAGTTCTTTGAGTCCAAAGGGAGAATCATTTCTCAAAAAACATTCCAATTCAATATTAATTTTCCACAATATTAATTCTTATATGATTGGAAAGACATTATTTAAGTGTCTGTTTTCTGTAATTAGAATTCTCTGAAGTCTCTGAGAAGAATTGTTGGAGCCTGAGGCTCGTGGGTAGAGTATCATTGACATAGACCACAGAGCTATGGAATGTCTCCTTTTCTTTTTTTTTTTTATTGATAGGATGACTAAAAAATCTTTCTTTTTTAATGTAGAGCTAATATGTTCATTATTTTAGAAAGCCTTTGGGTATGTTACATTGTGTTCCTTTATAGTTTTAAGATTATGGTTTTAATACTCTAAATTCCATTTCATTTCAATTTCCATAAAAAATACACCCAGGTTAGTCCTATTCTAATGAAATAAGAATAATAGCTTCTGCACTGACATTCTAGTGAGGCAAGCTCCACTGGTTTCTTTGTAATATTTCTTTAGGAATATGGAAAAATCAAACAATGAAAACTTATTGCCAGAATTTTTTCTCCCTTTTGAAAAATTAGGAAGTTATGCCATCTTCCAAAACCCTGACATCCAAGTGCCTTTGATGGGATTCACTATGACTTCAATCAGGTACTTTATAATCTGAAGGGGTTGTCATGGACATTTTAAGCTGTCTTTGGTTAGTCTCCTTGTTTCTTTTCTTATTACTTTATACAGTGTAAGACAATCAAGCCTTCCTAAGGCTGTTCAACTTTAATTGAAATCATTCTCCTACTTACTATGAACTAAGAGGAAATAAAGGGAAAAAACACAAAGTTTTAATTAGGGTATATTAGTACAAAGATTGCAAATTCAGCTAAGTCACAGCAGTCTTCAAGTAATTGTTTGTTGAGAAATGATGTAACCAATTGAGGTCCAAAAGCTATGTTTGACTTTGAATTACTTGATTATGGTTTAGAATGACCAACAAGATCAAGTATTTAAAAAAATTGAAAAGCTTTTAGAAATGGCCACTTGATTATGGTACATAATTGCAGTAGAATATTACTGTGCTGAAAAAGCATGAGAAAATTGATGCTAACTAATACAAAATGAGGAAAGCAAACCTAGGAAAACAATATTAATTATAGTAACATGAAGAAAAAAAGCAACAAGATAATTGAAAATGAATCCTGCAAAATAATAACCAAGTTTGTGATCATTATGTTCATCACTATAGAAGGGCAGTGTAATGGGTAAGGCAAGGGCTTTAATCATGTCTAAGAGACTGACCAGCTGTGTGACTAGGTGCAAAGAAACTATTACAGTGGAGGGGAAGATGAGGGTAGTGATGAACAATCTTTAAATCTCATGCATAACAGAGCTGACTCAGAGAGTGAATAGCAATCATAGTCATTTGGGTATAGAAATCTTTCTTACCCTATAGAAAGTTAGAATAGGAAAAGGGGGTGTTAATAAAAAGGAAGATGAAGTAAGAAAGGTGGTAGTTAAAAGCAAAACACTTTTGAGGAAGGGAATGGTGAAAAGAAAGAGAAAAACCAGTATCAAAAGGGGAAAATAAACATAATTAGTAATAATAACTATAAATATGAATGTGATAAACTCACTCATAAAATGGAGGCAGATAGTAGAGTGGACTAAAAACCAGTATCCTATGATATATTACCTACATTTGAAGCAGAGAGACAAAATAAAGTAAAATAAGTGGCTGGAGCAGAATTTATAATACTTCAGTTGAAGTAGACAATAAAACTATACTAGTGGAGGAACTCAACTTTACACTCTCAGAAGTAGATGAATCTAACCAAGAAATAGACAAAAAGTAAATAAAAGAGCTGTATGGAATTTTAGAAACCTTAGATATAATAGATCTCTGGAGAAAACTGAATGGGAATAGAAAGGAATAACCCTTCTTCTCAGGAGTACATGGCATCTACACAAAAATTAATTGGAAACTAAATAATCTAATTTTAAAACTGTGTGGATCAAAGAACAAATTATAGAAACAATCAATAATTTCATCAAAGAGATTCACAATGTCAAAAGTCATGGGACACAACCAAATATGTATTTAGGGGAAATTTTCTATCTCTAAATGCTAACATCAATGAAAAGAGAAAAATTAGATAAATGAATTGAGTATGCAACTAGAAAAATAACAATTTAAAAAATTTCCATTTAAAGACTAAATTTAAAATCCTAAAAATCAAAGGAGTAATTATTAAAATTTAAAATAAGAGAACAATTTAATTACAAAATGCTAGGTTTTGGTTTTTATAAAAAAGTAAAAATTAAAAATAGCAATTGGTTAATTTGATTATAAAAAGAAAATAATATAAAATTATTCAATATTAAACATGAAAAAGTTGAATTCCCAATCCAATGAGGAAGAATTAAAGCATCCATTAGAAGCTTTTTTGCACAATTATATGTCAACAATTTGACAATCTAAGTGAATTGGTTGAATATTTACAAAGTTATAAATTGCCCAAATTAATTAAAAGAAAGAAAAGAAATTACAGTGGTACCTTGAAATACAAGCACCTCAAGTTATAAGCAATTTGAGATATGAGTCGTCATGATTGGGATTTTTTGCTTTAAGTCATAAGAGGAATCATGACCTTCCACCCATCCTCCACTAGATAGCCTACAAAATGTTCAGTGTCACAAATTACAGCAGACTGTCTCGTTTAGTTCAGTGTTTATGTGGTGGTGTTTTTTTCATTAGTTTGAATTTTATTATTGGGGAGTAATGCAGATAAAGGGGAGGGGAAGGGAAAATGCCCTACAGTTCAAAAGGTAACTTGTGGTCTTCACATCAGGTAAATCAAATTTACAAATTTCTTTTCCATGCCAAGGGACAAGAGGCCAAGACCAGAGTTGATAACACAGGTTCCTAGTGCTTTCAGGTAGATTTTGGTAGAAATGAAGGTGCACTAAAAACTTGATAGACAAAATAGTTTTCTAAAAGAGAGATGAATTGGAATTGGAGTTTTGGTTATGGTTTGTTTGTTTCTTTTTCCTTGTCAGGTTTCCTTTCTTTGTTTCTTTTCTTTTTTTGTTTTGATTTTAGTTTTTGGTCTTTAATCTAGTACCAGGAGCCTCACTTTAGTTGAGGTGTTCCCATCCAACCCACTATCTTCTGCCCTTTCCTCCCCTCCGATTATTCCAGCCTGCTTGAGTTTCCCAAACTTAAGTAAGTTTCCACTGCACCATGTGGACCTCAAGCTCCCTTGGAATTGTTCTGGAATCTCTCCTTGTTGATGACATTGAAATAATTCAAGTTTGATCATCATACATAGTTGTTACTGTGTACAATGGGCTCCTGGTTCTGCTCATTTCAATGTGTATAAATCTTTCTGTTTTTTTTTAAATCATTTTTTGTCATTTCTTATGCCACAATAGTATTCCATTACAGCTATATGCCACAACTTGTTCAGCCATTCTCCAACTGATGACTCTTTCTTTAATTTCCAGCTCTGCCACCACAAAAAGAGCTGCTATAAATATTTAAGGCCTTTTTTTCTTTTTTGTGATCACCTTAGGAAATAAACAAAATACTGGTATTACTGTGTCAAAAAGTACCTAAAATTTTTATAACTTTAATTCCAGATGGCCCTTCAAAATGATTGGATCAGTTCATAGTTCCACCAACAATGTATTAGTGTCCTTATTTTTCCACTGCCCCTCCAATATTTATTATTTTGCCCTTTTATAATTTTAGATAATCTGATAGGTATAACATGATATCTCAGAGTAGTGTTGATTTTCATTTTCCTGATCAATGATGTAGTCTATTTTTACATAAACATATATATATATAGATAGATACACACACACACACACACACACACACACACACACACACACACACA
>NC_058133.1:90179882-90208988 GCF_016433145.1 Gracilinanus agilis | reverse complement strand
ACACACACACACACACACACACATATATATATATATATATATATATATATATATCTTCTATTTCCTCATCCAAAAACTGTTCATATCTTTTGATCATTTATTAATTGGAGAAGGCTCATATACTTATAAGCTTTTTCTGTCTTTTGTTCATTTGGAGGTTCCTCTTCTATTTGATTTCATCTATATGCTGAAGTTTGCCTCTGTTCCAGCAGTGGAGGGAATACTGTCCAGCACTTACACTGTGCCCAGGGTTGGCTCAGGTTTCTTAGTTTCAGAGTGAGCCCTCTTGTCCAGCAGTCTTGTTGGTCTTTTGTGTGGAGGCTGACAGCTGTTTAGTTCAACTGGTTGCTGTTTCATTGAAGAAAAGAATATGATTGGGAACTTTGCCCAATGCTAGATCGCCAGGATTAGTCCTAGACTCCCTGCAGGAGCCATTGCAGTCCTCACAGCTGACCCTGCTTGGGACTATAATGATACTGAGGACAGGGCAAGAAAAGGTTACATAATGGCACATCTAACTAAAGGGAAGAAATCAGCCTTAGAAAAGCAGGTCACATGACAAAATGAAAAAGAAAATGTAGAGGCCAGAAGTGTTTAGTTCCTAACTTGGTGAGACTCTCAGGAAATTTAGGAATCTAGATCCTAATATCCCTGGAGAAGCAACTGCCTTAAATATTCATTTTATCTCAGTCTACCTCTGATATCCCAAGGAATCTGCAGAAACTTGAGCAGGGCCCTCAAATCCCCATCAATGACTTATTTGAAACAGCCATCAATAAAAATAAGACAGGGCTCAGATTGATGAGAAAGGTAGCATGGTTTGAGTTCATTGGCAAGATCAGGCACATACCCAAGCCCAGCTCCTTGCAGCTATTTTCTTGGGAAGTAAGACATGAGGCCATCCTCAGACTTCTGATACCTGTTTTTATTGTAGGAAAATGAGCCATTGGGCCAAGGCGTGCTTTCAGAACAAACTGCCACCTGGTCCCACCCTCAGTGCCACTGAGAGGGACACTAGAAATACAACTACCAAAAAGGCTTGGTGAGTAGGGGACATGGCAGAGCTGCTACCTAGCCATGTAAGACTCTCAACACTCTGATTGGATTGACAGGGCTCTGGAGAGTGCCAGGCTCCCATGATGCCCCTCACTATGGCTGAATCCAATGAAAAAGCCAAAGTGATGGAATGGCTTGTTTCTTTCCTAATTGATACAGGAGCCAGCTACTCAGCCTTAACTCATCTCCCAGGCTCCACGTTCCCTCCAGAACTCCTACTTTTTGGGATTGATGATCAGGCTAGCACTGGGAAACAGACAGTTTATCTCATCTCTCAATATTAGGATCAGGACAAATTCTTGGTCCTTCCATGGTAAAACTGGGCTCCACGTTTTCCTTGATATCTTCGTTTACCTTGACCTCCCTAAACTTGAAATGCCCCTAGATAATCCCATTGAAATTTGGGAATGGGTGGATGCCACTGTCTGGGATAAAGTTACCCCTGAATAGACTAATCATGCTATTTCAGTCCAGATCTTTCTCAAGGACCCTACTTATTTCCCTAAAAGCTATCAATACTCCCATAAAACCTGAGGCATGACCAAGGTTCCAGCCTCTCATAGACAAGTTTTATAGCATGGTCTTTCAACTCTTTACCAATCTCCTTGCAACACCCCAATTTTTCTAGTCCTCAAATCTAATGACACTTATGGAAAGATCCAAGACCTATGGGCTATAAATGAGACTGTCATCCCAATCCATCCTCTAGTGCCAAACCCATACAATATCCTGGCCTAAGTTCCTGGTAATTTATCTGCTTGATTTACCACTATAGATCTGAAGGATGCATTTTATGGTATTCCCCTTCATCCAGACTCTCAATTCTTGTTTGCTTTTGAGTGAGTAGCTCCTGGTGAGTGTATTTCCCATAAGAACATATGGATTTTACTTCCATAAAGCTTTGGCGATGGCCTTCACCTATTTGGTCAGGTTCTCAGTAAAGATTTTAAGGACCTAGACATGAGAAACAGCTCTCTTATCCAATGATGATATTTTGAATTGCAATCCTTCAAGGGACTCTTCCCTTTCCACAGTAACTTTCCTGAACTTTCTTGAAGAATGTGGCTATAAGGTTTCTCTTCTAAAGGTACAGTTAAACAATCAGTTAAATACTTAGAACATGAACTCATACACTCCTCTCACTCTATAACAGAAGAGAGGAGATTAGTTATTCTGCACCATCCTACTCAGGAGACAAAGAAATAAGTCTGGTCCTTCTTAGAACAGCTTGGTTATTGTCACCTTTCAAACCCCAATTTTGGCCTTGTTTCTAAACATCTTTATGAGGCCACTCAAGGACCAGAATCTGACCCTCTAATAGGGAGACTGAGCAAAAAAAAGGTTTCTTAAAACAGAAGAAGTTATTCACTTCTGTATCAATCTTAACTTTGCCTAATCTTTAAACAATTTTTACACTTTTGATAGACAAGAGAAGGGGCCAAGCCTTTGGTGTTCTGCTTCAATATCTGGGCCCCAATCCACACCCTGTTACCTATTTTTCAAAACAATTAGACTCTGTTGCCTCTAGCTGGCCAACTTACCTCCAGATAGTGACAGCTACTGACCCCCTGATCAGTGAAGCTTCAAAACTAACTCTGGGTCACCCCTTGGAAATACAAACCCTACCTAGAGTTCAGAGTATCCTGTAGGCTAAGGGTCACCAATGACTATCCAAAGGACTGCTTATTAAATATCAAGCCTTGCTCCTGGATACCTCTGACCTCACACTTAAAGTCTAAAAACTCTTTAATCTGCCACTACTACTCAGCAATAGTCCCAAGAGATCTCATACATCTTAGGTCCTGGAAACACTCTAGTCAAGAGTCCCTCTGGTCTAGGTGGAAGGGACCTTATGTGGTCATCCTGATAATTCCACAGCTGTAAAATTCAAGGGAATTTCCAGTTGGACTCATGTATCCACATTAAACCATACTCACTGTAAGGATGGGATTTGTGCAAGGTGGATGGGACCAAAGGAGCCAGAGAAGGCAGTTGCTGACAGTTGCTGACATTTGAGACCAGAGAAGATTCTGGGAATGGCTCTGAGGAAGAGAAGAGAGGACAGGGGTTTCTGATGGAGGACTAGGATAGGGAAGAGGCGGACATCCAAGCTCAGATACAGTCCTGAGGGCTTCCCAAAGATCTTTCTTTTGGAAAATGAAACCTTGATTCCTTGATTAAAGTCATTCCATCGCATCTCACCCATCAAGACTTCAACCATAGAGACAGCTAAGTTTTTGGACTCCATTTTGGGAGTAATCTCTTAGTCTCCTTCCCCCATTACCCAACCTTGCTGAGAGACCCCTTTCAGTCAAAACTTACAATTATAGAAAAGGATAGAAACAGAAAAATAGAAATAGAAGTAGAAGAGGCAAGGGATGGAGCCCATACAAATAGCGAAGAAGGCACCCCCAAATCCCTCTGCCCTTCACCCCTTTCCCCAGTGCCTGATTTGCAAATAATGAAAAGCCATTCAACAGTCAGATAGCCTTCCAGTGTGCCTGAGAGACAACAAGGGAGAGGGGAACCACAGCTTGGTCTAGCTGCCTCCATCTTGAAGCTGAACTACCTGCTGTGAATTTAACTGATTGGGGGGAGGTTTGTGTGAACCCTGTCCTTATTCAGGATCAGATTGGGGTACCACATACCTCCTCTTATAGGGAAGCCTTGCCCCCAGCTCCTGTGGGGTGGCAGGACCATCCGTGTCACCTAGCTTCAGGGTAACACCCCCTTAAGGTCTCCAAGTGTATATTCAGCCCCAGGGGAGTGCTGGGAGAGAGACTCAACACACAGACTTTCTCTATCTCCCTTCTATGAAACACCCATTACTGGCTTTTTGAAATTTTTACATGTCCTTCTGATCCCCCGCAGGTCCCTGATTCCTACTCCTGTAAATCCATGGAAGATCGGGAGCAACAATCCATCTGATGGGGACCACTGAATCCTTAGTCTTGGTTTTTGTACTTGTATTCCCATCATAGACCTACAGTACTCTTGCCTTCTCCCATGGGGACTGTCTCGATCTCCTTCTCCTTCTCCTTCTGCCTCTCCTCTTTGTAACAATGTCTCCTAAATTCCAGTGGTCTCTCCCCTGCTTCTATGTAACTGTTTTACCCCTGTTAATGGTCTCTTCCTCTCATCTGTGGCCAGACTTTGTAAACACCACTGCCAGAATCTTGCACCTACAAATGTGCTAGCTTTGTTCCCAGGAAGAGTTTGCTATAACTCTTCTTCCTGCCTCAGAGTGGGTTTGGAATGACATTGTTATGCAGGTAAAAGCTCCTTCTCTGGCCCTAAGCCTAAGGAAGTAACTGTACTTTCTGCTAGAAGTAAAAAGAGAGACAATACAGTGATACCTTGGTTTTTCTTGATAATCCAAAACCAACAAAACTGAGGCAATTATTTCCATATGAATCAATGTAAATCCAATTAATTCATGCTAGACACTCCAAAAACACTCCACATGCTAGACACATTTTATAGAGAATAGTGTTTATACTAAACTCAATAAGAAGTTAATAAAAAATGAATATAAAAGAATAGTGTAAAGAATAAATGAACACTTAACAAGTCATTTCCCTTTCTGAAGACTCTTTGTGGCCTTGATGTATGGAAGACAGCAAGGAGGGGGGAGAGAGGTTATTGTTTGGAAGGGGAATCCCCCTCCATGAGGACCTTAGGTATCAAGGTACTATCTGGAAAGACTTTGGAAAGAAGCTGACATGTAGAGGAGTTGTTACCTTGATTATGTCCCTCTTCTCAGCTGAGATACTATGGGAAAATTTCTACTTGACTGAGATGAGATATCTCACTTCCAATGAGAGAGCTCATTCATTTTGTATATTGTCAGGTATATATTCTCCTCCATATGCTTTATCTGATTTTTGTTTGCTATCCATATGGATAAATGGATTTATTTCCTTTTTAATACATGTATTGTTCACACTGAGCAGGAGAACACATAGGTTGCCCTTTGTTTTTGCAAAATTAGCATCAAGGTCAAGTGGGCACTCCCACAAAATCAGAGGCAACTGACAAAAACCAAGACAAAATATTTTGCGGAAAAAAATTGATGAAAATTATGAAAACTGATACCAACAATAATCAATATCACCAAAAATGGAGTTATTACTATACCTTCTACAATGCACATTCAACTTGAAAGAACCCCAATTGTACCTCTTCATACACCTTGAGTGCACCAGTGCCTCTATATCCCCTGTGGTAGAGCCATCCTATACTAGTCTAATTTATACCAATTTACCAGATCTCCCCCTTTCTCATTTTCCCATTCTGTTATAAAACCAATTCCACAGGTTTCAACGTTGGAACACTCAATGTATCACTCTGCCAACACACTATCCTTCTCCTCCCTAATGCATAGTCCCATCACCATCATAATGGTGAAACCACCATCTTTTATGCTGCAGCTTCTTATAGAGCTCCACTTTCCATAATTTATAAAAGCTCTTTGCTACTGTCTGGGGCAGCCACAGAGTGTGCTGCAAAAGATGCCCTAGTGGCAACTTTGCCTCTGTCATGGTACTCTTTAGTATTCACTACCACCCTAATAACAGCCACAATTCTTTTATTTCTCTGAACACCTAAGACCCCACTTTATGGGATGCCATTTGAGATCATATGGGTCTTCACAATAACGTCTGTTAATGAGACCAAACATCTCCAAAATTCTACCTTTAATCCTGCCCCAAACCTACCTATGAGTTTCTTTTCCCAGACCTTGATCAGGTTCAATAACTAAGGGGAAAAGGCTTCTCTCTTCTTCTCTGCCTCTACTCCCTCTTCCAGTGGCCCATTTTTCATTTGTGGATGAGACATCCCCCTTTTTTGGACAGGTTCCTGTACTTTCACATATGCCCTGCCAGGGATGACCACCCTTATTGTTACTATCCCTATACCTTTGAGCTCTTATTCCATTCACCTCATTTCACAACTTAAGAGTTTTCCTCCTTTTTCCTGCTCTTCTCTACTTTGATGATATTATGTCTGAACCTTATTTTTGGTCCTTGTGTTTTTAACAACTTTATTAAGCTTGTTTCTTCTAGATTCCAGAAGTTCCATCATTGTGAACATCTATGCATCCTCTCTGATAAGGACAGCTTAGTTGATAAGAAAATAACAGGACACAGGAGACAACCTTGACTGTTAACTCATAGCTGCTTCTCTGAAGTGCCAATGAGTCACAAATTTATTATATATGAATTGGTTTCCCACACCTTATCTTGGATTCATTCCCTTTATATCTCTGACACTCCTGGATAAGGTCTCACTGACTTTTAGGTTGACAGATGATGGGAGATCCCAAGACACTATCCAATATCAGTAGGAAATAACTAGAGACTGATTGAATGCCACCATTTACCCTTCCCTTCCTCTGCCATAAAATAATGGAGAGAATGATAGGACTGTCCCCTTTATGCCAGACAGCCATAATGTTAGGGTTCAAAATGGGTGGCCTCCAGAGGAACACACAAGACAATGCAATCAAAGCAGGAGAAAGCTTTATTGCCAGTGTGCACTGGGGGAACTCAGCAAGAGAGTCCCAAGGGGTGCATTCAGAAGAGGGGATATATATGTTTCTAGGATATAGGTGCCTTTGTCTTAGTGTTAGCTAATAGCTAGACAGCGGGAGTAGGGATGTTTCCAGGTGCCACAGGATATGATTCTTAATCTTCAAGGCTATTCTGTCTAGGAATCTTCAAGGCTGTTCCGTCTAGGGGAGGAGTTGTGGCCCTGGGGTTGTCAGCCAGAGATAACTGCCCTGCTTGAGCCGGGCATGACGTTATCCAAAAACCCCCCTGCTTAATTGCCAAGTTTAGCTTTTTGGCTATAATATTCTTATAAGCTATAATATTTCTATAAGCTTTTTTGGCTATAACAATAACACACTATGTTCTGAGCATGTAGAAGAGGGCAACTGCATCCTGTTTTTCTAGATGTTCCCCCCATGCTTTTTGATACCTCGACTGTACCCGGAGCATGAAGAGGGAGCAGATCAGAAAGCATCATGTTTTTTCTAACTGTTCCATGAAACCCCTGACCCCTTTTATTTGAATCTGTATATACAGACACCCCCAATAAAAGCTCTCACAAATCTGCCTATTAGTTGCTAGACCTTCCTTGGGGCTAGTCTTCTAGTGTTTGTGATAATAAAACTTCCCTTTGGTCCTCAAAAAAGAGCCTTTGTGAATTTTTCACATTTGAACCTATACCAGCAAAAACTTCGGTTTTCAAGAGGTTTCTTTACAGCAAAGTAAAAGCTCTTGTCTTTTTTGCTTAAAAGCATTACTTTAAAATCATTCCTAACACAATGGATGACTCTTTTATTTACTTGGAATGTAGATGTAAATGCAAACATCTTGAATGAATATAAGGCAGGAATTTGGAAATCAAAATAGAGGTGATAAAAATCAAATACATTAATGGCAAGAGGCAAAAGATCAAAATCAAAACTGATTTAAGCTTGAAATCACAAATTCTAAATGTTAAAAATGAATTTAGAAACTAAATTGCTTTGAGGAAAGAATAAAAACAGGTTAAAATACACAAGTTTGCAAAAACGAAAGCAATTTAAATTGGAAAGCCTAGAAAGACCTGGAGATGTTTAAGAGTTACTTCTGCTGCTCCAAAGCTTTCTTTTCTCTGAGGAGGTATTATAAAATGCCTAGGTTCCACTTGGGATTTATCTCAAAAGTGTTTTGGGTTTCTGGAGAAAGGAGGAGAATAAAGAAGCAACACATTTATTATCAACAAAAATATGCTTATAACCAACTAATTCAAAAGAGAGGAATTTTTTTAAGTGCTTTCAAAATTAGGTTCAAAACAGTAAACCTACTCTGTTCCCCTTGGTGAAAATGCTCACCATGGTGCCAGGATTTAATAAGTTTGCTTTAGGAGATGAGTTGAAAATCTAGCTGAAAAGAATAAAAGCCTATTTAGATTATTCTTTAGCAAAGCAAAAACAACAACAATAAAATTAAGAATAAAATTACAAACAAAACTGAAAGTCCAAATAATTTCTTAAAAGAAAACACTTTAAAAAAACAGGAGGTCATTGGTGAAAATTTCAAAATCTATTGAACTTAACAGGATGTCACTCATGGGATGGATAAGCTGTTATCTAGAATAACTGAGATCAACATACTTAAACAAACAAATAAATAAATAATATGCATATGTATGTGTGTATATATATACATATATATATATATATTTAGAGAGAGAGAAAGAGATAGTTGGTTTGAAAACTTTAAACATTTATAAGTGATTTTAAGGAGATAAAAAGGTGAAGAGTACACAGTAACTACTTGTTTATAAATAGCAAAAATATGCTAGGTTAAAAGAAAAAATGGTTATCCTCTTTGTACTGCAAAATTGAACTATAGGAGGCAAAATGACACACAGATATAAAGACACACGCAACATTGCTTAGCACCTACTTAGTGTTAAAATGATAAAAGAGTAAATTTTTAAAATGGTTCAGAGGTGGACTTCTAAACTCTCCCTTCTATCTATCATATATACACAGAGTCAGCTTCACTTGTTTATGTGGATCCTATGGCCTCTTTCTGATTCCTTTCCCACAAGGTGTTCTGTAAATTACCCTTCACTGCATCAATTCAATATGCTCTGACCACAGGTTCCACCTATGGTGGTTGTCCTAGTGCAAAATATCCTAGTTTTGGCTTTGACAGAGAGTCTTAGCAAGGGAAATAATGGTGCTACTCTCAATGCATATCTAAATGAAGTTTAGGAGTTAATAACTAAAAAATAGATTGCTACAGATTGAAGCAGACTTCAAAGTTCCTTAATTGTGATTTTTTTTTAAAATTACAAGTAGTTTTACTAACTCAAAAAATGATATTTAATTGAGCTAGTATAGTAAAGTCAACAAAAGTAAATATCCAGCAATTGGTTCATTATCAGTCTTCATATAAAAATGCCTACTTTCTCTCCCTGCTTTGAAAGGAAAGTTTTAAAGTTTCTTCTTGAGCAGATCCCTAGAGGAAGGGTGCTTGGATGTGAAGGGTGGTTTAGTCTTTATTTGCATATCTCTTAAATCACAAATAGAAGACTTCCTACAAAAGTATTTGAAGCTTTCTTTTCAGACTATTTCTTGTTGCTTCTAAGTGTCACCTCCTGTAGCTCCTTCACAAGGTCTAGGAAGACTTTTATTTCTTGTATTTCCATTGCCTATGTGCTGTAAAGGTGTGGAAATTTGTGTCCCTATAACTGTTCATCATACCTACCCTGTGAACTACTCATTATCTCTCTTTCATAGGAGAGGAAACTGAGAGAGGTTAATTGACTAGATGACAATAGAGTTTGAGACAGGATTTTAACTCAGATGTTCCTTATTGTGAAACCAACCATCTATCCAGGTCATCACCTAGTTACATCTACGTGAGTCAGTGTAAATTAAATGTTTCTATATAAACATGCTATACAACTGTTAAAATAATAATAATAATTAAATAATCATATAATGCTTTGATATTTACTTAGCAATTTACATACATTATCTCTTTAGATCCTCCCAACAACTCTGTTAAGTAGTTATTTTCTCTATTTCGTGAAGATGTAGTAAGTAGAAGAAGTAGAATCCATATCCAGATCTTTTATACAAACAAAAACTCTTGCCACTAAACAATATGGCTTCTCTAAAGCAACAAAAGAACAAATACCAAGGAGTTAGTTGGGAGAATAATAAGGAAAAGGGAGACAGAAAAGGCAAAAGCGGGTGGGGGGAATAGATTAATGAAATAACTTTTCTAAGGAATTTTACTCAAAAACAAAATCTCTGGAATTATTTTAAAGTCTAATGGGTATAAATTAGAGTAATATTTGTTTTGACAGAATGATTCAGAGTTAACATTTAGCAATATTTTTCATTAGGCTGAAATTTTTACTATAGAATATATGAATCCATAAAGTAACATGTTGAATTTTTTAAAGTACAAAATTCAAATCAAAAGACAACTTTTTAAAAGAAATAACGGAAAACAAATTAAGCTTTGAGTTTATATCAGACCTTTCTTCTGAGGAATTCACAGGGTTTTTATGATGTTGATCATGTACTTGTATTAGAAGAAGAAAATTAACTTATTCTAACTATTCTTGATAATTTCACATATAATTGGCTCTCAGCATAAACTATTCATAAGTGGCCTACAATTTCATTGTTAAAGAATTTGTTCTCTGTTCACTGGTTGGATCAGAGACTCTATGTTGGCATGTTAAATGGAATTGAATGTGATCAATATATTTAACATATTGGTTCTTGAGAGGCCCTGGGAGAAGTGGGGCTATCATTTCTCGGTTACTATCACTTATAGAGCTATGTAGGCAGATGGTAGTAAATTGAATGATAAAATCTTTCAGCTGCTTCTCATTCCATTATAAAAGTAAACCCAATATTGAGCTCTAGGAAATATTTCTTCTTGAAACAATGACCAGAAGGATATAGAAAACACATACTATCATTTCCATATTACAGATGGCAATAAAAAATAAGCAGCATGTAGGAATTTTCCAGTTTACTCATTAATTGAAGGAATTAACTAAAATGCCAGAATAAAAGCAGTTCTTTACTCTTTGATCTTTGTACAAGAATACCAAGTCTAGTACTTAAGTATACTTTACAACTGAAAAATAGATTCTAAATTGATTTCTCTTTGAATCATCACTTTTTGTTTGGATAATTATAAAATTAAAGGTGTTCAGTTCTTGAATAAGATTCATCACCATCTCTTTTAAAATATTAATTTTCCTTGCAATTCATTCCTTTCTATCTTTCCTTTTGTATTTCTTGTTTAATTTTCCCCAGGCTCTTCTTTTGCCCTTGAGACTTTCTTGAGAATCCCTATAAACTTGCAGAGTTAACTTAATTTTTTTTCTTTTCCCTCTTTGTTACCTTAATCCAATATATTTCTTCAATGTGTTTGTCATTTTCATATGCTTTCTCATAGCTTAAGCCTCAGTTTCAGGGCTAAGGACATTCTTCTAGGTTTAAGTTCTGTTTCTGTACTCTTGGATGCCGGGACAGGCTCTACATTATCTTAATTTTAATTTTTTAAAAACATTTATTAATATTCATTTTAACATGGTTACATGATTCATGCTCCCACTTTCCCATTCACCCCCCACAACCCCCCACCCATGGCCAACGCACATTTCCACTGGTTTTAACATGTGTCATTGATCAAGACCCATTTCCAAATTGTTGTTAGTTGCATTGGTGTGGTAGTTTCCAGTCTACATCCCTAATCATGTCCACCTCCACCAATGTGTTCAAGCAGTTGTTTTTCTTATATGTTTCCTCTCCTGCAGTCCTTCCTCTGAATGTGGGTAGCATTATTTACCAAAAATCCCTCAGAATTGTCCTGTGTCATTGCATTGCTGCTGGTACAGAAGTCCATTACATTCGATTTTACCATCGTATATCAGTCTCTGTGTACAATGTTCTTCTGGCTCTGTTCCTTTCGCTCTGCATCAGTTCCTGAAGGTCTCTCCAGTTCACAGGGAACTCCTCCAGTTTATTATTCCTTTTAGCACAATAGTATTCCATCACCAGCAGATAACACAATTTGTTCAGCCATTCCCCAATTGAAGGACATACCCTCTTTTTCCAGTTCTTTGCCACCATGAAAAGCACAGCTATGAATATTTTCATACAAGTCTGTTTATTTATGATCTCTTTGGGGTACAAACCCAACAATGGTATGGCTGGATCAAAGGGCAGGCATTCTTTTATAGCCCTTTGAGCATAGTTCCAAAGTGCCAGCCAGAATGGTTGTCTCAGTTCACAACTCCACCAGCAATGCATTAATGTCCCAATTTTTCCACATCCCCTCCAGCATTCATTACTCTCCCCTTCTTTCATTTTAGCCAATCTGCTAGGTGTGAGGTGATACCTCAGAGTTGTTTTGATTTGTACCTCTCTAATTATGAGAGATTTAGAACACTTTCTCATGTGCTTATTGATACTTTTGATTTCTTTGCCAGAGAATTGCCTATTCATGCCTCTTGCCCATTTTTCAATTGGAGAGTGGCTTGATTTTTTATACAATTGATTTAACTCCTTGTATATTTGAGTAATTAGACCCCTGTCAGAGTTTTTTGTTATAAAGATTTTTTCCCAATTTGTTGTTTCCCTTCTGATTTTGACTACATTGTTTTTGTTTGTACCAACTTTTTTAGTTTAATATAATCAAAACCATTTAATTTACATTTTGTAATTTTCTCTAACTCTTGCTTGGTTTTAAAAGCTTTCCTTTCCCAGAGATCTAACAGGTATACTATTCTGTGTTCACTTAACTTATTTATAGTTTCCCTCTTTAAATTCAAGTCATTCACCCACTCTGAATTTATCTTGGTGTAGGGTGTGAGATGTTGATCTAAACCTAATCTCTCCCATATTGTTTTCCAAATTTCCCAGCAGTTTTTGTCAAATAGTGGATTCATGTCCCAAAAGTTGGGCTCCTTGGGTTTATCATACACTCTCTTGCTGGTGTCATTTACCCCAAGTCAATTCCATTGATCCTCCTCTCTATCTCTTAGCCAGTACCATATTGTTTTGATGACTGCTGCTTTATAGTATAGTTTAATACCTGGTACTGCTAGGCCCCCTTCCTTCACATTTTTTTCATTATTTCCCTTGATATTCTTGATCTTTTGTTATTCCAAATGAAATTTTTTTATAGTTTTTTTCCTAATTCAGTAAAGAAGTTCTTTGGTAATTTGATAGGTATGGCTCTAAATAGGTAAATTAATTTGGGCAGGATGGTCATTTTTATTATGTTAGCTCATCCTACCCATGAACAATTAATGGCTTTCCAATTACTGAGATCCAGTTTTATTTGTTTGGAAAGTGTTTTGTAGTTCTTTTGGTATAATTGCTGTGTTTATTTTGGTAGATAGATTCCCAAGTATTTTATGTTGTCTAGGGTGTTTTTAAATGGTGTTTCTCTTTCTACCTCTTGCTGCTCTAATATGTTGGAAATATATAGAAATGCTGATGATTTATGTGCATTTATTTTGTATCCTGCAACTTTGCTAAAGTTGTTGATTATTTCTACAAGCTTCTTAGTTGATTCTCTAGGATTTTTTAAGTAGACCATCGTATCATCTGCAAAGAGTGATAGCTTAGTCTCCTCATTGCCTATTTTGATACCTTCAATTTCTTTTTCTTCTCTAATTGCTACTGCTAGTGTTTCTAGTACTATGTTGAATAGTAGAGGTGATAATGGGCATCCTTGTTTCACTCCTGATCTTATTGGGAAGGCTTCTAATTTATCCCCATTGCATATGATGCTTTTGATGGTTTTAGTTATATACTGTTTATTATTTTTAGGAAAGGTCCTTCTATCCCTATACTTTTCAGTGTTTTCAATAGGAATGGATGCTGTATTTTGTCAAAGGCTTTTTCAGCATCTATTGAGACAATCATGTGATTTTTGTTTGTTAGCCTGTTGATATGGTCAATTATGTGGATGGTTTTCCTAATGTTGAACCATCCTTGCATTCCTGGTATAAATCCCACCTGATCATGATGAATGATTTCTTAATTACTTGCTGGAGTCTCTTTGCTAATATTCTATTTAAGATTTTTGCATCTATGTTCATTAGGGAGATTGGTCTATAGTTTTCTTTCTCTGTTTTTGGTCTACCTGGCTTTGGAATCAGTACCGTATTTATGTCATAAAAGGAATTTGGTAGGACTCCTTCTTTGCTTATCATATCAAATAATTTGTATAGTACTGGGATTAGTTGCTCTTTGAACGTCTGATAGAATTCACTTGTGAATCCATCAGGCCCTGGCGATTTTTTCTTAGGGAGTTCTTTAATGGCTTGTTCAATTTCTATTTCTGATATGGGATTATTTAGGTATTCTATTTCTTCTGCTGTTAATCTAGGCAGTTTATATTTTTGTAAATATTCATCCATATCTCCTAAATTGTTATATTTATTGCCATATAATTGGGCAAAATAGTTTTTAATGATTGCCTTAATTTCCCCTTCATTAGAGGTGAAGTCTCCCTTTTCATCTTTGATACTGTCAATTTGGTTTTCTTCTTTCTTTTTTTTTATTAGATTGACCAGTACTTTGTTATTTTATCTGTTTTTTCAAAATGCCAGCTTCTCATCTTATTTATTAATTCAATAGTTCTTTTACTTTTGATTTTATTAATTTCTCCCTTGGTTTTTAGTATTTCTAATTTAGTTTTCATCTGGGGATTTTTAATTTGCTCGCTTTCTAGTTTTTTGAGTTGTATGCCCAATTCATTAATCTCTGCCCTCCCTAATTTGTTAATATATGCACTCAAGGGTATAAATTTCCCTCTGAGTACTGCCTTGGCTGCATCCCACAGAGTTTGGTAAGATGTCTCATCATTGTCATTCTCTTCAATGAAATTGTTCATTGTTTCTATGATTTCTTCTTTGACTAATTGGTTTCGGAGAATCATATTATTTAATTTCCAATTAGTTTTTGATTTGCCTGTCCAGGTACCCTTACTAATTATTATTTTTATTGCATTATGATCTGAGAAGGTTGCATTTATTATTTCTGCTCTTTTGCATTTGTTTGCAATGTTTCTATGCCCTATTACATGGTCAATCTTTGTGAATGTACCATGTGCAGCTGAAAAGGAGGTGTATTCCTTTTTGTCCCTATTTATTTTTCTCTACATATCAATTAAATCTAACTTTTCCAGGACTTTCTACTTTATCTTAAAAGCAGTAGCTAAAACTAGGTCTCATCTTACAAAATAATTTTTAGCCTTTATTTCTGCTCTGGTATGGATCCTAACAAGTCAAGATACTGGCTTGGCTCAGGGCTACCTAACTGCTAGGTTGGACACAGGCTACTTAGATCTGAATCAGGAACAGAATATTTGAGAGCTACTTCAGACTTGTTACCTAATGAGCCTGGGGTGAGCCCTTCTTTTTCTGTGAGCCCTCCTTAAGGATTTGATTCTTTGTGGGGTCCTTGGTATGTCATGAGCTTGGCACTGTAATATGACTGCCTTCTCTTGTAGCTTAGGCTCCCCTGCATTGAGCACATCTTGGGATCATTTCCTAGCATAGCTTAGGAGCTTTTTCTGACACTGTCTCCTTTTTGGAGACCCAGTTACTTTTTATTGTAGCTTCTACTTATTCTAGCTTATAGATAATCTGAAATTTTATAGGATTCTGGTAGTCTTCCTGGGCAGTACTAGACTAGATGAACAACTCTCTAGCTGAAAGCTTTACTAAAATATCTTTGAGAAACCAGTTTCTATAGATTCTAAAATACCTCTTTCTTCCCACAAACTTCTGAGATTTTATTTTTTATGGAATTGTATTCTTATTAGATTTACCACTTATTCATTAACATATGTCTACATCTCATTAGAAAATCCTTAAAAAGTAAAATAAAGACTCAAAGAAAGATTGTAAAATTTTAGAATGTTATTTTATTTAATGGATGAAATGTAAGATATTTATAATTTTAAGAAGTATTTAAATGTACTAAGTTAAAAAGAAAAAAATGTGTTTAGGTTCCAGATAGAAGGTAGTTCAAGGTAGAGCTCAAAGAGGTGCATTGCAAGTTAGGAAAATAGCATGAGCTAGGGAGTAGTGGTTGAAATGAATTTATTTATCAACATACTAAAGAAAATGAGATTTAAAGACTTCAAATTATAGAGAATATAAAAGTATTACTATGGTAGAGAAACTGAGAATTTGCCCTAGGATACCACATTTAGATGGCATTTAATTTAGAGATCCCTGATAGCACTTGCTGTTCTTTAATAGTGAGAAACAATAGCATTTACCATCTAATTAGAAAGAATAATTACTTATAACAGAAAGCTAACATTCTGCAAGAAAGGATAGGGAGGCTTCTCTCCTATACTGCTTGTTCCCAACACTTCGGGAAGTCCTCCAAATAGCAACCTTCCTCCAGCATCCTTGGATTTTTCCCATACCTATGAAATTTGTCTCATCCACACCCCCTCCAATATCTACCTACCCAAAAAGTATGCTCTTCCTGAGACTTGCCTTAGGCATAATTGGAAATTCTTGCCTGGGACATAACAACTGCTTGCTAGTTAATGGGTACAATTTAGGACAGAAAATAAGAAGACACCTGAAATGATCTCCTAGATCCAGAATTTTAGGGAACTGCTAAACAGATTTATCTCTGATTGCAATGGCACCTTTCTCAATTTCATAACTACTTTTTAATCTAGAGGCAGTGAAATGATTTTTAATATGTTTTTGTTACTGTTTTTCAAGATAACTGGTTTCCTCTATAGTCGTGTATTTTATTTTGTGCATCGAAAAACATTGTTCTGAGAAAGAGTGCATGGATTTCAGCATACTGTTTAAGTGTCCATGGCACAAAAAAGTTTAAGAAAACTTGGAATAGAGTATTTTCAGGATGCAGATACTATGACGAGAGTTGTGTATCTAGAATTTGAATAACCTTTCTGTGTTAGTGAACATGAACACAGTGTATGATAAAAGTAAATAGCCTGAGAATAGAAAGATAGGAAAACCAACTTGGAGAGCAGTGATGCCTCTGGAATGCCAAGATGATGGATGTGGTTTGGTGCTCTCTGTCTCTCTATCTCCTAGTCTCTGTCTGTCTCTGAATGACTCCCCTTTAATTTGCCTCAGATCAACACTTTTCAATCAGGGTTGACTTTATTTTCAGAACACATTGTGTTTGAAGCTTGGAAGATCAAACCAAAAGCTGTAATGAGAATACGCAAACATAACAGAGAGCAATAGGTCAATGAAGGAATACTGCTTCTCAATAAAGCATCCTCATTCCTAAGAATAATTAGATCCCTAGTGAAAACCCCATGCTGGTTTCAGGACTAGAGG
This sequence comes from Gracilinanus agilis, assembly GCF_016433145.1. Lineage (NCBI taxonomy): Eukaryota > Metazoa > Chordata > Mammalia > Didelphimorphia > Didelphidae > Gracilinanus > Gracilinanus agilis. The sequence continues at coordinate 90,192,038 of NC_058133.1, read as the reverse complement.
ATCACAAGAGTAGGGAGAAAATATCTCTTTCAACATTCCATCAAGTATTTTGATATTTTCTTCAGTCAGCAGCCTTTGTTTCCTAAGAAGCAATTAGTCAATGTCAATTTACTTAAACTTGTATATTTAGTGCAAAACTTGTCTACAAGGAACCTGCCATATGATGATTATATTTGTGATATATTGTTGCCATAAGTTTGCAGTTATCCTAGGCTTATAAATATTGAGTATTTAAGAGACCACAGTAACCACTGTCGACCAACTAGTGGGACAGGTGGCATCATGATTAGAATGCATAGTATTACCTCTTGAAGTCAACATTCTTTTTAAAAAAAGATATTATTGTTTTAGATGTATATCCATCCAAATATATACTTATAAATATATATATTTTTAATTCTTGACATATTCTACAAACTGCCTGAAACAAAAAATTATTATGCTTTAGTAATACAGTGTTAGTCACTGTATATGCAGAGAATAATGAGACAAAATGAATATTCCTAGCTTCTAAGGAGTTTACACTTCTCTAATGGCAATGGTGAGAAGGGGAGGGATAACCACTACCTCAAATTAAGTGTATATATTATTCCCAAAAAATACATATCTATGTCATTAATTTAAGCTCATTTTTTTCCTAGTGAATAAATCAGGTCGATTTTTCCTCTATAAAATATTTTATTACTATCCCTTTCTATGTGTTCTTTCTTTATAAGTCTATTCCTTGCCTTCTTCAGTTCCATTTGGAAACTGGATTGAACTTTTAAATTCTAACCTATGAGACACATGCAGTAGCAAAATGATCTTATAACCCAAAGCAGTTCAAAATCTACTTAGCAAATGTTTTAAAAATTAATAAAAAAAACAACACAACACAGAAATTGCTCATCTGTTGTTATCATTGATTTTTTTCCAAGACAATATGTGGTCTATAGGTCATTTCTTCTTGAGTTTATTAACACCATTGGATAAAATTACTTCTAAAGTCTCTCCTAATTTTACACTTCCATATTAATGAAATAACCCTTACAAAAAAGAAGATACGAAATTAAAAAGCATCAATGAAGCATTCAAACATTTACAGAAGAGAGGATAGGAACTTCAGAGTACAGCACAAGAAGGAAATGATTTAGGACATAGTAAGTCAAATTTAGCATATACCTTAATAATAATATATGTACATATTCACAGTATCATGTAATAATTTGTTATCCTTTATGTATTAGGAATATTTGATAATTTATCAAGTTCATGTAGAATTTTAAGAACAAAATCTTTAAAAAAGAAAACTAGAAAGAAACAAATCAAGGCAGGAGTACATAATTTCTAGTCAGATAAAATGAGGGAAGCAAAAAAATTAATTCATAGAACTAGAAAAAATATCAACATATTATCAATAATTATTCATATTAATTTATTAATAATTAATTGTATTAATAATTAATAAATAGTAATAGATTTGGAATAAGGAAGGATCAAGAATATCAAAGGAATTAATTTTAATAAAGGAAGGAGGTCTAGCAGTACAAGATTGCAAACTATAATATAAAATAGCAATAATTAAAACTATCTGATATGAACCAAGAAATAGAAATGCAGAACAGTAGAACAGAACAGGCATGTAATAAACTATAATAAATGATTTATAGCAATCTTGATTGGACAAAAATAATGATTCATATTTAGGGAATAAGAATTAGTTATTTGGCAAAAATTGTTGAGAAAAATGGAAGGCAATCTGGCAGAAACTAGATATAGATCAATATTTTAATCTGTTTACCAAGATAAGATCAAAATGGATTCATGATGTAGGCATATCATGAGCAAATTAACAGATAAATATTATCTATCATATTTATGTAAGGGAAAAGAATTTACGAATAAACAAGAGATAGAAAGCATTGTAAGATATAAAATAGATAATATTGAATATATTAAACTAATTTTTTAACAAATAAATCTAATATATCCAAGACTAAAAGGAAATCAGTCAGTTGGGAAACATTCATAGACAATTTCTCAGATAGAGGTCTCATATCTAAAATATATAGAGAACTTTGTCAAATTTATAGAATATAAGCTATTGCCAATTGATAAGTACTCAAAAGATATGAACAGAGAGTTTAATGAAGAAATCAAAGCTCTTTCTAACCATATAAAAAAGGTCTAAATCAATATTGATTAGAAAAATACAAATCAAATAACTCTGATATCATCTCACACCTATTACTTTGACTATTTGTAAAGAATTTAGATTCTAACTTTGTGTTTCTTCCCAGATATACAGGAGGAAGAGAAGTCAAGAACCACTGAATTGACACAATGGTAAAGCCTTGAGAAAGTGTCTCAGTCACCCCAGAAGAATGGAGCACATCTATAATCATAGAGATGATCTATTTAGCCTCAGATAATTTCCACCATTATGCGGACCCAGAAATATAGACTATCAAGTTAGAATCAAGTTAGATTCAGATGTTTCTCACCGTTATACAGTCTCCAAGATTTAGGCTTTTCAAAACATCTGCAATCTGTATTAAGCAACATCTGAATGCGCAACCCTTTATCCTTCCTTGGCTTTGCTTACCTCCCAAACCCCTCTTTTCTTAAAGACACTGTAATTGTAGTGCTGTCACAAACTGTCTTTGAGCAGCTGGCTCTAGGCTTTCTCTGTTTCACATGCATGTCTGAATTTTCAAAAAATAAACACTATTCCTGTCACATCATTGAGACTCAGTTTGCCATGTCAATTCTTTTCAACCATTCAGAACCAGGTCTATTAATAGTTTAAAAAAATGATAAATGGGTAAAATGACCAATGTTTGAGGGGATGTGGAAAAACAAAGACCATGATCAAGGAAAGAACCTATTTGTTCTAAAGTATTTATAGCTGCTTTCTTTGTGGTAGCAAAGAATTAGAAATTTAAGGGATGCCCAGCAATTGGTGAGTGGCTAAACAAATTGTGGCATATGAGTGTGATAAAATACTCCCATGACATAAGAAATGATAGGTTAATTTTTTAAAAAATATGGAAATACTTGAATTAAATTATGAAGATTGAAAAGAGCAGAATCAAGAGAATATTATATATAGGAACAAAAATATTGTTTTAAGAATGACTTGTGTGTGTCCATTTCCAGAAAAAGAAATGATATATAGAAAGAAACAAAAGAGTTTATGTATATATATATATATATATATGTACATATTTATATACATATATATACACACTTTTTGGTCAAAATGATGGCTTCTCTAATGGGGGAGGGAAAGAAGGAAAGAGTTCCCGTGGTATTTTAATGTGACAAATAAACTAATAAATTAAAAAATTAAATTAAAAATAAATAAGGAGCCCAGGATAAACATGTCTCCCATAATAGTGAGTATGGAATAATTCAATGTACCATTCTCAATATATGTGAGTAGGAATACCAGATGAAGTATACATGTGTATACTATTTATAATCGATTTTCTTCAAATGGTAAAATTCAAATATGGGGAGCATGGACACCTAAAAATTGTTGAACCCCAATTTGTTACTAAGACTAGGCCAGTTATTAGTTTAGGTATTCTTCCCAGATCCTTAATAATCCAAGACAATTGGTTAGTTAAATGTGGCTCCTCTCTTTTACTAATCAGGGACCCAGCATTCAGTGAGAACAAGCTTAGCATCCTTTTAGTTTAACAGCCTTTGTATTGCCTGGAGCACAGCACTACATGCAAATAGGCATTGAATCTTTGGAGAATGAAAGCTTCAAAGGAACTTTGAACCACATTATTATCATTGTGAAAACTAATATGGTGCAAAAGAGGGGGTGAAGCTAAGTAAATAGAGGGGGAGAAATTGATTGGAGAATTTTTAGATGTTATTGTTTCTGAGAATAGAACTTTCAAATAAAAAAAATGATCCAGAGATAGGAATTTTTAAAAAAAAGAAGAAGGCTTTGCCTCTTGAAATGATATATGACAGTATTTATAAGAACTGTTTCTAATTCAGGACTGTGGGTGGAAGACATTTGGCACAGAGTATATACACGGTAGACACATGGAATATCGCTTACAGTTTTGAATAGTAAAACACTGCTACATATTTAGTGAGCAATATGGTGTTCAAATGCATGTGTCATTGACTCTAAGCATCAAATGTCCTTGAAAAGCCATTCCACCTGTTTCCTTTGCCCCTTTCTATAATTGCTATTAGTCAAGGTATCCCAGAAGTAAAATAAATAGAAGCCATAATGTGATGGAGGCCTCTCTTGAATGGCCTCCCGGTGTCTATTTTTGTGATTCTGGCTTATTCAGAGGTTTAAAGTTGAAATGACTGTCACGTACAAAACTCTGATATGCTCTCCCATTTTGTGTATTATTGTCACCAACAGAGTGCCATCAGTTTATACCCAAGATCCTCAGACATTTATGCCCACTTAAAAACTGTTTCTATTTTCCAATTCAACTGAACCAGGGTCTGTTATTTCATATCTGAATTTACCAAATGCTTGATATTGATACTTAACTGATTGATTAGAGTTTTAAAAAATACTAAAAGTCATTCAGTTAACCTCCCTTTTTTGCCAATGAGAAGAGGCATGTTCAGAGAGAAGTGACTTTTTTTCACAATCAAGGTAGTGACAGAATTGAAATCTATTTTTCCCTTTATTATACTCAAATTGCTCCCCTATATAAAACATGCTATTATACAGATTTGCCTTTGTATAAAACAATAGAATTATAACTAGATTACATAATGCTTTGTCCACTAAAATAAAGAGGTAGATGCAATTACCAAAATTTAGGGACTTACTTCAATTAATATATACAGTTACCTCATTGGACTATTGTGACTTTTAAAATTTCTTGTAGATTCTTCCTGGGTATATCTAGCTGCCAATTATTTTATCCTTAAATGAGTCTCCAAACATATGAAAAACTTGCATTCCTAAAGTTAGTTTGAAAATAATAAGCAATATCACTGTCTTCCATGCAAAAGAAAAAAAAAAGGTAAGGGGTGACTAAAAATACCAATGAAGTTTAATGGAGGCTTATTGATTAACTCAGATTTACAAAGTAGACAAAAGACAAAAAAAAATGTTAGTATAAAAATGAGATTAAATACAAAAGATTAGAACTATTAGTTCTAACATGCTGATAAAAAAAGTTGCTAAGATTATAAGGAAAACAGAAAATTTGGGGAAAATGTGATAGAGGTCTCACATCTAAAATATGTAGAGAATTTATAGAATTTATAAAACCCATTCCCCAGTGGATAAATAGGCAAAGTATATAAAAAGGCAATTTTCAGATGAAGAGATCAAAGTTGTTCATAAGAATATGAAAAAAATGCTCTAAATCATTACTGACTGGAGAAACAGAAACCAAAAATATTCTGAGATAGATTACACCCATAAGATTAGCTGAAATGATCAAAATTCAAAATGACAAATGTTGGAAGGGAATGTAGAAAAATGCAGACCCTAATACGCTGTTGATGGAGCCATGAATTCATTGATATGAAGTCATACAATGTTCAACCATTTTCCAGAGCAATTTGGAATTACGCCCAGAGTTTATAAATCTGTGTATACCCTTAGATCCAGCACTCCCTTTGCTGGATCTGTTTCCCAAGTAGATAAGTGGAAAAGAAAAAGAAGAAGTTCCAAAATATTTATAGCAGCTCTCTTTGTGGTGGCAAAGAATTGGAATTTGAGTGATGTCAATCAATTGCGGAATGGATAAACACATTGTGGTATATAATTGTGATGGAATATTACTCTGTCATAAGAAATGATGAATAGGCTAATAAAAAAAAACTTGGAAAGAACTACACAAGGTAATGAACAGTGAAATGAGTAGAACCAAGAGAACATCATACATAACTACAGAAATAATACTGGAAGAATAAAAAAAATTGTGAACATTACCTCCAGAGAGTTAGCTGAAAGGTAGAAACATAAAAGACAATTTGTATCAATATGTCTGTCTCCTGGATGATGCATTCTGTGATGCAGGGAGAGTGGGAAGGAGTCAGGACACTTGTGGGAAAATTCTATTAATAAATTTAAAAAAGAACTATATTATCAGGAAAATATTAGGAAGGCTAGCACATAGAAGAAGCTGAGGTCTGAAAGAAATAGTAAGGATAAAAAGATCATTTTAATTCTTTGGGAAAAGAGAGGGAAGAACCAAGGAAAAGTAAAGGATAGGTCTATTTGTTTAGAATGGATGAGATGATGATCATGGGTGACAGAAAGAAAATAGAACTACTCAACTTCTATTTTGCTTCTATTTTTCTATCCAATAGAATTACCTTCAGTTTTGAAAGTATAAAAGAGGGAATTGAAACCCAAGATAAACTTGGTGATAATAAGAGAACATGTGTTAAAGGAAAATTCTATGTTCCAGCCCTAAACTTGATAAAAGAAGCAAAACTCGGGAAGAGAAAAATAGAAAAGGCAAACATTGTTGGTGGGCTGCACACTATGATCAACCAAGGAATCAAAATAGAGACTGGTTTCAAAGACAACTTTTCTAAAGAAGAACAAGTCAATCCTGATAGGTGCATGTTTACAAAAGGGGTGGATTATTGCGTCTGAGATCTGCTTCCATTGCTGCATCATAGGAAATAAAATTAGAGGTAAAGTGGGTGGGATAAAAGCTGGTCTCTCAAGGACAGAATACAATCTATTTAGGGGCATACAGGGTGTTTAGGAAGGACCAGGACCTCTGATGTGAGGTCATGCTGAGCCCTTTTCAGGGATGCTTTTCTCCTTCCAAAAAGTTGTAGCATACAGAGTGGGCATACCCTATTAAGCCACTTTGGCAGGTGGGCTAAACCAGGCTAACAATAACCAATAGGTCTCAAACCCTTAAGTGAATTAGGGGGAGTGTCTATCCCAGGCCTGTGAAAACTTTCCTCAGTAGAATGGTTGGATGAGAAAAATTTGTTCCAACAGCCATGAAAACAGACAACAGAGAATGTGTGCTATGGACCACTTAGAAGCTGATTAAACATCAAAGAAACTAAGGTCAACCTCTGCATTCTGAGGCATCCCTATTTGTATTGGGTATTTAAAATTACTATTATTGACTTATTTCAGTCATGTCTGACTCTTTGTGACCCCATGTGGAATTTTCTTGGCATAGATATTAAAGTGGTTTGCCATTTCCTTCTCTAGCTTATTTTATAGATAAGGAAACTGAGGCAAAAAGAGTTAAGCGACTCATTCAACATCACACAGAATTGTCTAAGGCCAAATTTGAACTCACAAATTTGAGTCTTTCTGACTGTCTTTCACTCTTTCCACTGTGCCACCTAGCTGTCCTTGTTAAAATTGATAACGGGAATTTCTCTATAAGTTTATCAAATATTTCTTCCTTCAGTGGAATTGAACCTTTCTCAAAGTTATTTCCCAATTCTAAATCTATTATTTAACTTTTATTTTATACCCCAATTCCTTATATCACATTACCTTCACAGCCTTCTGAAGCCCATCTTATCCTATTTCTCAATCATATTCTAGTCTAGCATTTCCCTAAATCTCTTCTGTTCAGATTTCCTCATTCAATACTGTTTTTTTTTACTTCCTGAGTTGCATCTATTTGAATTTAGGTCACTTTTCACAATTAAATTTTTTTGAATAATTTCAAACATTTCCTGTCTATTTATTCTCTTGCTTCTAAAATGCACTCAAATGTTTTAACAATTACCACAATTTTGAAAGTTATAGTAAAGGTATTATATTTCAGGTACAAATTTTAGTCTTTAGTTTACAATGCTATAAATTTCCACAAACTTGGAAAAAGATTTCCCTCCTATTGTTATCTGTATTTATCTCCGTAGCTCCAATTTACTCAGCATTGTACAAGCAAAGAGAAAGAATTTACTACTTTTTCCTCCTAGTTTCTCACTGAAAGCTTAATCAGAACTCAGTGAGAATCCCTGCTTAATATTACCAACATCTGGGAAAGCTGTTTTGTGGTTTCATTAGCCTTCTCTACTCTCCTAAGCTCCTTAATGGCAAGTCTTACCGGAAGTTGTTTTGCTTTTGTTTTTGATTTTTTTGTGGGTGGGAGGAGGGTAAAAATGTGTTACATTTCAAAGTATTCCAAGGTTAAAAGAAAGAAGAAAAAGAAAGCCATGAAAGAAAAAGAAAAATGAGAAATCTTGTGTGTACTAGAGAACTTCTGAGGTGGAATCCCCTTTGAGTCCAGCTGATTGCCTGTGTAGCCCCTTTTCCTAGGGCCCTCCAAGATCTTTACTTCTTTTTTTTCTGATTAGTCCTTTCAAAAATAGTTCTTTAAACATGTCATGTTCTTCCCTGAAACAATATAGGATATTCAATATTTTCTCTAGGTAATTCCAAAAAACAAAGCTGATATAAACTATAATCTTTTTTGGTTCCCTACTTCTTCCCATTCTTTTTTATGTCAGAATGCAATGAACTGCTTCCATTTTCAACCATTTAATGGGTTTAAACTAAGATTTTAGCCTAACTCATGTCTATCAAGGAATTTACTACAATCTCACAGCTTATTCACAATTTTATCTGTACCTGAAGTAAACATAGGGTCCTTTTTAGATTTTTTTATGTCTTACTATAAAAGATATTGGGGAATAAAAAATTAGAATAAGATTAACAAACAAAATCAATGTTAGAAACACTTAAAGTTTCATAACAAAATTTCAAGTTTATTTTAATTGGTCTGTAAATGGAATTAGGCCTCAACCATTTTTCTCTGTCTCATAACCATACTTTCCTTTTTGTCATCTGGAACCCTGTCCAATTCCTTTTCTTTAACTTCAATATTCCAGAGGATCTATTACTACATCAATGGGAATAATTTCATCACTAATGAGCACTGAAGCCTCTTCAAACATGAGTGAATAATTTTAGTCATTATCTAATGACTAATTTCATAGTGTTGTTTCTCTCCAGTTTCTGCTGGTCTCATCCTCCGATAATAGCATTAGCCATGAAATCAGTCTCTAGCCCCTACTTAAAGAAAACTTTCCACCCTGGTATAATATGTCAGAATTTGTTGTGCTGGCATAGCCTCGAAGAACTCAAGATCATAAATCATGAGGCATCAAAGCAGGATATTATTGGAACTCTTTCCTTTTTTTAACCTACATAATAGCTCTCTCCTCATATATGTAAGAGAAATAGGATCAATATACCACACAATAATGTCACATGTTGATCACATGTTAAGTACAGAACATAAAATAATAAATATAGAAATGGAGAAGAAAATGCTTTAGCAGTATCATGAAAGATTGTATGATAGTATGATATTATTTAAATATAATAAAATGATGGAAGATTGTTTTTGAAAGATATATTAATTTACATATCCATATGTATATTTGCATATATATTATATATGTGAATTTCATAGTTCTAAAAACTATTTATACATAAACTTTATATATATATATAACTATAAATATGGCAAGTTTTAATTTTGTTTTAGTTGTTGATAATCACTTTTTTGTCATAATATGAAAGTCATGAGTTTATAAATATAGATTTAATTAATCATTAGACATTGTAGAAATCTAGATGAGAGTTAGGGACTAAGAAGAGGGAGAGTAGCTATTAGCTATGCCCTCTAATGACTACTATCCATGGAACAGAAATCGAAGGGATTCAGAATATAAGGTGGAATGACAATGTAGCTCCCAAGGGAGCTAAAAAGGATGTTGTTGAAATGTCAGAAGGCTGATAGGGAGGATGGAAAGGAGGGAATCCATTAATATAACACATCAAATTTATACCTATTGCCAAAGTTTGCCTCACAAATCAATCAATAACAACTGGGATCCCCTATATATGGTCAGTGAGATTGAACGAAGTATCCTGGCTCAAATGAATGTCCCTAAATGGCCTTTTAATGATCTGAGGTAAATGAATGCATATATCAATATTTAGATACATAAATTATATGTAATTTACTTATTGCAGATCCTAGAACTTCAGAATTATTTTTAAACAAGTGCTCCTAATAAAAGCCTCCTTTTGAATTACTCATATTGAAAAAAAATTCTTGAGATTCTTTCCTCTCAATTTAGGTGTGAATTCTAAGTTATTTTTTATTTGAAATTTTGAACATCTGTTCAAAATGTTTTTGAGTTATTCAATGGTTCAAAAATGTCATCTTTTACCCTTTAAGCTCAACATATAAATTTAGAATAGGTGCCTTTACAAATGAAAAAGTAGCAAAATTCTGTTATTTGTTGATGAAAAGATCTTTTTATATAGCAAGAATTTTAAAGACAAAAAAGGTATAACTTAATAACTCCTACAGTTCTGAAAAATCATAGTAATATTCTCTACTAAGAGGGAGAGAAGGAAAAAATCCTTCATATTATTCATGAAAGAATGCCAATTGGCCATAGAAAATATGATCTACCAAATAAGTGTTATCTCCAAAATAGAATATACTTCTTGAGAACAGAAACATTTTTTTCAATTTTATATCTTTGCTGCCCTTGGTGCTTGGAATACATTAGACACTTTAAAAATTCTTCTTTTCTTGTGTTGGATTGATTCTTATTGGATTTTATGAGGTGTTCTAATTTGCTATCTTGAGGGTGGATATTTGATAATGAGACAAGAGTATCAGAGAATAGTATATTTCAATGTTGTAAGGACCTCAGTAGCCACTCCATTTTGCTAAAGAAGGAGCTACTAAGACTGATAACAATGGACATCCTTTTACCACCCTTTTACCTCCCTAATGTCTTATGGAAAGTTTGAATGTTAACTAGCTGCCAATTCCCTAAATATTACTCCCACAAACACTCTTACAATGGGTAGGTACCATTTATCAGGTCTGGGCTCCTCACTCCCTCCCCTCAATGCCTTGTCTTACTGATCCAGATCAGAATTCTAAAAAATTACAAAAGATTTCCTAGTTATGATTCTTTCCCCCTTCCATTAGAACCTATAGGACTAGGTCTCTTTCTATCTTCACTGACTGTTCAACTTCACTGTTAAGTATTTTCCCTTTAAAATGCTACCTAGCTTTACTTTTTGCTGATTCTTCCTTATTGCATGATCCCAGTCTTCTTGTACAGTTCCTTAACACACACGTGTATAATAGATACATATATATATTATATATATAATAATAGAAAACAGTGAAATTGTATTCTAGAGAACAAGCATTATTAAAGAACTTATTCTCAAGCATTACAGAATTAAATATAAAGCTTTTTCATGACACTGTATTGGCCTGAAAACTTTGAATTTGAAAATTAGTATATGCCATTAAATCACCTTTGTGAAGATGGGATTAGCTCTCCTCTGCCCATTTTTAGATTTAATCACCAGAAGCATATATACCCCACTTATCCTTAAGTATGGGGAGGTCTGTGACCCATGTGTGCATGTGCGATAGTGGGTAAGGAATCAAAATTGACTGATAGCCCCTTTGGCAGTCCTAAGCAAAACTTTAGCAATAATTGGTCCATGTAAAATGGAAGGGAAGGCACAGGAAGTCATGAAAGGAATGTTGCTTGATAGTGGGTGGCAAGAACTTCCTGTGACCAATTCTATCTCTTTCAACTTGACCTTGATGTAGCTCCAGCTTGGGACCTATGAGTGCTCTTCAATTTTCCTTTAGGGCTACCACGTGGGTGAGTGAAAAGGACTGACTTCTTTCCTGGATTTTCTGGAGGTACCAGCCTCCAGAGAGGCCCTTCGTCTTGGAGGAGGTCTCATGACTAAAACCCTTATTTAATCTACCTCTGGGCCTCCATTGCTGGGGCCTCTGAAGCCCTGCCTGATTCAGACCAGGATGGAGCAATTACCTACTCTCTGATTACCTTACTTTCACTCTTTTTCCTTTTGTAAATAAATTGCCATAAAAAGTCATTCTGACTTAAGTAATAATTTCTGGCAACCACATTTCTCATATATTTAGTCCAACACTTTAATTTTGCCCCTTACACCTGAGTATAATATGTTTCATGGGACATCTTGAAAATATTCTAACACAGAACCAGGATGAGGGACTTCTGTTCTGTGAAGACTATATGCTTAAATAACAGTATTTAACCTGACAATTTTGGACACAATATATGCATGTCATGTAAAATTCTTTCAATTTTGATTATAAATCCATTAATAGCAGGGGCTATGTTTTGTTCTTTTCT
>NC_058133.1:90095511-90171604 GCF_016433145.1 Gracilinanus agilis | reverse complement strand
TCTTCTTCTTCTTCTTCTTCTTCTTCTTCTTCTTCTTCTTCTTCTTCTTCTTCTTCTTCTTCTTCTTCTTCTTCTTCTTCTTCTTCTTCCTCCTCCTCTTCTTTCTCCTCCTCCTCCTGCTTCTTCTTTTCTCCTCCTTCTCCTTCTTGTCCTTTTTCTTCCTTCTTCTATTTTAGCTTAGGTATAACCTTGCTTATAGCCTTAATAGAAGCAGGGATGATGTTTTGGGCAATATCATTCCTTTCACCACTCCATAATTTGCCAGAGGAGACATCTACCATCTTGTGAATAAAAGTAATGGCAAGGACTATTATCAGCAATACCAAATTTGTCATGAAGGATCTTGGCCAAAGGGAGGAGGGTCCAAATAATTGGTAGTGTATAAGGTATTAATGACAATTTAAAGAGAATTGTTGTATTCCTCATGGTTCACTCTCATCATAATCATAGGGGCATCAAGAGAGATAATGCTGTATTTATATTCACCCTTCAAATGAGCCCATTTCTCATGGTTGTTAAAATACCAGTAGATTCAATGACATACTCAATTCCAGAATCTCCCCACTAAATATCAGTAGTATCGTGTTCCTAGAAGATAGTAATGACTTTAGCAATTGATTTCCAGCTTTCGACTCTTAGTCTTGACAGAGCTCTTATACTTAAATTTGAATAGATTCACATTGGAAAATGTAAGAATATAGTTGTGGTCAATGAAGGGTCTCTGATGACCAAATATCAACTCTGCCTGAGATAAATGAAGTCCATTCACCAGGCATTCAATATAGCCAATATAGCCAAATTATTGACTCTGAGCTTTACACTTTCTTGGGGACATAACTACAACAGCAGGTCCTGGCAATGAACTTTTTTCCCCAAAGAACTGAATTATTGTCTTTTTAGAACTCTAATTAGCACAGTTGAGTCAGGGAAAAATCTCTATTAATATAAAAAATAAGAATGCCAAGTGTAAAAAAATATCTTTCTTTATATATTTAGGTATTTGGATGCATCCTTTTTGTTTATTTTTTGTTTATTAGTTTTATCTTTATTTTATTGGACCCATCTTTTTAAAAATTTGCCAGAGTTTGTCTTAGACTGACAAGTAAATAGTTTTGTGAGATGAATGCACAGAAACTGTACATGTATTTTTCTCTTTTCTCAAAGCCCTCAAATGCAGAAAATTACTAATGATAGAATTCTACTGCAATGCATGAGTATTAATTATTCTATAAGTCAACAAAGTGGCATAAAATCTTCTAAAGATATGTTTTATTTGTAAATTGATTTCCAAGTCACATCAGTTTATCTTCCCATTAATATACTATGGTGTTTTAGGACTTTGTCAAAAAAGTCACCTAAATTGTATATCTAATGAGGCTTAGGTTTAAACCTAACAAATACCTCAATGGGTTATTTTGCCAATTTTCTGTGGCATTTTTGAAATAGCTTATCATTTCTGCACTTTGCTAATCTATTAAAGAGTAGGATCCATTTTAACAGCTAGGCTTTACATTTGGCCTTTCAAAAGCCTCATGTTTTATGGTTCACAAGCAACATGGAAGTAATAACCACAGCTGTTCTGTGGATGGCATATGAATATGCTTGGCACCTTACATGCAGTTGCCTCAACTCACTGCAAAAACACTTTTGTCAAATGCCAAGTTTAGGATAGCACATGTGAACATGACCATTGAAAACAGGAAAGGACAGAAAATCAAAGAGGATAGTTTCCTATTTGCCAAAAATAAAAGAAGAAGAAATATCACAGAAATTAGGCAGAACAATCAATCAAGGTATTTTTTAAGTTTTAAATAGGTCTCTAATTATCTAAATAATTTGCGTGATATATTTTGCAGATTTTAATATACAAGAGGAATTTAATGGGAAGAAAAATGAACATGAGGAATCATCTATCATTTCACTATTGGATTCAATATTTTTCTTTATGAATTCATATTATTATCATATATTATTTAGCCATGTTCACACATAGAAATTTTATGAGTCATGAACATATCTTCAGAAAAGCACCTTAACAAATTATTTCAAATAACAATAAAATTATATGATTAAAATCAAGCTTCTGCTTCCAAATATTTTTTAAATCCTTTCCTTCCATCTTAGAATCAATACAATTAGAATCAAAACAGTTAGAAAATGTCTGAGGCCACATTTGAATCCAGAACCGCCCATTTTTAGGTCTGGCTCTCAATCTACTGAGCCATCTAACTGCTCCCTTCTCAATATTTCTCAGCCCTATTTCTCAACCCTACTTGCTTCATCATGTTAATTATTTCCTATTTATTATCTATACAGTTTTCTTTTATTGTATTTGTTTTCAAGTCATCTCTCTCATTAGATTAAAAACTCCTTGAGAGCAGTAACTTGCTTTTTGCTTCCCTAGCACTCAGCATACAATGTTTGGAATATAGTAAGCCCTAAATAAATATTTACTTGATTGATTGATTCTGACCTGGACACAGTAATGAAGTATTCTATTTAACTGAATGATTTGTGTTTCTATATACATTATATACCAATGAATAATTTTCAAAGAATGAAAATAGATGCATTTAACCCTAGAACTATCCTGAATATTTTCTTTTGTTGATTCAGGAATTAATATATCTCTCTATAAATATCAATAATTATTTTTAAAATATGTGGGAGAAAATTAATAGAGATGACATTGACAAAGTGCTACCATAATAGTCCTCAAATTATATGGCACATTAGAAAGCATCTTTTTCAAAGGCAATCAAGGAAAAGGAAGTATTTCATGAAAGAATGGGATTCCTCAAGAGGATAAAGAAAAAGAAATATGTGAAGAAGTAGGAATGAGTGTTAATTGGAGTTGAGAGGTTGAAGGATAGAAAATTACACACATAAGGAAGTAAGGGAAATCAGTCATTGAACATTTGGGAGTATGTAATCAGTATGGAGCATTTCAGAGGAAAAGAAAAGGAGGGTCTTGCTTCAATGGAATGAAACAACTTATTGTGCTACAAGGAAAAAAATACATGGGTCTAAAGGTGTTGTCATGTGAGGCAAGCCAATGATGTTCAATAGAAGACATGATGAATACCAATGGGCCAGCTTTTTGTCAAATATACATTAACAAGATAATTCTACTGTATTCTAAGGACATATACCTGTAATATGAAATAGCTTCATATATTGTTTAACCTGACAATCATTAGATCCTTCTGTTTATTTATGTGATGAAAAAATCTTAACAAAGAAACCTACAAGGCATTGGTAAGAATTGCACTTTCCTGGGCAAATTATGATGACACAAAAATTCTGGAGTCTTAATTTCTTAAACATTTTGTGTTTTGTCTGCTTTGGCAACCTTGCAAGGATTATGGATCACAATCAGGATCATGGTTCTAAATGTATAAAATTAAATATGTAGTACAACAAAGGAAAATTTATATTTAGAAAGTCACAAAAATATTTTTCAAAATATTCAAAGACCCTATTTTTATTAATCTCTGACTTCCCAAAAAAGATGGTGCATTCAACACTATTACTAAGATAGGTAGGGAATTCAGAAGAGAAAGGGAGTTTTAGAAAAGGAACACTTCACTTCTAAGAAGATTGTTTTTGAGAAAGAGATTTGTATTTCTCTACCATACCTTAAAATATAGGCTGAAAAGAAACTAATAAGAATTGATAGACATATTTTTGCCTAGGGTCTTGCAAATCAGATGAAGAAGACTTTGAACTAAAAATATATACAAAAGGATAAAACTGTCCCAAAACCTTGTATCACAGAGAATCACAAAAATTATATAGGAAGAATAGCATAAAATTGACCAATAACAAGTGAGAAAGAAAGACTAAGAGGAGAACTAGCAATGAAACTCATGTCCTATAGTCTGAAACTGAATTCAACAAGGAATGACAACAAAAATGTTGAAACATGAAATCCTTAAAATTTGAATTCATAGCTATTATTTAGAGTTAGCCAGATAGAATCTATGACTACAATGTCTGTGGAAGGGTATAGTATTAAGCAAAAAGCCATGTAGATAGAAAGGGTGGTGTGGTAACATAGTACATTCAGAAATAGATTCCTGATCAATTTGGGAAACTAGCAGAGATTTTGTAAATATGCTGGAGAGTAATTCTGTAAAGATCAACAGTAAAATTGAAACAATATATTCATGTAGTTATACTACCAGTCACCTAGGGGAAAAAAGAACAATTTTAAAAGGATTTCCTTGGGATAATGTTTTATCCCTATAATCCCTATTACATATAGGGAGTGACTGAGGCTGGCCAGTAACTTGAGTTTAAGGGTCCTGAATTTACTGGGGCTAAGGCCAATTAGGTATCTACTCTGAATAGGACACTACTAGGGTTAATCTCATGAAATCTTAAGCCTAAGAAGGTACAAAATTGTCCAGAGGAGAAAAATGGAACGGACAATAACTTCCATATTGTTGAGTATTGAATTGCCCGTGAATGACTACTGCATTCTCAGTCCAGGCAAGATGGAGAGTTCCACTCTAAAAAGATCAATGAATTTCAGGAATCAGGTCAAAAAGCTCTCATGAGAAAATCAGTCACGTTGACATTTATGTCTCCTGGGTTTAAGCTTTTGTACTGGTTGTTCCCTATGCCTGGAATGTTCTCTCCTTGGTTTCTGTACTCTCCCACTGAGATTTGACTGAATCCTGCAGTATTCCTCCACCTGCTGCTTGCACTGGATTGACTTCCCTCCTGCCCCAGAGAGATGGACCCTCCTTGATGTCCCTCCATGCTGTTTTGGTAGAGAGCATTGCTTGCCCCTGTCTTCTGTTAGTTCCACTGCTCAAGGACTCATTTTGAGGCTTTTTTTTTAAAATGGTTCTTTCGAGGTGGGTTTGGTGAGCTCAGATCTCTCCTTGCTCTGCCATCTTAGTTCCTGGAAACAGAACTGAAATATTTTTCAATTTCTGACTCTTAAAATCACTGACTTCCTTTAATACCCAGTTTAAATGCTAGTTCTCTTTGGGATCTCCAGGCGTGCCAGCACCTTTTCCTTTAAGTCTATCTTCCATCTAGCCTTCATTTATCTTGCATATAGTTTGCAAATACACTTATATGTGCATTTGCACATATATTTAGGTCTATGAATGTATGTATGTATGCATATGCACATACATACGTGTATGTGTATATGTACCATATGCAATACACACACATATATACATATGTCTCATCTCCCTCAGTGATGTAATTTCTTGACTACAAGAGCTTTTGTTTTGGTTTTTGTTTTCTTTGTATTCCTACTACTACTGAGGACAGTGTCTACCAAAATACATGCTTAATAAATTTGTGTTAATAGAAAAATTATTTTGTAATGACAAATTACTTCAGTTATCATATCTGAATAACTTAGAGATATATCGGTTGGCCAAAAGAAGATCAGCTAATTATTTCACTTTTTAAAAGGTGAAATGAGAAAGAACCTATTAGTATAGACCTGGTTTTGACTAATAAGTAGGAATTAGTTTCTGAAGAATTAAAGGAACATTGTGGGGGTGAGGCGGGGAAGTAACTAAGCCATTATGGAGTTCACAATAAAATAGAAGAAAATAGAGAATAATCTGATATCTGCTTTAAACTTTAGAGAGTAACTCTTATGATTTCAGAAGATGAAATAAATATGAATCTATGAGCCAATGATCTAAAATCCAATAGGAAAGGACAGTCCAAGAAATGGGAAAGAACCCAATAACAAAATTCTAAAGCCCTAAAGTCAAAGGAAAAATAATTTTTGTGAGAATAAAAGTGTGCTTTTAGAAAAAATATTATGGCCTTATAGTAAGGAAAAATATCATCAAAACAAAATTTCATGTGTTTGTATATGTGTATGAGTAGTGTGTTAAAGCTATATTGAAGGTAAGATAAGGATTGAAGAAAGAACCTCTACTTTGGGAGCTGGGGTGTTATTGGTTAGAAGGCTAAATGGCTTGATACTTAATTTTCTTTTGTCTTCTATTCCTTTGGAAATGATCTTTGGACTGAGAAAGATAACTCTGCCCACTCCTCTCCCTATAAAAAAATATTAACAAGCAATTGAGAGCAAAATAGGCAAGGAGACAATGAGAGAACTTAGCTACCTCAAATAAATTTAACTGATCAAACATAGTTTAACTAAATCATATATTATTCAGGAACAGAAAATTCCCAAATAAAGCAAATTAAAGAAAGAAAAACTTCATGGATAGGATTACTGAGTCTTTTTTGCTGGTATTTTAAAGAGCATGGAGGAGAAAAATGCCACTGGATGAGAAAAGGGCAAATATTGTGCCAATTTTCTAAAAGGGTAAGAGGGTAGAATCAATTCCCTTCTGGTCATAAGGGCAGCAGGAAACATTAAGTAGATGAAGAGAATCCCTCAAGCAAAATCACTTCTCCCTCTAAATTAACCAGAGTCTGAAAGAGGCAAAAACAGAAAAGAAGTCATACTGGGAAACCACTGGTTTCCATCTGTGTGCTAAATGATGTAAATCTGCAAAACTGGCCCACTGTGCCCTGCCAGTTTAGATGAATATCATATAACATAAGTATTTCTCATCATATGGCAACATTATTCTGTGTGTGCGTGTGCGTGTGCTTGTGTTTGTGTACTCACAGGCAAACACTAGGTTGCGTAGGAAACTGTCCTAAGCCCAGGTATGTGGATGGTACAAATCCTTCATCTGGCACAAGCAAAGTACACATACTTACATATTACACATACATATATTTTGGTCGTGGCTCAGTCATTTCAGTCATTCCTGATTCATTCTTGACACCATTTTGGGGGTTTTCTTGGCAAGGGTATTGGAATTCTTTGCCTTTCTTCTCCAGCTTATTTTATAGATGAGGACACTAAGATAAAGGGGGTTCAGTGGCTTACCCAGGGACATACAGTTAGACTTGAACTCCTGAATATGAGTCTTCATGATTCTAAGCTCAATGCCCTATCCATTGTGCCACCTAGCTGCCTCCCAAACATTCATTATGCATACTATATAATAAATATAGACTAGGAATCTGTATATTGATCTAGATGTAAATATATAGATCTAGGGGGCAGCTGGGTAGCTCAGTGGATTGAGAGTCAGGCCTAGAGATGGGAGGTCCTAGGTTCAAATCCGGCCTCAGACACTTCCCAGCTGTGTGACCCTGGGCAAGTCACTTGACCCCCATTGCCTACCCTTACCACTCTCCCACCTAGGAGCCAATGGACAGAAGTTAAAGGTTAAAAAATAAATACATAGATATAGATATATCTTTTTTCTTACTTAAATTCTTACTTTTTCTACTGTTCTCAGAGTAATTATTTCAGTGGGAGTTGTGGCAAGATCTTCTTTAATATGTTGTATTCCCAAGTAAAATATATTTGTATTAAATGATTCCCAATGTATATTCTGTTAATATAAGTTTTTTTCAAAGGAAGAGAAATCTGAGGAAGGAAATAAAGGTTCTAATAATTTTCTTTAAGTGAAATCTCTCTCTCTATATATATATATGTATATATGCATATATATACATATACACACATATATGTATAGATTTGTACATCTATATACACACATGGGCTGGTATCAGCTGTTTATCCCATCCAACTGAACAGGAGAGTAGTGTCCCAGACATATGTGGCTATTAAGTATTCTCATCAATGACTTGGGAAAGTTATAGATGGGCTTATCCAATGATCCAAATGTGTGAGGGATTGTTGACAAATTGGATGACAGAGTTGAGATGACAAAAATTTTGATCAAGACATGACACTGAATAAAATTCTTTTTGGATTATTGCCAAATGGGCTAAAAAATTAACATTACATATGTAAGATGGGTGAAGCATGGTGAGGATGAAATTTATTTAAAAAAATATTTGGACTTTTAATGAACTATAGCTCAATGATTCAGTCATGTCATATGGCAATCAGAAAAAAAAAACTAATGTAATCTTGGAGTGCATTAAAAGAGTCATATCATCCAGGAATAAGGTCAAACATCTTTCTGAACTATAGCTTATTGGAAACACATTTGGAACAGAGTATTCAGTTCTAAACAACTCAGTCTAAGAACACTGATAAACTGGAGAGTAATCTGTTCCAACAAAAGAACAAATGAAGAAACTAGGGATTGTTTGTCTGGAGAATGTATAAAACTTATAGGAGATGATATTTTTCTTTCAGTATTTAAACAACTCTCATGATGAAAGAAGAATATTAAAAATCTTCTCATTTTTGGTTCCAATGACAGACATGTAGTAATGAGTTAAAGTTGTGGAAAACATAAGTAGTTATCAAAAAGTAAAGTGCACTGCTTTTGGATATAGTCTACTTCCTCTCACTGGAGAGCTTCAGACAACTTACTGGGTATGTTCTAGAGGCGATTTTACTTATGTAACCCATTGGCCCACATGGTTTTACTGGAGTGCAGCCATTGCACAGCTATAGCTTCTTGGAGCCTTAAGTTAGAGTTGTGTGAAAGGTGGACACCAAAGGTGGATAAACACTGAAAGGATTCAGTGAACCCCACACAAGAGATGCTAATTCTCACTGAACATCCCATACTCACACAGGATGAAGGTAACTAATGGGCATCAGTGAGTTAGGGGACAGTCCAATACAAGCACTTGAAGACCTCCCCCAGTAGAATGGACAGATGAGAACAATTTATTCCAACAGTCATGAAGGTAGTAGAAGGCTGTGCAGCTCTTAGAGCTTGGTCAGACATCAAAGATGCTCGAGTCATCCACTGCATCCCAAACCACTGCCAATCATCCTGACTTTTGCCTTGCCACTGAAATTCAAAGACTGAATATAAAAATGTAAGGCTGACAACTTTATGCAATTCTACCTTACTTAAATCTCACTTGCAAGTCAAGACATCACCCTGTAATGTTATCAATCCTCTTCAAAGATGCAGGATGAACAATAGCACCAACAATGATTCATGTAATAGGTGGAGTAGATGGCCCTTAAGGATGCTCACATATTTTTGATTTTATTATTATTCAAAACACAGACAACAAAAGCAGGTTGGGGGTTATTTTTTGGTTTTGCCTAATCTCAAAACTATCTAGACCATTCTCTTCTGTGGTCAAGTGGGTTTGGTAGCTAAACAAATTTCAATTATAATTAGTTTTTTTCTTTTTAAAATGTTTTATTGAAACTTTTGTTACACTACTTCAGTTTATAATAATCTTCTCTCATAAAATTCTCTTGTAGCCAAAATAAATTTAAGGGGAAAAATGTGTGTAGGCCAAGTATGAAGAATACCTCATTGCATAAAATCATCCACTCCCTCTATGGGCAGAACATGTTTTACAGCTAGTCCTCTAGAATCAAAATTGATTATTGCATGATTAGAATTTGGATATTTCCACTATTGTTTTAATTTATACTTGTGATTATGATGTGAGTTATTTCCTATGTTCTACTTGTGTCTGCAACAGCTCATACAGGTCTGAAGTTTCTTAGACTCCTTCAAATTTTTCATGACTTAGAATACAATTTTATCGCATTATATACTTTTAGTCTACCAAAATTAAACATTATGGTTTGTCCAGCCATTTACCAATTGATGGGACCTTTTTCTAGTTTATTTGTTTTTGTTCTAATATAAAAATACTACTAGAAATAAGTAGTATTAAAAATTAATAATGAAAGTTAAATAAAGATAACAACAATAACAGTAACAATTCTCCCTGGCTTTGACTTACCTAGAATATATACCCCAAACTTAGCTCATTGTGGAAAAGAATATATATAATTTAGTGACTCTTCTAATATTTTTCCAAATTGCTTTCCAGATTGATTGGATCACTCTTCAACTCTACCAACAGTGTGTTGTTGCACCTGTTTTCCCACAGATTTTCCAACATAATCTGATATGTGGAAGGTCAAACTTCAGAATTATTTTCATTTGTTTCTCTCTGTGATTTGGAGCATACCTTCAGAGGACTGAGAATTTTTGGTCTTCCCTTTGGAAATGATCTGAAATTTTTGACCACTTATTTATTGGGAAATAGCTCTGACAATGAATTTTTCCAGCCACCTTGGAATGGCAGTGGTGCTATAGTCCACATTAATTATTCATATTTTAATTATTTCAAGAGACTCGTAGATCATAAAAGTTTTCTGTGTGTTGTATTCAGTTTTAATTAATTTAAATTAAGTTCAAAATTTACATTTTATAAATAATACAATCATTTTAAAAGAATGTTGAGAACATCTGTTTATTTTCTACCATTATAACCTCAGGAATGTCACAAACATCTATTTGATGACCAAAATATTTTTGTATCACATATTTAACAGCATCCTAGGAAAATATTAGAATTTATGTATCCAAAGGAAATGGTAACATGACCTTAAGACTGAAGATTAAGAAAAATTAGGGTTGTATAACATTAGAAAAATTATTTCAGTTATAAGAAATTCAAAAAACACTATATGGGAAGTTATGAAATATGCCAGAGAAAGGACGATTTAATGGATTTTCTTTAGTTTTCTATTTACATATCCATGACTGCATATATTGAAATTAGAAACCCTTTTCCTTCTTTATTTTGTACCCCAAGTTCAGACTTCAGCTTACACCCTAAGTAAAAACATGTGACAAGATGGCATTTTCATTCTCCTATTTAAAAGAGAAAAAATTCTGTCCAAGATTTCTGACCTTAACATAAACCTCAATATAAAATACAATTCAAATACTGTCATTTCTTGAAGATTTTCAATTATTTTCATGTGAAAAGGGTTAAAGGTTTTGTTCTTTGCTCTGTGTCCCCAGATAGATTTTAGTTCTTCTTTATCCATCCATGAAAAAATGCTAATGTGGTAATTGTAGTGACAAGGAAGGAGAGAGAAAGACAGACAGTTAGACACAGACAGACAGAAAAAAAAGGTAAAGTAGAGAGAGAGACCAAGGGAGACAGAAATATGCAGTCAGAGAAATAGGTACAGACAGCACAGAGAAAAAGAAACGGAGAAATGAGCAGAGGTAGAATGACAGAGACAGAGAAGAATAATAGGAAAGAAGGAAAAAAAGGATGAAAGAAAGGGAAGGGAGGGAGGCAGGAAAAAATAAGCAATAGAGTCGGTGATAGAAGAAAGTGGTAAAAACAGATAAAAGAGAATATGGGGGCTAAAATTTAAAAAAATAGAATTTTTATGCAGAAGGGATTGGGAAAGCCTTCCTTCAGAAGGTAGACTCTGAACTGAGTCTTGAAGAAAGCCAAGGAAACAGACAGGAACAGAGGGAATATTCCAGGTATGGGAGATGACCATTGCAATTGTCCAGAAGTAGAAGATGGAGTGTTGTCTGTGATGATTCAAAAGTCAATAGATCATAGGATTCATGGAGGCAACTCAAATGAAAGAATACAAGAAGGGGGCAGGTGGTAATGGGTTTTAAACATCAAACAGAGGATTTTATATTTGATCCTAAGTGGAGGCACTGGAGCTTATTGGGAAGGAAGGGAATGTGACATGATCAAATTTTACTTCAGGAAAATAATGGCTGAGTGGAAAATGGATTAGAGTGGAGAGTGTCAAAGCAATCCTATCTATTCTAGTGCCTTTACTCTGAGATTACTTTATATATATATATATATATATATACATATATATATATATATATCCAATATGCATGCATACATTATGTATGTTTATATTACAAGACATAGATATATGTTTATAGTGGGTTCTTTTCTCCATTAGAAGGTAAACTCCATGCAGACTTGAGTAGTGCTTTTGTCCTTCTTTGCATCTTTAGCTCTTAGTTGTGTCTAGTACACAGCAAGTATCAAATAAAAACTGTTGATTGGCTGACATTTTCTTTTTTAATTTTCTTTTTTTTTCTTTTTTAGAGGAATCCTACAAAACTCTTGTTTTAAATTTTTTAAATTATTCTAAATGCTTATAAAACCAAACCAACCAAACATTTCCATAAACAAAGAAAAAGAAGATAAAACACAAATGAAATCACAAATCTCTTATACACTTAACTTACTTTTCTTTATATCTATATAATGAATCCCATTCATAAGTGCCCCTCCCCATTCTGCCTGCATCATAAAGGATATTGTCAGGGAGGCCAACATGTTCATATAAATTCTTTCATGTACCTTTATGTTCACTTTTTGGAGGCAATAGTCAAAATTTATTCTTCTAGCATTAGTTTTGTGGCTGTATATAATGTTCTACTCATTTCAGTGCTGATTATCTCATATAGTTCTTTCTATTGTTGTAACAAATTAGTTCATTTCTTATGGTGCAACAT
The DNA here is from genome assembly GCF_016433145.1 of Gracilinanus agilis. Taxonomy (NCBI): domain Eukaryota; kingdom Metazoa; phylum Chordata; class Mammalia; order Didelphimorphia; family Didelphidae; genus Gracilinanus; species Gracilinanus agilis. Next base: position 90,159,323 of record NC_058133.1, on the reverse strand, counting down.
TATTCCATTTCAATCATATCCCATAAATTGTTCTACTGTTCCCCAGCTGATCCCCTCAGTTTCCAATTCTTTGCCATCACAAAGAAAGCTGTTATAAATATTTTTGATCATATGGGTTCTTTTCCTCTTTCCATGATCTGCTTGGACAACAATTATATTGCATGGTCTATGGATATACTAGTTATTTGATTTTCTGGATGTAATTCCAAATTTCTCTCCAAAATGTTGAATCAGCCCACCCCTCCACCAGCAATGGATTAATTTCCATTTTTTCACATTCTCTTCAACATTTTTCACTGCTCTTTTAGCATGTTATCCTGTCTGGTGAGTGTGATGTGTTATCTCATTGTTGTCTTGGTTTGCATTTCTCTAACCAGTAGTGATTTAGAGTATTTTTTCCTATACCTACATATGGCTTTGAATTCTTCATATGAAAATTGTTTTTCATCTTTATTTATCAATTCATCATCATTTATCAATTGGAGGATGGTCCTAATTCTTATAAATTTGAAATAATTCTATACATATTTTAGATATGGGACCTCAACCTGAGGTTTCTATAAAAAATGTTTTTGCCCAATTTTCTCCTTTCCTTCTAATCTTGGCAGAGTTTATTTTATTTGTACAAAACCTTTTCATTGCAATGTACTCAACATTTTCAATTTTCTATTTTTCAGTGCATTCCATCTCTTGTTGACTCATAAATTCCTCTCCTCTCCATACATCTGATACATACTATGCTCCCTATTCTTTTAATTAACTTATGGCATCTCCTTTTATGTCTAGAACATTCATCCATTTTGGTCTTATCTTAATGAATGGTGTAAGATATTGGTATATACTTAGTTTCTACCAAACTAGTTTCTAGTTATCCCAGAAATTTTTACTAGGAATTTTTTTATTCCCAAAACCTGGATCTATGGTTTTGTCAAATACCAGATTAATATAACATTCTATTGCTATTTGTTGTATGTATGTTATGTTCTATTCATCAGCCTTTCTATTTCTTTACCAGTACCAAATAGTTCTAAGTACTGCTTTATAACGCAATTAAAAATCTAAAACTGTTAGAACTCCTTTTTACATATTTTTATTAATCACTTTGATAATATCAATCTTTGATTTTTCCTAATGAATTTTATCATCATTTTTTCTAATTCAATAAAATATCTTTTTTGTAATTTAATTGACATGGCATTCAATAAGTAAATTAGTTTAGGTAGGATTGTCATTTTAATTATATAGGCTCTATCCAACCATAAACAATGAATATTTTTTCAATTATTTAGATATTACTTTATTTGTGGGAAAAATGTTTTATCAGTATGTTCATGTAGTTCCCAGATTTGTTTTGGCAGATATTTTTCTAGGTATTTCATTCTATCTGGTTATTTTCAATGGAGTATTTCATTCTATCTTTTCTGGCAATACTTCATTAGTAATATATAAATATGCTAATGGTTTATATGGATTTATGTTATATCTTGTTCCTTTACTAAAATTATTGATAATTTCAACTAATTTTATATTAATTTAATTGTGATTTTCTACATACACTATCATGTCATCAACAGAGATTGTTTTATTTTCTGTCTATTTTAATTTATTTTTTTTCTCTTATTGTTATTCCTAGCATTTTATGTTTTTGAAATTTTCATTTAATTAATTAATTTAGAACATTTTTCCATGCTTACAGGATTCACGTTCTTTCCCACCCCTAACTCCACCCCACTCCCATAGCTAATGCATAATTCCACTGGGTTTTAGATATGTCACTGATCAATACCTATTTCCATATTATTGATATTTGCACTAGGGCAATCACTTAAAGAGTCTACATCCCCAGTCACATATCCCCATCAACCCATGTGATCAAGCAATTGTTTTTCTTCTGTGTTTCCCCTCCTGTAGTTCTTCCTCTGACTGTAGATAGTGTTCTTTCTCATAAATCCCTCAGAGTTATCCTGGATCATTGCATTACTGCTAGTAGAGAAGTCCATTATGTTTGATTATACCAAAGTGTATCAGTCTCTGTGTACAATGTTCTCCTGGTTCTGCTCCTTTCACTCTGCATCAGTTCATGGAGGTCATTCCAGTTGACATGGAATTCCTCTAGTTCTTTATTCCTTTGAGCACAATAGTACTCCATGACCAACAGATATCACAATTTATTCAACCATTCCCCAATTAAAGGGCATACCCTCGTTTTCCAATTTTTTGCCACTATAAAGATAGTGGCTATAAATATTTTTATACAAGTCTTTTTCCTTATGATTTCTTTGGGGTATAAACCCAGCAATGGTATGGCTGAATCAAAGGGCAGGCAATCTTTTAGTGCCCTTTGGGCATTGTTTCAAATTGCCATCCAGAATGGTTGGATCAATTCACAGCTCCACCAGCAATGCATTAATGTCCCAATTTTGCCACATCCTCTCCAACATTTATTACTTTCCTTTGTTGTCATGCCAGCCAATCTGCTTTGTGTGAGGTGGTACCTCAGAGTTGTTTTATTTGCATTTTCCTAATTATAAGAGATTTAGAACACTTTTTCATGTGCTTATTGATACTTTTGGTTCCTTTATCTGAAAATTCCCTATTCATGTCCCTTGCCCACTTATCGATTGGGAGATGGTTTGATTTTTTGTACAAGTGATTTAGCTCCTTATAAATTTGAGTAATTAGACCTTTGTCAGAAGTTTTTGTTATAAAGATTTTTCCCCAATTTGTTGCTTCCCTTCTAATTTCGGTTGCATTGGTTTTGTTTGCACAAAATCTTTTTAATTTAATGTAATCAAAATTATTTATTTTACATTTTGTAATTTTTTCTAACTCTTGCTTGGTCTTAAAATCTTTCCTTTCCCAAAGATATGACAAATATGCTATTCTGTGTTCACCTAATTTAATTATAGTTTCTTTCTTTATATTCAAATCATTCACCCATTCTGAGTTTATCTTGGTATAGGATGTGAGATATTGATCTAAACCTAATCTCTCCCATACTGTTTTTCAATTTTCCCAGCAGTTTTTGTCAAAAAGTGGGTTTTTTCCCCCCAAGCTGGGATCTTTGGGTTTATCATCTACTATCTTGCTGAGGTCACTTACCCCAAGTCTATTTCACCTATCCTCCCTTTCGTCTCTTTGCTAGTACCATATTGTTTTGAAGACCGCTGCTTTATAGAAAAGTTTAAGATCTGGTACTGCTAGGCCACCTTCCTTCACATTTTTTTCATTATTTCCTTTGATATTCTTGATCTTTTGTTTTTCCAAATGAACTTTGTTACAGTCTCTTCTAATTCAGTATAAAGTTTACACACACACACACACACACACATACAGTACCCCAAAATTCTTAGTGAATTTAGTAAATTATATATGTACATATACAAATGCATTAGATATATTATACATATAGAAGTAGAAGAAATACAACGTAGTTAAATCCATAGTTCTTGGGAATGAAGGAGGAATCTGCAAAGTTATTTATTATCAGTTAGGGTTAAGATGAACTTTTAAGAAAATAGGGTAATATATGAGGTGGAGATAAAGAGGGAGTGTCTGGTAGATGGAGTACTCTGTGAAGAACAGAAAGATAGTTTTAACTGAGTATAGTTTATGAGAAGGGAAATGATGCATAATAGGAAAGGAATGATATGTTTGAGTCCCAGCAAATAAATTAATATTTAATACTTGAAGTAGTTTGGATTCACTGTTGTATTTTGATTAAGTAAGGGACAAGATCAGAAAGTCATTTTGACAGTTCTTCGGAGAAGAGATTGGAGTTGGAACAATTTGAGAAGGGGAAAGAAATTAGAAAATCATTGATATTATATAAGAAATTAGTGCTAAGACTAGATCAAGAAAAGCATCACTAGTAAAACAGTCAACTAGCCAGCAGTTGATTTATTCTATGGACATGGTAATCTATGAAATAATGAAAAATACAAAATGGCACTCTGTCCTATGCAAGCCAATTTCTCTTCTTCATTGATAATGGCTGATAGATGGAAAAGTATCAGGGAATGTGAAGGAACATATTGTTTTTAGTTTATCTGTAAAGCATAAATTTCATAGTTAATATCCTTAATTTGGGATACTGGTTTAATAACAGAAAATTCAAAATATTATACTAGAATCATCTACATTGGTATTCTTGATAAAAGTTAAATCAGAAGGTACATAAACATTTCAGTATAATAGAAGAATGTTTCAGAAGTCCTTCTTTGTTTCATCAAATAAAAGAATTGGTAGAGGTGGCTTTATCATATATCCAAAGGCAAATCGGATATTATCGCATAGGATTCTGGGCCATTTCATATTTAAATGCTCATAATAGACATAAATCAAAACACCAGCATAAACTAATTGCAGCTCATGCGCCAACATTTTTTTTCTTTTTTTCTTTTTTTTTTTTTTTTTGTAGAAGATTAGAGGTACTCAATAAGGCAACGAATTAAATTAAAATATATTTTGCCTATATATGTTAAGTTTCTCTAGATGTTTCTATTTGTGGATGATATATAGTGCTGCTTAAACCAAGCTCTAGAACAGGTCAGTATAATTTGTCCTTAGTTATCCACATAGGAAAATCAAAACAAATAAAGAATGCCTAATGCCCAAATCATTATGTCTTATTGGAGGGAAAACCTTTTGAATTCTTTGATTTTAATATGAATACCTGGGATAGTTGCCACTGATAGAGAATGAATTGGACCAAGAAGTAAATAGTAGGCAATGAAGGGGTTGGACTATTTTTGAGAAACTTGCAACTCTTGCAATGACAATAATCTTCTCCCTTAAATGAAAAACCTATTATTTTAACATGAATGTTTTAATGATGCTACAGCTACATTTAAGAATTTCCATAGTCTCAGAGGAATTAAAATTGTGGGTCACTCAAATAGCAACAGAGACATACATAATGGGTGTAATAGGGTGCAGAATATAATACACTACCTGGTGCATCATATGTACTTAATAAATATTTATTGACTGAATGTGTATTACCATTGATAGTGTATGTGCACATAGTAGCATAAAATATATTATCAAAGAGATATATCACCACAAAAGAATGAAGGTAAAGAATGTAGTATGATGAAGTGATAACTTAGATAGTTCCTATGATTTTTTTTTGGATGCCCACATAAATTCAAAAGATACAGAGAAAGACACCTCTTATATCTGGTGGACAAATCATGAATTATTCAAAAGAAGACATGAATGAGAAGATGGAGATAGTTTGTATTCTGAATTATTGGAGGGAATACAGATACCAATAGGATCATTGCTCTATTGACATTTATTTTAATTATCCGTATTTTCAAAGCAAATGAATGTGTAGGAGAGGATAGCAACAGATATAGTTTAAAAAAGAAAAAGAAAAGAAACAAAATGCTCCAAAGGCTTGTACACTACACAGAATAATTATATGTCAAGAATGGATATGAGCATGGAAAGACATCACACAAACAAATGGCATAAATTAAAAGGCGCAAAATGATTCACTACTGATCTAAATCATTTTAAATCAAACATCTGCAAGCAAAATGATAATCAATTTCTTATAAAAATATTAAAACAAGCAAAAACCAGAATAGTTACAGTAAGACAATACGATACATGGCACCTAGGTGGTACAGTGTCAGAAAGGGTGTGGGCATTCATTTACTGGGGCTGAGGAGTTAGATGCATTCCTTTGCTAACTTATACCCCTGGAGAACGCTTTCCAGTATATCAAGTACAGTTTTGGGAAGATTTTTAGAACAAAAAAAAAATATCACAAAAAGATGAGAAGGCATGAATGAATTATAATCTATATTAGATTAGTTTTGTAACAGATGATTTGAACATTATGTTATCATTGAGTAGCTATACTTGGTTTGAGGTAATATATTCTCAAATTATTCCTCTGATTTCTCATTTCTCTCTCTCTCTTAAACCTCCCAAACTAATTAATAATAAATCATAGCAATATAAAATGCGCTAATTTAATTTAAAATAAAATTCAAGATAAAGAGCAGAAAAGTACATTGAGTACAGTTCCATTCTCCAAAAAGCATAGGTTCTATGATTCCATAATCCAAAAAAGAATATAGATTAATAATTTGCCCATTAGAGGGATAAGTGGTGCTGTAACTAAATGTTACTGTTATTTTTTGCCAGTAAGCTGGTGTGTCTTTAGGATTCTATTGTCAATGATCTTGTCAAAGAGGAGGTAAGATCTTAAAAGCTGATAAGGGGGGCAGCTGGGTAGCTCAGTGGATTGAGAGCCAGGCCTAGAGACGGAAGGTCCTAGGTTCAAATCTGGCCTCAGATACTTCCCAGCTGTGTGACCCTGGGCAAGTCACTTAACCCCCATTGCCTAGCCCTTACTGCACTTCTGCTTTGGAAGCATTACACAGTACCAATTCCAAGACAGAAGGTAAGGGATTTAAAAAAAAAAATAAAAAAAAAAAGCTGTTAAGTTACCATTAAATCAAGTCAAAAGTCAGACATTATAAGGAATAGGGAAAAGTCTAAATGTTTGTCTTTGTGAAAACGTTTTGATCCAGAAACTAGCAGACATTTGGGCAAGGAAGTTCAGGGATTGCTTTAATGGATGATGCTCCACTCCTCAAATCCTCAGATGGGAAAAGGGGCAGGTTTAGAGTAGAGGACATGTGGAGTCCTTGTTTACCTAAACATAGTTATGTTATGAAACTGAATCATTTTTCATTTCATTTTTGTTTTAGCCCATTACTATAGTCTGTTTAAATCTTATTTTCCAACTATTTACCATTTGCAAATATACCAAGTATATATTTTTGATTTCATCAAAAATATGAGGAAAGTTTTTTCCTATTTTATTTTATTTTTATTATATTTTAAATTAATTAATTAAGAATAGTTTTCCATAGTTACATGATTCATGTTCTTTCCTCCTCCCTTCCTTTCCCCCTCCCAGAGCTGACAAGCAATTCTACTGGGTTCTACATGTATCATTGTTCAAAACTTATTTCCATATTATTAATATTTGCAATAGAGTGACCATTTAAAGTCAAAATCCCCGATAATATACCCATAGAACCATGTGATCAATCATAGGTTTTTCTTCTGCATTTCTACTCCCATCATCCTTTCTCTAGATGTGGACAGTGTTCTTTCTGCCAGGTCCCTTGGGATTGTCCTGGAACACTGCATTGCTGCTAGTAAAGAACTCCATTATATCTGTGCCACAATGTTTCACTTTTTGTGTAGAATTTTCTCCTGATTATACTCATTAATTTGGGTAGGATTGTAATTTTTAATACCTATGAGTAATTAATGTTTTTTTCAATTATTTAGATATTGAGGAATGGGAAAATTCAGAGATATAAATATAAGAGTATGTATGGAATGAAATTTTGAGAGAAGGCTGGATGAGAAGCTGGCAGTTGGACTTTGAACTCTGAAACAGCTCTGAGGGGGGAGAACTTGGGGAGCAGTGCTTGAGTACTGAGCTCCTGGGCTTTTAGGTGATCCTTTGATCCTGTGGGAAGTGTCTTATCTAGAGATTTTGTCTCCTGTCCTGTATGAGAGAGCCTTGCCAGCAGTGCTTGATTTATATAATAATTGTTTGATCTACCTGGAGAAGAAATTCATCTTGTGTGAAGTGATGTAAGGCACTGCCTCCACAGGAATAGCCTGTATCTGGAGTGACCCATTAGGGTCTTCTTCCTTGATTCAGCAACTTACTCTATTCATCAACCAACCCTGTTTTGGAGTGACTATAGAGATAAGCCCCTAGAATCAGGGAGATTTTGGGAAATTAAGAAAGAGAGGGAGATAGAGTAGATCCAACCTCGCTGGACACTAAAGAGATCCATGAGGATCAGTGGGGTTCTGGGAAAGGTAGATAATTATTAATTAAAGGGACTATCCTAGCCCTCCTTCCTTACTTAATCCTAATTAACATCTATAATAAGCTTGTTGTTGATAAAAATCAAGCAGTCAGATTGAGTTTCTAAGAGTCTCAGGACAGAGGGGAGCCATCTTGCTCTCTGTGCCTGAGAGGAGTCCTAAGTCAAGTGTAAGGGGGAAAAAGGGATTTTATGGGTTCAATATATTAAAAGGTGGTCGCCAGGGGAAATCTCCCCAATTAAGGAATTGACTTTTATGTTGATTTATTTACAATTAGGAAGGTTGAAGGTAGGGAAATTGAGAAGAGAAACACTGGCCCAGACCAGAGGCCCAAACTAGGGAGGCTTAGAGAACTCAGCAGAGGGGACACAGAGGCTAATTAAATAAGACTTCTAGCCACAAGGCCTTTTACAATTAGAGAGGCAAGAAAGGGCTCCCTGAGGGTAGAGCCTCCAGAAACGCCAAGGGAGGAGAAGGAGAGTCAGTCTAACTTACCCACGTGGAACAGTCTGATCACGAACCAGCAAAGCTCCCTCAGGGCCCCTTCACCCCACCAGTTGCAGCCTCACTCCTCACCTCTTTAAAAGGGGCCACATATATGTCACTTCCAGTGCCTTCCCCTAGCCTGCGTGTCCAATCACAATAGATGCTTTCTCATAGAAAGCGTAGGGGGTGGTGCCTCAATTCTGATTGGTTACTCCCTCTAGCACACGTGGGTTAGGACCTCCCAGAATTGGAAGGTGCTCTCACCTTTGTGTAGACTTAATTATCACAAAAGACTTGAAGTTAACTAACCTTATTTACAGGTCAAATTACCATCTTATAATATAGATTTAATTTTGTGAAAAGTGTTTTATAGTTGTGTTCACATAATTCCTGTGTTTGTCTTGGCAAATAGATTCCTAAATATTTTATATTATCTAGAGTGATTTTAAATGGAATTTCTTTTTTTAACTCTTGCTGCTATTGTGTTGGAAATATATAGAAATGCTGATGATTTATGTGGGTTTATTTTGTATCCTGCAACTTTGCTAAAATTGTTGATTATTTTCACTAGCTTTTTAGTTGATTTTCTAGGATTCTTTAGGTAGACCATCATATCATCTGCAAAAATTGATAATTTAGTCTCCTCATTGCCTACTTTAATCCTTTCAATTACTTTTTCTTCTCTAATTTCTACCACTAGCCTTTCAAGTACAATGTTAAATAATAAAGATGATAATGGACATCCTTGCTTCAATCCTGATCTTATTGGGAAGGTTTCTAACTAACTTTTCTCCTTTGCAGATGATGCTTGCTGATAGTTTTAAATATGTACTGTTTATTATTGTGACAAAAAGCCCTTCTATTCTTATACTTTCTAGTGTTGTCAATAAGAATGGGTGTTGTATTTTATCAAAGGATTTTTCTGCATCTATTGAGATAATCATGTGATTTCTGTTGGTTTGGTTATTGATAAGAACAATTATGTGAATAGTTTTCCTAATTAATTCTAAAACATCCTTGCATTCCTAGTACAAATCCCATCTGGTCATGGTGGATAATCCTTGTGATAACTTGCTATAGTCTTTTTACTAGTATTTTATTTAAGATTTTTGTATCTATGTTCAATAAGGAGATTGGTCTATAGCAGGGGCCAGCAATCTTTTTGGCTGTGAGAGCCATAAACGCCACATTTTTTAAATTGTAATTTCCTGAAAGCCTTACAGTGCTCACAGTACGAGCTCCTGTAACAGCTCCTGAAAAAAAAATTGACTTTATGGCTCCTGCAGAAAGAGTCATATCTGGCCCTCAAAAGAGCCAGATATGGCTCCAGAGCCATATGTGCCGACCCCTGCTCTACCATCTTCTTTTTCTGCCCTTGGACTGTCTGGCTTTGGAATAAGTACCATATTTGTGTCATAAAAGGAATTTGGCAAAATTCCCTTGCTTATTTTGTCAAATACTTTGTATAGTTTTGGGATTAGTTGTTCTTTAAATGTTTGATAGTGTCGATGTGGAATCTAGAGACCCCAAACTTGTGGATTAGTGAGATCTGATGAATCCCAAGTTTTAGAAATAGCTTGTAGGTTGGAGACCCCCAAAGCTTGTGCTTTCCTGTTCCCATGAGAATCCATCCTGAAGGGAATCTCAGGCTAGCAGTTGCAGACTGAATAATGGACCCTAGGGTAAATGCTAAATACCCTTTTGTCTTAGGTAGTCTTGCCCAAAGTATCAGAGACCCTTTCCCAGGAAGACACACCTGGGTAGGGACTATCCTTTAGTATCCATTGTGTAAGCAGCCTCTTCCCTTACACCCTAGCCTCTAGCTATGATTCCTTTCCCAATCTTGATTGTAAATCCTATCCTTACCAGTATAATGTTAATCATCTTTCCCTGCCCTTGGAGCTTCCTAAATGGTATAAAAGTCCCCCAATTTCCTTTGTTCCTTGGAGTCTGCAGGTAGCATATAGCATGGTGTCACTCCCAGGGGGTCAGGGAGCAGAGAGAAGCAGTGTTCAATCCTGGACTCTGCACAAGGCGCAGCTCTGCATAAGAGGCCAAGTAGCCCTGTTCCCCCTTTCCCTTGATTAAAGAGTGGCTTTATGACTATTTAATAGTTCTGTTTTTTTTCTAAGTTAACAATATAATTCATTTGTGAATCCACCTGGCCTTGGGGATTTTTTCTTAGGGAGTGTCTTGATGGCTTGTTCAATTTCTTTTTCTGAGATGGAATTGTTTAAGTATTCTATTCCCCCTTTTGTGAATCTAGGCAGCTTATATTTCTGGAGATATTCACCCATTTCACACAGATTGTAATATTTGTTGCCATATAATTGGGCAAAACAGCTCTTTATAATAACTATTGATAAACTGGATTAAGCCAGTTGAGTGGATCTGCAGAATTGAATGTGCCCTGAGGCCAAAACTTCCAGAGGCTGAGACTTAAGATGGAAGTGCAGTGGCTGAAGACTGCCATCATCCTGCCTTCTTCTGTGCTTCTTGCCTCCAGCTACCTCCTTGCCAGCTGTGGACAGAATCCTGAGCTTTGTGTATTTCTGGTAGCAAGGTACTTTGTGCCAATTGGAGCCCTCGCCTGAAATTCCACCAACTGCCCAAATCTCAGCACAGTAGATGAGGGAGGGTCACAGGGACCTTCCTTCTTTCTTTTACTTAACCCCAAGAATTCTACCTTCTCTATGTACCTTTTAAGTTGAATCAAGCAGGAGGGTCCCTCAGGTCTGTCTTCTTTTGGATTTGGTTTTCTGTCCCCCTTGAAGCACTTTGTTTTTGATTGGTGTGAAAGGGTTTTCACAGAGGAATGGGCATCTTGACTCTGTCCCTTGAGAAAAACTTTGCACAAAATAACGGTCAGATAGAATCTTATGATTTTTAACTAGTGATCTCTGGCTAATATAATTCATTAAATGCTTGTTGCCTTTTTTGATAAATCTGAATAATCCAGATAGATACATATAACTACATTACCATCTTGCCCACATGTACCTTGTCTATAGGGACTGAATGAGAGACTATCAAATGTATCTCTGAAATTTATATTCATAATGTCTTTCTATTTTCATACTTTATAGTATTAATTACATTAAAGCATTAAATATTAATGTAACACTTATTAAATATTGAGGTTGTTTCCAGATTTTTTTTGCTCTTATATATAATAATACATTATAAAATATTTGAAAATGAAGTTCTTTTTAATATTTAGAATAATTTTGGAGTATATAATCAATGATGGATTTATTTGGTTGAAAATTATGATTTTAAAAAATTTTACTCCAGGCTGACAAATTGTCCATTTCTGGGTTCTAATTGGTTAAGCATTTTTTAAAAAGTAAATAGTTATAAACTATATAAAAATACTTCTCTACCTGTTTTCCTTCTTCTAGATAACAATACTTTATTTATATAGGTAAGGGTGGAGTTTTTTTTAATTGCACAAAATATGTTTTTTTCATTTTATACTTACATTTTTTGCATTAACATTGGTCTTTAATAGAGAAAAACTATCATTTTTTACCCCAATTTAGGAATGTTCTCAATATCAGAAATCTCTTTTCCCTTAATCCAGTGATGGGTAAACTATGGCCACCACCAGACCAGATGCCCCCCCCAAATGTTCTATCCTCCCTGTCTACATTATTCCTAATCTGACGAGTAGTTTCTTCATATATACAATGAAAGTTCAAAAGAGTTGCCTTTGAAACAGACTGACTGATGAGTATTTCCTTTCCTTTGGCTCCCTCTTTTAAAAGTTTGACCATCACTGGCTTAATCAGTTAAAATATAATCAATTTCATTTTTTTTTAAAAATGTGATTTGGTGTTTACTATATTTAATGCTCCCAGATTCTTTCTTTATGAAAATTATACATGACACTAGGCAGGATGGTCCTGTGTAAGTCCATAAATTCTTTGTCTTAGCTCCATTTTTATCCTTAAAAAATATTTTTCAGCACATAGTTTGCTAAACTTTTCTATGCCCACTTTTGTATTAAACTCACTGAGCAACAAAGCATATACTAATGTAACTTGAAAGATTTTTATCATGTTCCTCATATAATTTTTCTACCTCATTATCCTTCACCACACACATTGGTGGAAAAACTAGTCATTTTCCAGTGACATTTTGGCTAATGCTTATGTTTTGCAAAAGATAACCAGTGCACTACAAATGGAGTCTTGGATACATGATGTAACGCACTTCACCAAATCCTTTCTTTGTCTCTAAGGAGGCTTCTTTGACTTATGTTTCTCCTTAATGGTAATTTCCTTTTTTCTTCTAGTTTTGTCATAAAAATATTAAGATTACATACTAGGTAGTACTCTAAATGTATAAGACTCATTTTAACTGCAAAAGACTTGAATACTTAATATAAAACTAAAATTCAATAATTAAAAGTCAATCTAAATATTTATAATTAAGAAGATAAGGAAAGAAATGGAAACATTAATGTAACCTTGATTAGATTCTTCTTAGTTTCTCTATTGATGCATAAGCAAAGTAAACATCCCTGGGCATGTGTTCCTGCCTTTTGTTGGCATTTCAAAGTAGCTACAAGGTTTCACATTGTTATTTCAACTATATTACAGATAGCTGTACATATTTTAGCTAGAGAATATACTTAGTCCAGGTTTATTGAAAACTATATTGTACTGGGTGCTTTGGATTTTAAAGTATGTTATGGCTAAAAAGTAGAAAAAATAACAATAAGCTTAGGGAATCAAAGCACAAATATACACATATATGATGATTTTGTAGGCTTGACAAATACCATTTTACATCATATTAATCCTTAAATGGGGAACAAGAATTACCTCTTAAATATACAAATCCTTAATTATTCTCTTGTTGAACATGTGGTTATGATGATGATAATTTACATGAATATCATGCTTTATAACTTACAAAGTTTTCTTTCCCTATAAAGTAAATTAATAAAATATATGAATTTTATAGAGAGAAAATAGGTTGCCTAAAATATTAAATAACTTGCTCATGTTCACATGAAACTCAGTTGTCACAGCTGGTACGCAAAAGTATATCTTCTAGCTCACGGCAGTATCCGAAGTACTTTTTGCTCCTAATAAATGTGTTTTAAGAATTATACACATACATAAATGTTTTTCACGTAAGAGAGTGACGGAATTAAAATATTAGAGCAAAACTATCAATATTCCATTATTTTCCTTATTCATACTCCTCAAATTCAGCTCTCCCTGGGTACCAAATGGTCAATAAAATCCATTTTATAGATTTTTTGAGAGGTTTGGGTTGAAAAGGGAGGGTCCCTTCTCACTTTTTACATGACAGTGGCTTATTCTGAACATTCTGAGTTCCATTTCCCAACTCACTAAGTAGTGAGGGAGGACTTTGGTGCTTCAGGGAAAGGGAGATAGAAACTCATCTGGAGTAAAATTTATCTCCATGTGTGTATTTGATTGGAGTTTGAACCAATAATATGTACACGCACACAATATGTTATAGCATTTGGTTTTAAAGGTGTGAGGAAATGACACAACAGATTTAAATTACTCAAAAAGAGATACATTTTCTTCAAAATATCCAAAACACAAAAGCTTTTTGGCATACTAATATACAGTCATTTAATTTAAATAGAATTCAACTTTCTAACAGTTGAATTGTTCAACCTGAAAATATAACTAATCCATTTAAATTTCCATCATAAAGACAATTGCTTTCTTTCATAATAATAAAACTCTGAAATGAGAACAATGCATAGAGTCATACCAATTCACTAGACTATAACAAAAAGATGTGTGCTTCTTTGTTAGATGTATCACTTATCTTTTGCCAGTCAGCAATTAGGTAACGTTTTCCATATTTTATGTATGTAGTAGTAAATCCCCATTCTGGAATAAACAGTACTGCCATGAACTACAAACAGATGGCCCATTGTGTAGTGCCTTGACTTGGGAAAAGAAAATATCCTATTTATTATATTCAAATAATAATGAAATATTCTGATAAATTAGGAAACACAGTTTTGTTTTCAGCATTAATTTATATCAAGAGATAGATATTATATCATTCTTATAAAATGAAACATTCCACAAACTCTAGATTATAGGATGAACCTAGATGAGTAGCCCAGTCTGGGACCCTCGACTAAAAAGCACAATGAAAGTTGCCTGAAATCAACAGGAACCACATTTGAACACCTGAGGCCTGGGTTTATAGTCCTCAAGTTTTCCTTATTGACACTAATTTGCAGTTTAGTACAGTTTTGCAAGGTACATTTATTAGATTTATTTTGTTATTGTATTTTCACATCTCAGAGCTCTGTCTACAATTTAAGTGATTCATTGAATGTTATTTAAAAGTCAAGCTGAGTAACACCTTTTATGTTTATTGTAGAATATGCTTTCCTTTGCTAATATAACTCACATTTATCAAGCTCTTTAAGGTTTACAAAGCACTTTCCCCATGACAATTCTATGAGGTAGAAAGTGAAAGTTTTATTATCCCTATTTGTAGATGAGGAAACTGAGATGAGGAGACTTTAAATGACTTACCCATGACCATGTTGCTGATACATGTCGAAACTAGGATTCAAACCCTTTGTCTCTTGACTTTAAATCCAGTGCGATTCCCCAAACAGTCAGTTAATAAGCATGTATTAAGAGCTTACTGTGTGTAAAGCATTGTGCTTAATGCTGTATAATCCTGACTTCTCTCTCATAGAGCAACACAGCTTCAATTGGTTTGGGGAGAATCACTTTGATCTGCATTCTTTCCTGCCATTTGTTCTGGGTAGCACCTCTGTATTACCTCAAAGTTTCCCCTCTAGATGCAATTTTTTTTAAACCCTTATACTTCGGTGTATTGTCTCATAGGTGGAAGATTGGTAAGGGTGGGCAATGGGGGTCAAGTGACTTGCCCAGGGTCACACAGCTGGGAAGTGGCTGAGGACAGGTTTGAACCTAGGACCTCCTGTCTCTAGGCCTGACTCTCACTCCACTGAGCTACCCAGCTGCCCCCTCTAGATGCAATTTTGATGGTGTTTTCCATTTCATTAACCAAGCATTTACTCAGAACCTCTAAGAGGGCTGCTTTTTGTCTTTTGAGTTGTTTACTTGACTCAAGGGTGTCAAAGGCTACACCTAAACCCATTCAATTTTGGTTTGTACTTCAGCATCACTTGGCTCTACCTTGTAGAGGACATTGGCTCCAATTTGTATATGAGGTGGTCAAATTTGAGAGGGGGTGGAGCATAGTAGTATTAGTCTTTAATGGTGATTGTCTTAAGGTCATAGGAACATGGGCTAATAGATTTAGAGATGGGGAGGAAAAACCCTCAGTCTTGTACCCTCATTTTCCAGATGACAGTCCTGAGGCTCACAGGTTTGAAGTGTGACATTCCTAGTGTCTCCAGTTAATGATGTCTGCCATCTTACTTGAGTAGATAAGCCAAGCCAGTCATTGATATACAAATTACTCTTCTAGTTGGCAGCTATCTGCTCTGAGTGACAAGTTCACTACTTTGAGTCATTCCTACCTGGACTCATTTACCAAATCTAGAAGTTCTTGCCCTTCACTCCTTAATATTCTCTATATTTTCTCTCTTCCTCTTTGCTGAGGGAGCACGGTATGGGACTAAAATATTCTAATTCCATAAATTAATGAGAGGATTACAACAAGGTTAAATCAAGCTGTAGATGTGACTTCTTTATGCAGTTTAGCATCACTTCTGGAAACATAGACTGCATTTCAAATGTGTTTTCATCTTGATCTATACAAGGAACTTTATGTGTCATTGTTACTGGTGAAAAAAAATTATCTTTAGGTAATTAGCATGGTGAAAAGAATCCTGGAATTGGAGCCAAAGGATAAGTATATGTAGTATAGATCTTTTACATCTTATTTCTGTAACTTGGAAAATGATTCTGGATCTCAGTATGCTCAGGTGTAAAGTTAGAAGATTAGCCTGGGTATTTCCCAAGTTTTCTTAAAAATCTAAATCTTATGATAAAGAAAAATTTCCTGATAATGGGTGACTCTCCATACATACATGTGTGCATGTGTATATTTATGGATGTATATATAAACATGTATGTATATACAAACATGTATATATGCATATATAAACATTCAGCATGTAAGTATATATAATATATGAGTACATGCACACATATATGTATGCAGGTAGGGGAAGCAATGGATAAATTGCTTGACTTGTAGTTAGAAAGATCTAAATTCAAATATGCCCGCATACACTTACTAGCTGTGTAACCCTAGACAAGTCACTTAATCTCAATCTACTTCATTGAGCTCATATGTAAAATTAATATTGAAGCAGCTAGGTGGTTCAGTGGGTGAAGTACTGGAACTTGAATCAGGAGGACCAAAATTCAAATCTGCTCTCAGACACTTATTAACTGGACATTTATTTAACCCTGTTTACCTTGTCCATTGAACAGATCCTTTCTTGGTCTATTGTCTAGTCTACCTAATTTGCTACCAACTGTCCCTTTTAGCTCTAGATCGTATAATGCTAAAATATGATATTCAAATATCAAAGGAGAATGAAGATTCTCTTTTAAATCCAGATTTTTTGTTTGTCCCTTTTTATGAATGGAGAGATAAACTTGGCAACACATTCTTGTTGATATAAATTCAGGAAGGAACTAAATTATGATGCACATGATATTGAATGAAAACAAACTCAACTCATCACTTTTTAAAAACACAATACTCTCAAGATGCCTCAAAACAGTCATCTATATTTTATAAAAGTAGATGTTTCACTAAACAATTATTTCAACTAAAAATATTCCTACCATCAGTAGAAACCTAAGGATTCTTCCTTTTCCAAAAAGAGATACAGTTACATGGAAATTCTCCAGGCAGAAGTCAATATCTGCCCACAAAGGAAGTTATTATATGAATCATGACAGATGGAATTCTGTAGATTTGTTGTTACTGCTATTAAAGAAACTAATTTTGCTACTGAAAATTGGTTTGAGATGGACTAAATCACTGCATCTTGAAGGCAATATCCGTGTGTGCCAGAAGTGTGAAATAAAGCTAATCGGTGCCAGCCCATCTCTATTTCTCAGTTAACTGTTCAGAATCCCAGAACAGATATCATGTGAAAGAACTAAGTCAAGGAGCATGAATAAAACCCAATAGAGACTCAGAACATTTTCTGATTATAGAATTCACTGAGAATACAGAAGATTTTGATTTTCACATCAGTAGACATTTAGTTTAATTACACCCAGAGCTTGAAGTAAGAGAAAAAAAAGGGAAGATCATATAATTTGAGAACTGAAGGAGACCGCTGAGAGCAGCTAATCCAGCCTCCTCATTTTATAGATGATGCCCAGAAAAGGAAAATTACATACCCAAGTCACAAAGCTATTTAGTGGACAAGCCTGCCAAACTCCCCAGTTCTTTGGTCTCTGATCCAGTGCTATTACAGAGAATTTTAATTACACATCCAAGGGAGTTGGACTGGTTTAGTAGTTTATCCACAGGTTGCTACTTCCTAGTCACCCCTATCATCTACAGACTGATGGAAAACATTTTGTGACATTTTTTAAACTTACTACTTAATGCTAAACCCTCACCTAAAGGAAAAAAATGTTTGACAATGGGATCACTACAAAAGTAGAATGGATTGCTCCAGTAGATAGATTTTTAGAGAGGAGAGTTGATAGCCATTTTTTGGAATGCTGTAGAGAGGAACCTGTTTGTGTAAAGTTTGAACTACGTGACCACTGAGAACCCTTCTGGCTCTTTGGTACTCATATTCTGTGATTCTGTTTTCTTTTCCATGCTGTGTTGTTGACAATGCAAATGACCATTTCCAGATATATGATAACAACAAATATTTGTATAGTGCCTACTATGTGACTTACTGTACTAAATGCTTTACAAATATTTCATTTGATCCTCACAAATAAAAAAGCAGATAGTTACTAATAAACCCAGAAGGCTCATAGGACAACACAACTGGATAGATGTAATTTCTACTTAGAGAACTCCCTAAATACCCAGTTGAGGTCTCCAGGTATTCTAGCCCCCCTTGTTAGTGAGAGTAAAACAGAATCACTTTCTCTCACTGAGCCAGTTGCACAAAATGCCATGAAGACAATGTTATATAAAATCAGTATCTCTATTGATTCGAACAGAGGGTCCAAGCTGAGGATCAGAACAAGGTGTCCCTGCCTCTAAGGGATCTAAGTATCCAAACCACCACAAACTATGTCCCTCACAAGAGAGAGTCTTCTGGTCTTCAAGGTAACTTCCCAGCTCCCTATTTCTACTTAGGTGTTTCTCAAAAAAGAGCTGGCTAAGCTGCCTATCTATTACACTCTACAGTTGGTTTGATTGAGTTTAAAAGCTACCTTCAAACCCTGTTATGATTACTCTTAAAATAGCTAAGTCCAACCCCTAAGTGGGTCTGAACCCTGAGGTAAAACCTCAAAGTCAACCTGACAGGATTTTAGACAAAACCTCCTGGAAAGCTGATAAAAACACAGCAGGTATAGTCAAATCCTTTGCTAGATATTCTCTAGTCAAACAGAGAACCTCCCAAGATCACTTTAGGGTTTTTCCTTCTCTTCAGACAGGTTGAGGTAGCCAAGCACTGGCAAGCTAGCCTTTCCTCCTCCCTTGAGGGCAGGAAGAGTTCCTTGCTCCCACCAGAAGTCACTCACTCTAACAGTTATCCCTTCCAAACTGTTCCTCCTCTGCTCACTGCCTGCTAATATCCTTTCTCTAGCATGTGCCTTAAAGACAACCTTCCACTTCTCTTAAATCTTATCCTTATCTCTATCCTTTTCCCATTACACAACTATCTCAGAAAGATCATTACTATTATTATGCCCATTGAGGCAAACAAATTAAATTGACTTGCCCAAGTTGACATAATTAGTAAATAGATGAGGCTCCATATGAACTCATGTCTTCCTGATTCTAGCTCTAGTAGTCTAACTACTGCATCACCAACTGCCTCATGACACCTCGTTGTCTCAGTCCAGTCCCAGTGTCTATCCTGAACTTTAGTACCATATTACCAGATACCTATTTGGCCTTTCAAATGGAATATCCTTGGATATCTAAAACTAAATGAATCTAAAAAGAAAGTTCATCTTTTCCTTAAAAATAAATTTATCCTCTGGAGGGCAGCTAGGTGTCTCCATGGACTGAGAGCCAGGCCTAGATATGGGAGGTCTTGGGCTCAAATTTAACCTCAGACACTCCATAGCTGTTTGTCCCTGGTCAAGTCATTTAACTCTTGTTGCCTGGCCCTTACCATTTTTCTGTCTTAGAAGTATGGATTCTAAGACAGAAAGTAAGGATTTTTAGAATCAATAAATAAGTTAATCATTAAAATGTTACTAGTTCAATTGAAGCTATTACCATCCATCTAGTCTCCCAGATTCAGAGGCAGAGTTTTATTATTGCTATTATTCTTGACTTCTCACTCCAAATCAGTCATTAGATCCAGTTTCTACTTCTGCACCACCTCTCATATTCATTCTTTTATCTATTCACACAGCTACTCTCCTTGTTCATTGGGGATATCACCTCTCATCTGAACTATAGCAGTAGCCTCTTAATTGGTCTCTTTAAGCTTGTTTCCCCTTCAATCAAATGTTTCACACAGCTGCCAAATAATTTTCCTGAAGTCTAAGAACAAATATATTACTCTTCTACTCAATAAAATCTAATTGATTTTTATTATCTCCAGGATCAAATATAAATGCTTCTGTTTGTCATTTAAAGTCCTTGACAACTTCCCCCCCCCAACTTACTTTTACAGTCTTATGACTCATTGCACCCCTTCTTATAACCTTACCTGGCAAAATTGGGTTTCTTCCTCATACATAGCATCCCATCTTCCATCTCTGAGTTTTTGCAGTGGTTAATCCCCATTCTTGAAAATTCATTTCCTCCCCACAGAATATCACAAAATATCATGATTCCTTCCTTCAGTGATTAGTTCAAGAACTACCAGATGCCTTGATCCATAATCCAGATACTAGTGTTCTTCCTCCCCAATTTATTTTTAATTCATTTCATATATATTCTACTGATATTTATTTATGTACATATTCTCACCCTAATAAAAGATCCCTGAGCACAAAAACAATTCTATTTTTATTTCTGCATCCCCAGAATCTAACATAACACCTGGCAAATAGAAGTTACTTAATAAATTATTTTTGATCAATTAATTGATCACATAGGCTATTATCCTTCTACCTGTCCCACCTCTATGGCTGGAATTTACTCCCTTTTCATATTCTTAGAATTCCTTAACATTTTACCAAGCTCTGTTCAGATGCTACCATCTTTCTTGATCTTTACCCTACCTGATGAGCTTCTTGCCCCACTACAAAATTTCATTCTTCTATATTTGTATGTATATGGTATTTACTTATCTGAGTCCATTAAATTATGAACTCCTTGAGGGTTGAGACAGTATTTTGACTTTTTTTTAATAGTTTCAGTGCTTAGCACAGTAATATGACACATAGTAGGCATTTAATAAATATTTATTGACTATATATTTCTTGTCCTCACATTAAGCCACAGTCTAATTTTTTTTCTTGTATTTATAATTCTTAGAGCTTAATTAGTATCTTTGTCCTCAGAGAATGTATGCCATCTAGCCAGAGAAGAAAGAGTTTCTGGTTATTCTATTCATGAAATCATGGTTCTAATCCTTATCTCCTACCCCTTATGCCTGGAGCCAAACAGACTGAATTTTTTTTCCCCCTAATCTATGACAAACCTGTGAGGTCAGTAGGATAAACAACACAATTTTTCTTTAACTGAATAAGATGTTGATTTTTATAAGAGATCAAAAAACAAAATTAAATCTTGAATCCCAGTTGAAAGTTGAGTGGGTTTTTTGATTCATTTCTACTAAACGATAGTTTCATCCTTACTTCAATATTTTAAAAGCTCTATGATGTTATCATTATCTCTACTGATACAGATCTAAACCACTCTAGGTCTTGCTAGAACCCTATAGACATAGCTTTTGAAAAACTAGAGTTATCTCTACATCAAGAATAAGTATTATACTTAGATTTTAAGGGATGAGGATGGTTTCAATTCCAGTGAGAATAAGTGTATCATCATGTCTTTTCAAAGAAATGAGATTGAACCCTTGTTTATTCTATGGCACCCTCAGCATGAACCAAACCCTTGGCATAGTCCCTCTGGAGCTCCCTACTCAGTGTCCCCTGGTGTTGATGAGCTCAGATCCTAGAAGATAGATGGCTATTTCCTTCAGTTTTCTCAGCATAACCCCAAGGATTTGCTATTTCTAGTAGGTCCACTCACTCCCCACTGATGGGCTCCCCATGTCAATCAGCCAGTAGATATCTATTAACATTTTTTTTAAAGTAAAGAGCATTTACTAAGGATTGGTAAAATATTTTCCTCAAACCATGATCATGTTCTCTGCTAAGAATACAGTTTCTGGGGAAAGATAGACTTAAGCGTATGTTAAAATTGTAGTGAGGCACATGTGTAGAAAACAAGTAATGCTAAAAGGTAAACATAACTTCTGTTTGCTAAAAATGTATTTCTTGAGTCCGTAGATGGCATTCTTTTCTGTTTGCTTAATGCTATTTTCTCCCTCGCGTGACTATTTTTGTGATTCTGTGTTTGGTCTAAGTGTGTCCTTGGTATGTTTCTGATCCTGGCAATGCAGCATCTTCATTGTTTATTACTCGTCCAGTACGTCTAGTGATATGGTCAATTTGGGGTGGGCATAATGAAATATTCTCTGAGAGCACCTTCTTCCCTTTATTACAGCCCTTTGTTATAGACACAAAGGTTTATATTAACAAGTGTTCCTAAATTTGGAGTCTTCCTCCACTTCCCTGGCCTGTAAATAAACTGCTAATTATGAGCTGTGTTGCTGTTCTATTCATTGGCACAGAGCTATTTTTGATTCTTTAAGTCAATCATATTTTTGTGTGTTGTCATCTGTCCTTATCCAGGTATCAAAGTATTTTATTCCTCTCAATTTTGCTTGTACTTGTTTCTACCTTTGACTATTTTAACTATATTTTTACTATATTTGACTAATTTTGATAAATTAATTGATCCAATTAAGAAATCTAGGCCTTCTGTTATCATATTAATTGTGACAGGGGTGAAAAACTCCATGCTGAGAATAGACAAAAACAAAATGGAGAAATTATTTCAAATGCAATTTTTGTTTTAAATATTATAGGAATCGAACCCTTCCCTGCTCTGCTCTTCTCCCCATTTCCAAAGAGAAAATACCCTATCTTAGATCATTCTAACAAATTCTTTGAGTCATTAGTCTTTACACTGAACTTACCTAGTACCTAATGGACATTATCAGAAATTCCATATGTGTTATATTTCACTGCATCATCATCATCCCCAGATATCAGCATAGTCCTCTGAACTTAGTAGGCACTCCTAATTTTTTTGCAGAATTAATTATTCATATTTCTGATTTGTGAAAATGAAAAAAACTAATTAGAAAGACACATATTACAGAGAGGGAAAAATTATCATTTCATTCACTCACATTCTGAGCTAACCATCTTTTTTATATAAAGTAGCAATTCTAGCAGTTCAGGATATGGTTTAAGACTGATATGCCTAGGGAAGCACTTGCTCAATACCTACCTCCAATCTGTTGGATGGAATTCGAAATGAGATCTCATTTGATATATGCAGAAAAAAGAAAAGGAAATGCTGATCTCATATATTTGCTTCCAAGAATCTTATTTCCTCTAAAACACACAAAATAAAATGTGCCCACATGTTCCTCATGCAATAACAAATCTAAATTTCATGATTATGGAAGCATTATGTTGATATTACAACAATCAGTCCTGGTTTATGAGTTAGGTCCAAACAATGATTTCCTACCCCAACTACATATCATCACTAAATTATATTACACCCAGCAATATCCCTTTGTATTTCCAGAACAGTTTTGTTCAGGACTGTCAAGGAACTTTTATCAGTGTTGATATATGTGGGAGCACTAGAGGATAATTAAGAAAAGTATTTGGGGAGAATAAAAGCTTCAGAAACTACTTCCGAGATCAGATTAATGCTGCATAAAAGCAACATTTTCATAATGACAAAGTAACTTTCAGTGTCAAGTATTCCATAGTGCATTACATGGATGAGATTCCAAGAACCAAATCACAGTGTATGTGACAGTCACTGTCCTGGCTGCCCTCTACATATCTTAGAAAAAATAAGAGACATCTAAGAGATGTCAAACGCATGGCCCATTGGCTACATGCAGCCTGCAACACTTCTGAGTACCACCTGAGCCAAATTAAAATGTAATTAAGAAATATTTATCAAAATGAATGGGAATGCCATAAAACATATCAGTACACTTTAAAACGAAGTCGGTATTTGCTATTCTTGAGTTCAAATTAGTCCCCCTTTTATCTGAATTTGACACTACTAGGTTAGACTCTATACAAATAAGCATTAGTTCAATTTTGACTGCCTCTTATTTGGCTAAAATAATTTTCCAACTCTTGAATGAAGTCCTGTTCTCGCAGGAAGTCTTTATTACTGCTTCTCAGACATTACATTATTATTAGACTCCAGGGCCTACTTGGTTTTTTCCCTTCTTTCCTAGAATTTTGTCATATTACTGAAGAACGTGATGAATTAAGACATATTTTCTGACAAAATTTGGCCATGAAGGGTGTACTTTAAGACCATGTGGGCTTTTAAGAATTTTAGTTTTTTCCTGCTTTTTAGTTAAATATACACTTAAAAAGGTTATCATTTATTGTCTTAGCTTAAAGCACTGAGAAGTGTAGCACCAAAGAAATAAAAAAGTAACAGGTTTTCGTATATTTGAAGGGCTTACCATAATTGGGTAGGTCAAGAGGCTTGCTTAGGTGTACGTCTCAGCCGCTTTTGACCTTAGGAAGAAGAAAATAATCTCTGGTATAAGAACATTCAAGCTTAGTTTTCATAAACAGAAGAAAATTGATAGAAGGTTTTTTTGTTTTTTTTTCTCTTAATAAATACATGATTCCTAGAAGACTAGACAAATCTGGCTCTTGAGTATGTTCACAATTATTCTCTCTTAAGAATAAGCCACTGAAGTATCATTGCACATTGCTTTTTCAAGGTCAGGAGTGATGAAATTATAAAAGATAATTGAATTTATAGGAATCCTAGAAACAATCCAGTTCACTGCATTCACTTTTAATAGGAGGAAACCCAGGCTCTGAGAGGTAAAGTTATTTCTGTGGCACAATAGCAATAAGAAGGCAGGTTTTCTGACTCTCATGCATACTGCTAGATGTCTGCCCAGTCCTTTAGCAATTCATAGTTGCAAACATGGAATCAGTCCTGGTACTTCTGTCTCTGACTCGGTTGCCTTAAAACAAGACAACAAACCTTGTGGGATATTCATTTTTTATATTCTTTATTGAGGTTTGACTGTGTGAAGATGATGGTATGTGCCTTAGTCTTGAATAATATAATCTATCAATTTTATAGAGCATATCATTCCCAAGAAAGAGCATTTTGTGGAAACTCGTTGTTGACTGGCAATTCTTCTGCTTGGAGTTGTGATAAAAAGAAAATCTGCAAAGGTCCAAGCAAAATAGATTTATAAACTAGGCTAGCAATTGCCAATAAGTGGGATCCAAGGCTCCTCCTTAGCCAGGGATGCCTCTAACAGGAAGAGCAACTCTTTTATACAGTTGATTATATAAAGTCCAGTGATGCAAAGCAAGTTAAGGCTGTGACTGGTTTACCATGAAGATGCAGGAGAGGCTTTCATTTTGCTTGATACAGAAAGGGCATTTCCAGGACCTAAGGAAACAGGGAAAACCACAGAATTGATCCCCTGGAAAGTCTCATGGTGGGCAAAATCCTGTGACCAGTTTAATGCACATGATGCTTTCTCTCCTACCCTCCATTCTGGTTAGATTATAGCCCATAGGAATACAGAAATTAAACTCTAATAAATTCTACCACTGAGACCTATGCAATCAAGTCAAAATCTGATCTATAATTGTAGATACATTGATTAGATATAATTCTTAATCAATAATTAATAAATAATGCAAAATAATGTATGGTATCAATTTTCAATTTCACAGACTTTCCACATGACAGCTTAAATAGAAATGTCAATCAATTTTAGATACAATATCTTTGTTATATATTGTACTTAGTAGTGACATTCTGAATAATTAAATATATCTATACCTGATATCAGATTTATCATTAAATCTTGTAATTCCTCAACCTGTATGGGAAAGACGTGACATACGAGGGGAACCTTTAGAAGCATAATTTGTTCAGTCATTGTCCCATTAATGGGCACCCCTTATTTCCAATGCTTTATTACCACAAAAATGCTATGATATATGTATAGATATATAACAAAAATATAAATATATAATATACACATATACACATATAATGATTTGGAGATAAATGATGAAGGGGGAATATGGGTCATTTTCCAATGTCTTCTTGTTTGGTTTTTTTTTCCCTTTTAGTACCATCTATCAAATTTTCAATTCTTGTGGAAAGTATTCCTTAAGTTATCTTAAACATTGTTTCTGGAACATCTTTAGAATTATGTTGACCCCAGAACGGCAGCCTCTTACAGTTTAAAACACACACACACACACACACACACACACACACACACACACACACACACACACGAGGCAGGGGTAGGATCTGGAGTTAGAGAATCTAGGTAGAAATAAATCTCCTATAAAACTTGTTCCATATGTGACCTGACAAGTCCCTTAAACTCTCTGGGACTCATTTTCTCATCCAGGAATCCTCTGTAGTAGTGAAATCTCGGGTCTTTTCTCTATCTCCTTAATTGGTTAGGCATGGACAATGTTTCCAAATTCATTTTTTAAGTGCTACAGCTGCTTCTTCATATCATAGTAAGATATGGTGGTGGTGATAGTGATGGTAACACCATTTATGATATTGAAAATGGATTGCCATAGAAAAGCCAGAAAATTTATTCCATTGCATAACTAATTACTATCCTCTTCTTTCCAACTACATATTCTATCCAAATGCCAAATGCTCTAGCTTCAATATTTCATGCCAAGTGTTCATAGGCATATTTTCACCCTCAAATGCTTTCCACTGTTTTGTAAGGGGATATTGCTCGTAACTTTCCATCTTCTTCAAGTATGTTTTACAAATGAGCAAAGGTTGCCCTGGGCTATCACATCTCTTTTTCTAGGAAGGAGAACAAGTATTTACTGAGGTAGTTTTAATACACTTTTGACTTCTTTGTGGGTTATTTTTAAATCAAAGGTTTATATAAAATGGGGTAGTCAGAGTCAATGTTTTCCTTTTTTTTTCCTCTTTCCTGCTTTTCAGAATTTGCAGCTTACTTTAAAAGATTGAGTTGAAACTGTTAAGATCATGTACAGTATCTTCTCATTTTTATGCTTCTAATTTGGTATTGATTTTTACCTTTGTGAGTCGATGATCTAATTGATGATTTGATTGCCTACAGCGAGATGATTCTGATATGAATCCCACATCTGTAAATAGTCATTTTCTGTTTGTTAAGGTAGAATCAATTTTATTTTATTTTTTATGTCCCTTAGTGTCTGGTACAGACAGGTCTATCCTTCCAAATAATTTATTAGTGAAAGTTTTCCTGATATACAGGCATGAGACTTCTAAGGAAACTGAAAACTTTTCTTCAATTTTATGGGTATAAATGACTTTTTTTTTAATCATTTTTTTCTCTTGTGGCTTCCTACTCCCACCCAGCCACTGCTGAATAAGGGTGGAGACAAGCTCTTTGTTTATCTATAAATAAGTCTCTAAAAATAGTGATTAAACTAAGACCCAGGACTAGTTATCTAACCATTATGGCCTCAGTTTTCCTATCCTTAAAATGAAGGGCTTGAATTTGATAGATTTTAAGATATCATCTATATTTAAAACTATAATCCTTTTTTCCATTGCTTTCAGAATTTTGTATATTCTCGATTTCTTATAATGTAATAATTCGTTATATTAATATATTACATTTTGTTCAACTGTTTTACAGTGGGAAAGTAGTGACTTTTTTGTTTGTTTGTTTTTTTGTTATCCCTAAAGTTTGGGTGGCTTAATTTTTAGTGCAGCTATTTCCCAATCTATCAGTATGGATCTTTTTATCATTCTGTCTCTCAACTTTGAAACATTTTACTCATAAAGATTGCATTTGTCTTGAGTGTTCTGGCAATTACACATTTCCACTCTCATTTCAAAATTTTTATGGACATTGCTGCTGATGAATCAGGAATGTTAGCCTCATGTAACCTTTCAATAGAGGACATCTTTAAAGTTGCTTTTAGTTGAGATTTTTTTCCCCTTGTAGATGCAGATACCTATACAATTAGGGTATAGAACCAGCTGATGATAATTACTACTGTGATATGAATTAAACTAAAATTCTTTTCAGAGAGATTTTATTTGAAGCAGAGTCCTATTGTACAAAAACAGTTCAAAAGAGATCTTACCAAAGATGTGAAAGACTAATAAAAAGACCCCAAAATCGTTAGAACCTTTCATTTTTTTTTTCAACAGAAAACAATACTGTTACACGTTGTGTTTGTAATTATTGATGTGGTATACCATGGTGGAGGTTAGTAATAAAGTTTATTAACTGTATCTGAAAGCATTATGCTTTAAGATCAATAAAGTGGAACTTCTCTTAGGAGAATATGAAAATCTTATTTTAGAGACTTTAAAAATGCTATTGATAAATAATATCTAGTATGCTACAGTTTATGTTAGAAGTGGTTTGACTATAAAAATGACCTGTTTGCCTGACTGATATTAAATTTCAGCTTGGTTTGGAGTTCTTAATGTTGTCTTATCCCATTTCAGTGATTCTAAAGCTCTTGCAAAGCTGTGATCTATTATTAAAAGTACTTACAGAAAAATAAAACAATTACATTCAAGAAACCTAACATCTTTGTTTTTCACCTTAAAACACTGTTAATTCTTTCTCTAACTAAAGCCAGTTATGCATATGGTTCTTAAATGCAGTGGAAAGAAATGAATATTTATATAGTACCTACAAGGTGCCAGGCACTGTGCTAA
Source organism: Gracilinanus agilis (assembly GCF_016433145.1). NCBI lineage: Eukaryota > Metazoa > Chordata > Mammalia > Didelphimorphia > Didelphidae > Gracilinanus > Gracilinanus agilis. The sequence goes on along the minus strand of NC_058133.1, from coordinate 90,130,838 downwards.
GCAATATTACCTCATTTGAACCTCACAACAATCCTTTGAGGTTGATACTGTTATCATTCCCGTTTGAGGCAAATAGAAGTTAAGTGACATGCCCAGGGTCACATAGCTAGACCCTGGGACCAAGAGAAATTGTTGTTGTCTTTCATTCTTGAAGGAGCACAAAATGACATCACTATGTCAGGGTCAGTGTACAGTGTGTCTGACTAAGGTTGATCAGATTAATTTGAGCTCAGAAGGAGGCACAAATAGCCAACATGAACCTTTGGGAGGCAGATTATCTCTAAATCTATGCATCTCACATTTCTTTTGAGCTATTGAAATTCTGCTTTGCTCATAGAACACAGAACCTTCTTTGGTGCAGGCATGTCACGTTGGATGGTCCAGTCTAGCATTTTATTTGTGTCACAATTGATACCAAAGTTCTTCAGGGAAACTGTTAGAGATGGCTTCCCCATTGAAGAAGAATTTGAATGCTTGGCTTTTCAGCTCCAGAAAGGACCCAGTGTCTGGTACCTTAATCTTGCCAGGTAATCTTCAGAATCTTACTAAGGCAATGCAAAAGGAAGCAATTAAATTTTCTGGCACAGTCCTGGAAGACTGTCCAGATTTTATAGGTATACGACAATGAGGTCACCATGAGGGCTCTGTAGACATTCAGTTTGGGAGACAGCCAGTACCTCTTCTCTTCACATTCTGTTGGAGCTTCCCAAAAACTGAGCTAAACTCTTGGTAATTAGTGCATCAATCTCATCATCTATATGTATATTCCTGGAAAGTATACTCTTGAATTAATTGAACTTGTCCACAGCATTAAAAATTTCTCCATTTGCTATTGCCGATGGTTCCATAGAGAGATGGTATGGTGCCGACTGGTGAAGAACTTGTGTTTTCTTGGTGTTAATTGTCGGACCTAAATTAGCACAAATGACCAAGAATTGATCCATATTCTGTTGGCTTTCTGCCTCAGAGATTGCTCTGAGTGTACAAATATCCATGAACAACAACAACAACAAAAAAGCATCAACTCTCTCTACTTGAGTCTTTGCTTGTAGCCTTTTCAAGTTACTAATTTGCCTTCAGTACAGTTATTGACCTTGATGCCACTTTTTTCCTCATTGAAGGTGTCCATCAACATTACTGGAAATATGCTGAAAAGCATGGGTGCAAACACATAGCTTTGCTTCATTCCAGTGGTAACTGAAAAAGTATGAAATTATTTTCCATTAACCAGAACCCATGCTAGCATGCCGTAATGAAGCTGGAATACAATACTGATGAACTTCAAGCCACCTAATTTTGCCAGAATCTTTTAATAAGCCTTCATGATTGATAGCATCAGCTTTGATCAACTCGATAAAAAACACCCACAGACCTCTGTCCTGTTCATAGAATTTCTCCTGGAGTTATTAAGCAGCAAATACAATGCTGACCATTCCTTGGATGTTTCTGAAGTCACAATTTTAACCAAGAAAACAGATTTTCCTTTAATTATGTCACCTTCAGATATCATAGATCCTTCATGTGATTCAGAAACAATTATTTTGCCTGGTGCTCATTGCATTCCAGCAGAAATTCATAAGGCAGAAAGTCCAGTACTTATACAAAAGCTAACTAACAAAAGTTAACTAAAATCTTCCCGGTTATATGGCAAAATAATTGTTTCTGAATCACATGAAGGATCTATGATATCTGAAGGTGACATAATTAAAGGAAAATCTGTTTTCTTGGTTAAAATTGTGAGTTACTAGCAAATCTCCAATGCTAAAATTTGAATTTTGTTCTCCATGGAGTTTGGTGAAAAAGAAGACATTTGTTGAACAACTAACACGAATTACAAAGATGCTTGCCCAGATTGTTGAGCTATTCCCTCTTTGTAAGATCATGATATGTACTCTCATATCATGAAATGAAGTCATGATGGAAAAATGAAATGGTGACTAATCTATAAATGAATTATTGCGGACTGCAGAAAACTTATGACACCTACCAAAGTCATACAGTAAGCAATAACGGAAGGATTTTAGCCCAATTCTCCCTCATTCCAAGACAAATAGTATATTGCCTATATCATTTGCTCTCCTAACTAGGTAGACATTAACAAGATGGTATTAAATAAAACTAAAATTACATGCAGAATAATGTGCCTCTCTGTTTATCAAACAAATGTTGTACTGACAGTGATAGCATTAAAAAAAACTCTATGAAATCTGTTTACATTTAGTTTCATCTTATTCTCTGCTTCAGATTTTTGAAACTTCCTCATTCTATTAAAAAAGAGTTATGTGACCTCTCATATATGCAGTATCCTGAGCTAAGTTTTCAGGGTACTATAAATGTGAAAAAGACATGGTCCTTGCCCTATATGAATTCATTATCTAATAAAGTCTATAGCAAAATGTAATTTTTTATTTTGAAGAAAGTGGACCTTTTTATGAATAACTGAAATTTGCTGTATTATCCCTTGTACATTCAAAACTAAATATGATATCAGAACAAAAATATATACATTATTAACACAAATTCTAATTAAGTGATTTATTAATGATGGACTAAAATAATATTGATAAATTTCTTATCATAAGTACCTATGAAAATTAAGACACTACAATTTACTTTCTGGTAGATAAATATGTATGAAGGAATTAAATTAAGCAAAAAATTATATACAATTGTTGAATATGAGGGGGAAATCATAATAAGGAAACCTATTAGACCATAGGAAATTATGTCTCTAGGGATGAGGCACAAACTGCATTGCCTATGTCATGAAAAAGTAGAATTAAAAAGTTTCAGAAACTGTACCTTGGGGAACAATTCTTGGCTGGCAGGAGAATTAATTGGATGATGTAACTGTACCCATCCCCCAACACTATAAAAGTCTATAACCTGAAACTCTGTAAATGTTCCTTTTACTTTGGTGGACTACTAGTATAAACAGATGGGATACTACATTAATTTCTACTCTCTTCTTTGGAGAACTTGAAAAATCAGCCTTGTGAAAATTTATAGAGCAATTATAATTGTAAAAATAAATTACCACATGATTTATTCTTTCCCATGGCAGGTAAACTTTAAATGAACTGAAAAATAATTAAAATTTTCAGTCAAATAATGTCACAAATGAGGACATCCTTATCACATACCATTTCTTTTGCTCTCTAAATTTAATAGGCCACAATGATTAAAAAAATGACAGGGGGCAGCTGGGTAGCTCAGTGGAGTGAGAGTCAGGCCTAGAGACAGGAGGTCCTAGGTTCAAACCTGGCCTCAGCCACTTCCAGCTGTGTGACCCTGGGCAAGTCACTTGACCCCCATTGCCCACCCTTACCACTCTTCCACCTATGAGAAAATACACCGAAGTACAAGGGTTTAAAAAAAAATGACAGCAGATTTTGTATTTATAATTATACATTTAAAACAATAACTTTTATTAATAAAATCATAAAAATGAGATAACATATCAAAACTTATGTAAAACAGAAAAAGCAGTAATTATAGGAAAATTTACATCTCTATATGCTTATATAAATAAAAGTACAGAAAAAACATATCAATAAATTGAGTGTACAATTTTAAAAATTAGAAAAAGAACAAATTAAACCTCCCAAATAAAAGACTAATTTGGAAATCTTAAAAATTAAAGGTGAGATTAATCAAATTGAATGTAAGAAAATCATTGGAATAATAAATAAAACTAAAGTTTGATTTTATGAAAAAACAACACAATAGGAAAATTATTCATTAATCTGATTAAAAGAGAGGAAAAAACAGCCAAATCACTATCATCAAAAATGAAAAGGGTCTATATATCACTAATGAAGATGAAATCAAACAATTATTAGGACTTATTTTGCCCAATTATATGCCCAGGAATTTAGTAATTTAAGGGAAATGGAAGACTAAAAAAATATGTAAGTTACCTGCACTAGTGAGGAGGATATAGAATATTTAAATAAACTTATTTTAGAAAAAAAAAAGTCTAAAAACACTAAGAAAAAAAACCATCAGCGGATATGTGTGGGGCTATGGGGAGTGAAGGGGAAAGTAAAAACATGAGTCATGTAAAAAAATAAAAAATAAAAGTCTAAAAAAACAACATCAGCACCAGATGGATTTCCAAATGAATTTATAGAACATTTAAAAATCATCTAATTCCATATTATTAAATTCCAAATATTAAATAATTTAGAACAATTAGGAAAGAAAGAGTCCTATTACATACCATTTATTAAGAAATATTTTGCTATTGCATAAACCAGGAAGAGCAAAGTCAGAAAAAGAAAACTGCAAGCCAATTTCATTAATGAATAAAGATGTAAAAATTCTATATAAAATATTAGCCAGGAGATTACAACAATAAATCACAAAAAATAAAAATTCTTAACGAATAGGATTTAAGCCAAACATGCAGTCAAACCTTGATACTCGATAATTTTGGAACTTATTGAATTTTGTATTTGATGAATTTTGACAAGAAAAAAAATTAGTGTTGTATTCTACCTTGGTTTGGAGCTCCATGACTTGGTATAACTTATTGCCATTGTGAGCTCAGAAAGTGCAGAAAGAAAGCATATGTTGGTTTAAGAGCATGAAGAAGAATTCAACACTGAGGAGCTTCAGGAACTTCAGAGGGAGCATCAACACCTAAAGCATGCCAGTTTTCTTCATGTGAAGAGGAGGCAAAGGAGAATGCCTGCACTTCACTAATTAAGAAAATCTGTGCAAAATGGGTGGAAGTAAAAACCTCTTTGAAAATTATCACCCTGATAAAGCTTTAAGAAGGAGAATTGTAAATTTGTTGAATGACCAGACCATTTCTCACTTTAGAGGAATTTTAAAGTTCAGACAAAATTCATTGGATCAATCAAACCATCAAACCATCATTGGATTGATTTCTTGTGAAGCTTATACCTGGTGAATTTCAAGCAGGGCTTAATGGGGATAAGGGAGAGAACAGAGAAGAAGAGTTCCAGAAAGGCAGTTGCCCTCGGATATTATGGAATGGGACTTCTCTTCCAGACAATAATTTTTCCCCTCCCCACCATCCCCTGAGGTCATAAACTCCTCTCAATATAAGTAAAGTTGAATTTTTTAAAAATTTAATCTAATTATTGCTTTTTATTTATGTGTATACATTACTAAGTTTTACTTAGTAAAATATAACTCAGATGATGTCCATAATGCCTTATAAAAATCTGCATTTTCTGGGTGTCTGGAATACATTAATTTATTTACATTATTCTTTATGGGAAAAATTCATTTGGAAACTGACTTTTCTGGTACTCTATTTGCCTTCTGGATTAAGTAATGACAAGTACCAAGGTACTACTATAATTGATTACATCAGGAAAAATAAACAAGAATCACAGGGTTATATCAATAGGTACAGAAAAAAGTTTTTTTTTACATCTACAACATTTATTTCTTATAAAAACACTTGAAAGCATAAGGGCAATGGATTTTTCTTTCATTTTAAACTGATTTCCCTAACTAAAGATGCTAATGTTGGTCATGATTTCATAGTAGACAGTTGGAAAGTAAAGAGAGTCCTTTTGATACAAAGATACCATGATCCCAATGAGGTTATAAAGCTTTTTCATTCTGCCTTTTTTTTTCAAGGACCTTTGTGTTTAGATGTCACCTTCTTTTTTTCCTATTATAGCTAGTGTACAAAACCCGAGTATATTGTACAATGGTCCAAAACTCCTTATCCACCTCTAGTTGTCATGAGCTTTGAAAATGAAATTGCCTTAATTACATTTGTATCAGTGATTATAAAACAAGGAATCACATATAATCCTTTAGGTAGGTAATTGTAACTATGATTTTATAAAGAGTTATATCCAGTTAGTGTACTAATTATATAAAAAATATTAATTACAATAGAATAATATTAGCCAAAGTAATAGAAAAGAGAGATGTAATCTGGGGTATTTGGATAATATAGCTACCAATGCAATTAAGAACTTCTGTAGGGGGCAGCTGGGTAACTCAGTGGATTGAGAGCCAGGCCTAAAGACAGGAGGTCCTAGGTTCAAATTTGGCCTCAGACACTTCCCTGCTGTGTGACCCTGGGCAAGTCACTTGACCCCCATTGCCTAGCCCTTACCATTCTTCTGCCTTGGATATACTGCCAATATACATTATTGACTCCAAGATGAAAGGTAAGAGTTTAAAAAAAAAAAAAAAGAACTTCTGTGATCAACTTTGGAATGTTATGTGCTCTGCTTGACTGAAATTCCTGATTAAGACAGAAATAACCATTGAGTCAGTAGCAGCAGAAATTTGGAATGTATTACAAAGACAAGATAGTATTTGCTTTTGTGAATGATTTATATTCACTATAGGTACCTCAGAGTTTATGACCCAGAGAAGAACCTTTGGTTTATCTTTGAGTAAGTATAATAAGTTGTTTGATTATGTTAATCTATTATATGTAGTATCATTTAGAGAGAACTGCAAATTATTTCCTGATCAGATTCATTCCCAAATTTTCTGTTGTTACTTTCAAATTGCAATGATGAACAATAGGTGTTTGTGATATAACATGAACCATACATTTAGACTAGACTGAAACATTTAACAAAGACCCTGATCTTTTTAATTTTTCTTGATGTCCAAACAAGAAATCTTCATTGGTACTAAATCATCAGAACAAGAACAAATCAGGGCTGCCTATCTTAAACCTTTATTTGATTTTATTAATTTGTAGCAAATATTTCCTAAGTTTAGTGATATATTCTGTACACTTGGTTTTGTTAATCACTGACCTGTATTAACAGTCAAAACTGATATAAACAACTGTGAACATGCAAAAAAAAATGTCTTTCCCACAAGCTGGGCAGTTCTAATTTCCCACAATTAAAGCTAGATCTTTAACTCAAAATAGTGGTCCAGATTTTATTTCTAACAACTTTACTTCTATATCAGCAAATATATATTAAGCATCTATCTATCTATCTATCTATCTATCTATCTATCTATCTATCTATCTATCTATCTATCTATCTATCCAAAGCATCAAAAACATAACATGTCCAAAAGAGAACTATTTTTCTTCCTGAATATACTTCTCTCAAACTTTATAATAATTTTGTTCAGACTACAATCATCCTTCCATTTATTCAGGTTTTGTAGTCTCTTTATTTTTCATTTACACTTAATACATTCATATATTTAATTGGTTACCAAATCATATTGTTTCTATTTCCACAGCCATATTTCCCCATATCCTTCTCATTTTTTCCTATTTACATTGACTCTAATTTAGGTCATCATCAACTCTCTCCTGGAAAAAGACAGCAGCATTCTAATTATCCTGCTCTCCTCACTTTTTCCCTTCTTCATCCCATCCTCCATATGAATGCAAGAATTATCTTCCTAAACCACAGGTTTATATCTGGGTCTTTCTCCTTGTTCACTTCCTTTTCTTAGAATATTTGTCTTTCTTTACCAACTGCTTCATAAAGTTTTTCCCAGGCCTCCCAAATACTTTTCCTATCCTTCTGCCAACATTAATTTCTATTTACTTTCAATTACTCATCTTTCTATCTTGTCTATCCCCTCAGTTCAGTGTAAGCTCCATTGTGGTAGAGTCTGTGAGTATGTTTGGCTTTGTATAGAAAGTGCACTGCACATATTATGGGTATAATAGATAATACATAATAATTGAATTTAACGATTGGCACATAACTCAAAGCTCTATATAGCTAACCAAATAGAGAATAAGTTTTAAATGACACAAATAATAATATGATTTTAGATGCCCTTTGGCTTTCCATATAGTGTACTATCTTTTTTTTCTTCATGAAAGGAAAAATGGTAGTGATAGAGAATCAATGCTTTTTAAACTCACTTGCTATGATGATAATTTGCAATTTATTTTTCTTAGGAAAAAAGGGAGGTTTAAATTGTCAGGACATTGATGCTGAGATGAAAAATTTGTCCATATACATAGAGATACTTTTATTCGTTACTATTTATTATGAAAAGATGACATGATGATGTTGATGCCATAATTCTTATCTTAAAGTAGTAATATTAGTTGGTTACTATTGTTAAGGGGGGAAATATATCCTTAATTTTTAATGTCAAAAATTTCTTAATAAAATGGGATAATTAAAAAATATTAAAAAGCATATAAAACATTTGTTGATATTTAGTTCCATGTTAAGATACAAAGTATGAGACAGGATGCAAATTGTATTCATAATAAAATTCCCCAGTATAAGTGAGACATTTCCAATTTTAGTTTAGAGTTTGAAGTTATAGTTCCTGTAGTTTATTAATTTCAGCTGATGATTTAAAGTTTCCAAAAGCAAGTAATCAATTTTGTATTACAATATGCCATTTGGAATTGATAATATGCAAAATGCTCTTCTATTTTTATAATAAAAGACTTCAAACCATTAATATCAACCAATATCTGTTATTTTGTTATGCTGCAGCAGCATTTATCATTATGACAACATTTATGGTCACATCTAGGCATTTCACTTAGTTGAATATCCATAATTCTTAAAAATGCATTAAAAACAATAAATCCAGATAATACTATTTCTATTTCTCATACTTGAAAAGGTATTGTTAGAAGATGTCTGAAAAAAATTACCTCCTTCATTTTTCACATTACAATCACCCTTTCCATATTTCTTCAGGTATGTCCACTTTGTCAGAACATTTTATGAGAATATGAGAATTAGGCTAGTGCTAGAGAGGATGGGAAAATAGCAGGTTAAGTCAGAGAAGCATTCCTGAACAGAAAACCTTGACACATAATGTTATGTAGCCCTTGGCAAAATCACTTAACCTCTAAGTTTTCTGAATTAGTGTACTCCAGAGTAGGGATGTAAGGGGGTCATGGTCTAAATCCAAGGATTTTGTCAACCAATCAGGGGATAGCAATATAATTCACCTGCCTCCATCTCTCTGATAGCCAGTTGTGGAGCTTGTTTCTAATAAGATGACTGGAAAATTATACACATCCTCCCAATACTGTGTCCCGCCAGATCCCATCTTTTTTTTTCCTCTCATAAATGGGGTCTATAATCCACGATACTGATCCATGATCAAGACCCTTGCTTCTTCCCTTTTCTTTTTGCATAAGATATGGTGAATCAAACAGACCCATGAAGGGGCAGTTTGCAATATGCATCACAGATACTATGAGGCTATCTTTCCTTCCAAACACAATCCTCTTCTGAATTTTTCTAGTTCTGTGGAAGGCACCACTGGCCTTACAGTGGAGTTGATGCTATAACATCTCAATTTTCCATGTGTACATATATGTGACATATATGCACACAAGAGCATATATCTTATGTACTTATGGATATGTCATATGTGCACACATATTTAAGATAGGCACCTGCAGAACTCATGAGCATATTATCATAGAGCACATATTATAACCATCACTTAATAGCCAGCATACATGAGGCCAAACATATTTATTATCTATACCTATATTATATGTGCAGGCATGCATTTAAGCTATACATACTGGCACTATGCAATTAATATATGTATACACACCTGTATATATATATATATGACAAAATCTCATTTTCTTCCTCATACCTCTTTTTTAAGTTTAGTATTTCAAGAATAAGCAAAGAAATAAGTAAATAGATAAAAATATCTACATATAATGAATAATTTCTTTTCAGGATATTTTTGCAAATACAATTCCACTGTTATCCTATCAATTAGAGAGAGAAAGAGAGAGAGAGAGAGAGAGAGAGAGAGAGAGAGAGAGAGAGAGAGANTCAATTAGAGAGAGAGAGAGAGAGAGAGAGAGAGAGAGAGAGAGAGAGAGAGAGAGAAAGAAAAAGAAAGAGAGAGAGATAGATAGTTCCAGAAGCAGAATATGTCAATATTCATGATATGCTGTGGCCTAAAGAATAGATACAGAATAGGGTATTTTATATATTTACCAGGCATATAGTCAATATATAGTCATATATACTTATATGTATAAATGTGTATATGTATGTGTGTATGTATGATATAGAAGAGTGCTTATTCAATGTGGAACTATGCTCAAAGGGCTTTAAAAGACTGCCTTTTGATCCAGCCATACCAATGCTGGCTTTATACCCCGAAGAGATAATAAGGAAAAAGACTTGTACAAAATTATTTATAGCCTCACTCTTTATGGTGGCAAAAAATTGGAAAACGAGGGAATGTCCTTTGATTGCGGAATGGCTGAACAAATTGTGATATCTGTTGGTGATAGAATATTATTCTGCTGAAAGGAATGAAGAACTGGAGGAATTCCATGTGAATTGCAACAACCTCCAGGAATTGATGCAGAGTGAAAGGAGCAGAGCCAGAAGAACATTGTACACAGAGACTGACACACTGTGGCACAATCAAATATAAGAGACTTTTCTACTATCAGCAACACAATGAGCCAGGACAATTCTGAGAGAATTATGAGAAAGAATGCTGTCCACATTCAGAGGAAGAACTGTGGGAGTAGAAACATAGAAGAAAAACAACTGCTTGATCGGTAGACAGGGATATGATTGGGGAGGTGGACACTAAATGACCACCCTAATGCAATATCAATAATATGGAAATAGGTCTTGATCAATTACACATGTAAAACCCAGTGGAGTTGCTCATTGGCTATGGGAGGGGGTTAGGAGGAGGGAAGGGAAAGAACACGAATCATGTAACCATGGGAAAATATTCTAAATCAATTAATTAATTATTATTATTAATTTTTTAAAAGAAGAGTCCCTATTTTTGGGGGTTAGTTTGGGATCCCTGATAAGGTAGCTCACAATCCTAGTCCTCCTCTTAATTTCTGACATTTTGGATTGAGTCAGAAGTTCTGTCTTAAATATCATTGTTAGGGCGCCAGTAGGTTAGTATGTGCAATCACATTCTTATAATATAGAATTTGAACTGTTTTGTCTTTGAGTTAAATGGCCTTATAATTTTGTAAGTCTTGAGTATCCAATTACCATATTTGGGTTTACTTAATTGTCAAAATCAAGTTGTTTTCAAAGGCTTCTAAATCTATTTCAGACATATTGTCATAAACAAGATTTAACCTTAAATATCTATTTTGGCCTGTCTAAAGATCAATATAATTCTAAATACATGTAACAAATCTAATTCCTTCCTTATTCTTCACAAAGGTAATCACTTCTAGTAAGTAATTTTATAATCAAGAGAAGCTCTCCAACCCAAACTCAGGGTAAAATGAACTCTGGGATTTAATTCATAAAATAATTGGCATTTTCTCAGCACTAAATTTTTCAAAGTATTTCATATGTGTTATCCTATTTGATCCTCACAAAACCCTATAATACTGGTAAGTATTAATTTTATTATTGCTGTAATACCTCACCACCACCACCCTTCTTAAATTATCTGTTACTGTTGTGAATATGACCATCCTCATAGTCATCCAAGCTAATAATTTGGATGTCATTCTCCACTACTCAATCTCTTTTCCTCCTCATATCCAATCTGGTAAAACTTTGTAATTTCTTCCACCTTAATAACTCTTATCTTTTGAACAGGTTAATCAGAGAAAATATTTCTGCTCTCTCTTCTGACACTGTGACCAACTTGATGCAAGCCCTCATCACCTCATGCCTGGACCATTGAAATTGGTTACTTTTTGGTCTGTCTCACATACATCTCTCCCCACTCAAGGACGTGCTTAATGAATCACATTTTGCTTCCTAAAATGCAGCTTGAACTATATCACCCCTTCACTAGGTGAACTCCAATGGCTTCCTAACACTCCAGGATCAAATATAAAATACTTTGGCTGTCAAAGCTTTTAGAAATCTGGCTTATTCCTACCAAAGGTAGGAAGTTTTCTTAAATCTCACTCACCTCCACATATTTTGCTTTACTCACTTTGAAGAGAGACTCGTGGTTCAGTGAAACTGTCTGCCAATTTGAAGATATTGCCAATGTCTTTCTTCCATTTCTGGAACTTTCTATTTCTTCAACTCTATCTCCTACTATTTTAGTCTTCCTGTGGGTTTCAGATAATGTTCCAACCTCTGTATAAAATGTTTCCCAGTCCTTTTATATACATTAATTTTTTTTCCAGATTACATGTAAATACAGTTTTTAAAATATTCACTTTCTGACATTTTGTAATCCATACTCTCTCTCCTTCCCATTACTCTCCCTCCAAAAGAAGGCAATTAATATGATATAGATTGTACATATATTATCATACAATACATACTTATATATTTATTATGTGAAAAAAGACACAAATTGCCTACACTAGAGAAAAATTCATTGCGAAAAATGAAGAGTGTTATGTTTCAATTTTTATTTGGACTTCATCTGTTCCTTTATCCTTTTTTGTCATGAGTCTCTTGGAGTTGTCCTTGATTCTTGCCTAATTAAGTCATTCACAGATGATCATCATACATTATTTTTATTACTGTATAACAGTGTTCTTCTGATTCTGCTCATTTCCCTTTGCATCATTTCATATGTCTTTTCAGTGTTTTTGGTGATCATCTTGTTTGTCATTTCTTATAGTACCATAGCATTGAATTACAAGCATAAACCACAACTTGTTCAGTCACTCCCCAATTGATGGACAACCCTTCAGTTTCCAGTTCTTTGCCACCACCCAAAAAGAGCTGCTATAAATATTTGTGTACAGGTAGATTATTTTTCCCCGCTCTTTAATCCCTTTGGAATACAGACATACTAGTGGTATTACTGGATCCAAAGGTAGGCAGTTTTATGGCCCTTTGAGGACAGTTTTGGATTTCTCTCCATAATGGTTGTATCAATTGATATTTCCATCTGCAATATATGTCCTAATTTTTCCATAGCACTTCCAACATTTATCATTTTACTTTTTTTTGTCATATTAGCCAGTTTGCTATGTGTAAGGTGTTAGCTCAGAAGTGTTTAATTTGCATTTCAGTAATCAATAGGGAGTTGGAACATTTTTTCATATAAGTAAAGATAGTTTTGATCTTTTCATCTGAGAATTGCTTGTTCATATTCTTTGACCATTTGTCAATTGTGAAATGCTTTGTATTCTTGTAAACTTGACTCAGTACTCTATATGTTTGAGAAATGAAGCATTTGTCAGAGACTTGTTATGAAGATTTTCCCCTCAGTTTGTTGTAAGATAGATTTCTATATCTGAGTGTTGATGCTGTTCCCATTTTGTGTCAATTCTGATGAGAGTAGTGTTTAAGTATTGCCCACTCCATTACATCTTCCCTTTCACTATATGATTCTTATATATCTCCTCAATTTACCCCAACTTTCTCCTTTTTCTTTTTTCTCAGGCTATTCCTCTTTTTGATCTCTTGATTAATAAAAATATCCCATTATATTCACTTACTCCTTGCTCTCTGTTTACATACCCACTATTTTTGCCCTAATAGTGATTAAGTACTTGAGAATCTTCAGTACTGTAAGTATTCTAAGTACTTTAGGTATCTTAGTTATCTTCAGGAATGATAGATATCTTAATCTTAATATCACCTTCTTACTAATAATGTAATCATTTTCTCCCCATTGTTTCCCTTGGTTATCTTAAAGAATCTTAAAGATCTCTTCTACAATAAGTATCTTAAGTATTCTAGCTATCACTTTTCCATGATAGTTATGTAATCAGTTTTACTCCATTGTTTCCCTTGATTATATTAAGTCTAATAAGTCCTTTGGGTCCTTCATGTATTGTAGAAATCTTAAGTAGTCTAATGATAAGTTTTCCATGTAGAGATGTGACTTGTTTAACCTACCTGATTCCTTTGAGTTTTTTTTTTTGTTTTTTTTTAGCCTTTTATTCTACTTTTAAGTGTTGAATTTAATCTCTGAATTGTCTTTTTAACTTTTTTAGTTCTTTTGTCATGAATACCCTGAATTCCTTTATTTAATAAATGTCTATTTTTCTATTGAAGTATTATTATCAGTTTTGCTGGGTAAGTGTATTTTGTTGTGGGCATTGATCCTTTAATGTAAAAGTGGCTACATTCCATGTGATCCTGATTGTGGCTCCACAATATTAGATTTTTTCCCCTAGATACTTGTAGTATTTTCTTCTTTACTTGAAAGTTCTGGAAATTGACTATAATAGTCCTGAGATTTTAGATCTGGGATTTCTTTCAGGAGGAAATTGGTGGATTCTTTCAATTCTTAATTTCCTTTCATTCTAAAACAACAGTACAATTTTCTCTAATAATTTCTTTCAACATGATGTCCAACTTTTTTTTAATGTTGTCTTTCAGTCAAACTTATGATTCTTATATTATCTTTTCTGGGTCTTTTTTCCAGGTTAGTTGTTTTTCTAGTGAGAGATTTCCATTTAAAATTTTTTTTCATTCTTTTTAATTTTTTAATTATTTCCTATTGTCTCATGAAGGCATTAGCTTTCATTTGTCCACTCTGATTTTTAGGGAATCATTTTCTTCTTTGAGGAATTGTACTTCATTTTTAGGGAGTTTTTTTTGTTTGTTTGTTTCAGGAATATTTCTTTTTTTTAGGAAGCTGTTTTCTTCAGTAAGTTTTTGTACTAAGTTTTTGACAATTTCTATAATTTTCTTTTTAAAATTTTCTTCTATGTTTCTTTCTAGTTTCACTTTTTTAAATCTATTTTTGGAGTTCTGCCAGTGGTTAATTTTAGTTTTGACATACTTTTACATTTTCCTTTAAGGCTTCACACATTTTCATTTTTATATTGCTGTTCTCTTCTGAGTGTTCATTTTGGTCATTTCTCTTGTTAAAATATTTTTTCTAGCATTAAGCTTTTCCTTTTCTTTTGTTCATTTTAAGATTATTTTTCCCTTTGATTTTTTCCAATTGCCTCATCCCTCAGGTTAAGGGGGTACTGCCCACACTTCTAATGTGTTTAGGATTAGCTTAAGTGCCTATATCTCAGCTTTTGCACTCTAGAAGTGGCTTCATTGGCCTGCTGTGTGGAAATTTGCTGCTCTTCAGTTCAGCTTGGTTAGGCTGGGTTCTGTCAAGGCTAAACCTTATTGGAATGAATTCCTCCCACTTCTGTAGCTCTGTTCTAGCCTGATTATGCAGGGCCACTTTCTCCCACGGCTGCCTATTCTGTATTACTTTCCTTTATAATCTTACCCTGCTGAGGTTGGACTGAGCTGGCTGTGCTCTTTCCCCTGTTACTTGCCCTTAATCAGGTTTGAGGTCTCAGTCTTGCTGAAGCTTATCTGTGGGAGGCCAATAAGAGAAACAGAGTCTTAAATAAATGAATATCTGAGACTCCCCTTTTGACTCCTTTTCAAGATCCACACCTTTTCTTAATAACATTATATGTCGCATTGGAAAGCTTTAAACAAACCAGCAGTTACTGGGTTAACAATTCTTCTACAAGAAAATTAAGATCCATAAACTCTAAGAATATTCCTAAGTCAGCCAAGGTCAGAGCTAGACAAAACTTCATCCATCCAGGTGTGGTCCTCCCTATAAAAAATATAAGACTCAATTCATTTATGATATCTATAGAATATAGTTATGATTCTCAGAATCTGCTTGCTGATATCCAGGCAGCTAGAATTCGGCCTTGGACCCTGTTCTATCTTTACTTTGAAGCCTCCAAGGATTTTCTTTTGTGTGATTTGTAACCATGAGCTGTAAGTTTTTCTTTGTGTTCTTTGTGTGAAAATATATATATATATATTAAACTCCATGCTCCTGGAGCCAGAGCTAGAAGCATGAAGTAAAAGACATTTCCCTTGTCCTGTCCTTATTTCCTTATCAACTAAACTGTCATCAGATTATCAGAGATGATAAAGAGATCTCCACACTTATCTAGTGATCTCTTCTTGTAACCCCTTGACATGAGTCCTCCTTGTTGTTTCTTATTCTTGGAAGGAGAATTGCTTCATTTGTTCTTCTGGTGGTTCAACTGTCCAATCTTCATTTTGAGGAATTTTTGTTCTTTTGAATTATGGTCATTTGAAAATTAATTAGAAAGTTTCTAAGGTTGCCATCTTGTCCTGATCTCTTCTGCAGTAAACATTTTCTAATCTTCATTTTAATGCCTTACTTCTGAGATGACCCTTTCCCTCAATTCATCCTGTAAATCTCATAGTTGGTCATAGTTGTTCACAAGTCATCTTTCCCTTTGGATTATGAGCCCCTTGAGATCTGGGAAACTTTATTGATTTTCTTTTTTTATCAATAGCACTTAGCATAGTGCCTGGCACAAAATAGATGCTTAATAAATATTAATTTACTGAACATTCTTACAAATTAAAATACTAAGATTTCAACAAGTAAAGGGATATGAACATGATTACTGTATCAATAGTAGGTTTAAAATCCAGGTTTATTCTTCTTTTAATTCAGCACTCCCATTTTTTTTCTCTAAAACCAAATTGAAATTAAGAATAAACACACCTACTTCCCAAGTCTCCAGATTTCATCCATAATAATGATTTTCTTCTCCCTTTCTTGGTTGAACTTGTTAAAAGAAAAACATTTTCTAAATTCTTCTTTGACTTATGGTATTGGGTATGAGATAATATATTAAAGGTAAAGGTTAATCTAACCTTCCCTCTTAGACCAATGCCTGACAGTCAGAGAGATCAAAGCCCTATGCCTGTATATTTACTCTGTATATGTGAAGGGATTGAAGATTTTGACTTTTGAGTTTAAAAGGTTAGATCTGGTTGCCTGAGTATCCCAGTATCTCAAAGTCTAAGTTTTGCAGATAACTCACCATTTATATTGTCAAGGAGTGACCTTTGAAATCTAGTTCTACCAGCACCTGATCCAATGGTATATAGGTATGCAATAATGTGAGGGGAAAACCCCAATCCCTTCTATAAGGATTAGATTTTAATGTTAGCAATAGTTTGGAGTTAATCATAATTGTAATTCTAAGAGAGTTAGCCTGTCATGATATTAGTAGGCTTTTTATGATTATTTTAGTATAAGTATTAAGGGTTTGAATTAAGTAAATAACTGCATTAACATGGTCCTTAATATCAGCCTCACTGTAAGCCTTAACTTTCAAAACTGCTATATCATGCTCCCTCAGCAATAATTATGGTCTTGAACTTGTGATCCACTATATGTCATGATGCCTGACCCTGGATTCAGAAACAGGTACCATCCTACATCGCCCACTCTTAACTTTTGCATCACTAGCCCAGGAACACCCACTTGTCCTGTATCTATCAAGTGACTCTTAAGTCATGGTCAAATGATTTCTTTTATCAATAAGGAGTGCTTCTGAGATCACCTGACCAATGAACGTTGCTTCTGGGTGTCCTATTCTCAGAGGAATATGACTATTTTCTCGGGCTATTTTTGTACTGATATAAAACTTGTCTAATTCTTTGGGGATAAAAGAAATCTTCTCACAATTGTTGAGGTCTTCTGGTTTTGACCAGGGGTCTAGCTTTATTTTGGGACTTGGCCCTCCCATAATAAACCTAACTCTTCACAGCTACTACTTTATGTCTTAGTTGGCATGAGATTGCTTTAATTACTACAACTTTAGAATATAGTTTGAGATAAGGTAAAGCTAGTCTACTTTCCCTTATATTTTTTTTCGTTAATTCCATTCCTATTCTTAACCTTTTATTTTCCAGATAAATTTTATTCTTTTTCTAGTTCTAGGAAATATTTTTATTAGCTTGATTTGAAGTGATACTGAATATACTGCTGTGAAAAAAATTCCAGAAGTCTATCATACCAAACTTTTCTTCATCTTATTCATGTCCTTAATTTCTCTCTTATTTATTTTTAGTTGAATTTATCTACTTCTGAGAGTAATATAGGTCTCTAGAGCTTGCTGAGAGTGGGTATGAGTCTTACCTTGAACTAATTCTGAAGAGACTCACGTTCAAATATTGCCCTCCACATATTCCCATATTCTCTTCGATTCTACTGACTCTTAGGTGCCTCTTCACATGAGATAATTTACCCTTTTCTATCTCCCATTTTCTCTTCTCCCCACATGTTCCTCTTCTCTGTCCCTTGATTTTTTTATATCAACCCATTCTTTTCTTCTTACTCTCTTCTTTCCTTCTAGGTATACTCCTTCTTTCTTCCCTAATTGTTATGAATTTCTTAAGTATCTTAAGTACTTTAGGTATATTGAATATTTTAAGTGGTTTAACTATCATGAGCATCCTAGATATCCTAAACATCTCAGTTATCATCTTCCCATATAGGAATATGCTCAGTTTAACCTTAATTAAATATTTATGTTTTCAATTTTCTGTTTATCTTTTTATGCTTCTCTTGAGTGTCAAATTAACTAATTGAATTTTCTTTTCAGTGCTAATATTTTTTGGCAGGAATGTATGAAAGTCCTCTATTTCATTAAACATCACTTGCTTTTAGAGGATTATGCTTCTTTCTATGGGTATGTGTTTTGTAGTTGTAATGCTAGATCCTTTGATTTTTAGAATATCATATTCCATGCCTTCAGGTCATTTAATATAGAAGCTGCTTTATTTTATGTAATGCTGACTGTGGCTTTACAATATTTGAATTGTTTTTTTTTTCTGGATATTTACATTGCTTTTCCCTGGGCCTGGGAATTTTAAAATTTGATTATGAATAGTACTAAGATGTTTTATTTTAGGTCTTTTTCAGAGCATGACCTGTGGATTCTTTCCATTTTTATTTTTATCTCTTGTTTGAGGAAAGTAGGACAGTTTCCCCCATGATTTCTTGTTATATTGTGTTTAGGCTCAATTTTTTAAATTACAGTTTTCAGGGATTCTAATGATTCTTAGATTGTCCTACCTGTATCTGTGTTCCAGGTCATTTGTTTTGCTAATGAGTTGTTTGAGATTTTCTTCTGATTTTTTTCACTAAAAAAAAAGTCTTATTGTTTTCTGATTCCTTATGGATTTATTAGCTTCCACTTGTTCCTAGCTATTTTTGTCCTCCCCACCTTCCCCATTACCTTGTCTATCTTTTGAGTTTCTGCTCTGCTTCTAGGTTAGAGGGAACACCATTCCAAACTTGCAGTGTAGCTTCTTTTGTGTTTCACATAGCCTCTGCTGTCTTTCTGTTCTTCACTGTGTACTTCAAGGACGTGACCTGGCTGACATTTTGTGGGGTGTCTTGTAACTGTTTTGTCCAGCTGGATTCCATTTCCCTTGCTGTTGGTTCCCCTTTTGTCTCATATGCTGAGATTTTCCTGACTCTTTTCATTGACTCATGCCCTGTTGGGTTACTCCCTTCTCTGCCCTTTTGTTACCTCAAGTCATGTGGAAGCACACAGTATGAGCACTGGGCTGTTTTTCCACTTCTGTTTCATTTCCCCAGGCTATTTTACAGCATGTTGGCCTGTTCCCTCACTGTGTGATTGTTTTGGACTGTTCTCCACTATTCTATTTCATTGGCAGACCATGTGGAAACATTTAGGGCTGGGGTTGGGTTGTTCCCCACTTACCTTACACCTCTTTGCAGTGTGTAGGACTGTTCCCCACTCTGCCATTTCATTGCCTCAGGCCACTTAGCACTTTTGGTTTGTTGAGTTCTGCTAGTTTGCCTAATCCTACACTTGTTTTTTACTCTCTTGTTACCCCAGTAAAACATGTGCATTCTATTTTCTTTTGTTTTAAGGCATTTTATTTTCAATTTTTGTGTTTGGAGGGTTTGGACAATATGAGTGACCCTTATTCTACCATCTTAACTCCTAATATGCTATATCTTCTTCTTCTCTTGCTATATCTTCAAAGTAAATATCCTTTGATTTAAAAATATTCCATTTATACATAGTGCCTTCATTTTGTTTATCCTTAATGGATTTTTAAACCTCTGTAATCTGGCTTTCTGCATTAAAGTCAACTTGAAATTATTCTCTTCAAAATTACCAATAATCTCATATTTGCCAAATCTAATGGTCTTCTCTCAATCTTCAAATTTTTCAATCTGTTTTCAGTCTTTGACACTGTGGATCCCCTCTTCTCCTGTATTGTCTCTTCTCTTGAAGTTTTCATAATATTGCTCTTCTGGTTCTTTTCCTATAAATTTAATCATTCCTTCTTTGTCTCCTTAGCTGAGTCTTCTTCCAAATCATTCCCAATAACTGTGATTACTCTTCAAAATTCTCTCCTGGGTGTTCTACTTTTTTTTGTTATTTTGATTAATACTTCTTTTGGTCAGATCCTTTGGGTTCAATTATGATCTGAATGTTGATCATTTTAGATCTCAATATTTCCTTTATGTTCCAGTGTCAAAAGACCAAATGCTTTTTCTAGATCTCAAACTTGTTTCACTGACATCTCAAAATTAACATATACTAAAATGAACACTTCCAAAATTTACTCTTACTCTGCTTACATTTATTCAGTTTCAAATCTGGGCATCATCCTTTAATCTTCTCTTTCACTCAATCCACATCTCCCTCTTATGTTGACAAATCTTACAATGCTTTCTCTTTTCAAACATAAAACCCCTACTCTGATGCATGCCCTCATTACTTTATACTTGCAACATGACAGTTGCCTAGTCAGTCTATTCTAATAGATCTTCCCTTTATCTGATGAAATTATTTTTCTAAAGGACAATTCTGACCATGAAACCACCCTACTCAAACTCCAGTGGACCTACACTTGTTCTTATGTATAGAAAATACTTTGTTACTTAAAGCCATTCACATGGCCTTTTATGGAATATCTGCAAGTATGTACTCTAAAAATTTTATGGTGTCAGATGTTAAGATCTATTTCATTTGAAGCTAGAATATTTTAGATGAAAACATTGTGACATATCATTTGAGGTCAGGATGGACTACCTGCTCAAGTGATATTTGTTTAGATCCTGAGCCTCTCAGAATTCATTACTCCTTTAAAACTCAACTGGCAGAATCAATAAATCAAAAAGCATTTTATGAGTGCCAACTATGTTCTAGGCATTAGGGATAAAAGACAAAATTTTAGCCATTCCTGATCCAATAATTTATCATCTCTCAGAAAAAAACAACATTTACAGATATTTACAAAATGTATGCAGAGTAAAGGTAAATTTCATGAGATGGCTGACACAGAGTTTAGAATTGGTAGTAGTAAAGAAAGGTTTTGGGTAGCAATTTTTACTAGTCAAGAATCATGGCATGACTGTTCTGTGGTAAGACTAAAAGTGTGCTGATCACTCACTATATAACTGAAGAGACGGTAGATAGTCCATTTATATACATTAGGAATGACTGCAATTAAACATTGTAAAGAATGCAAAAAACAAAATAAAACAAAACAAAACATGTAACCTTTCCAAGGACTTGTAAGATTTAAATGAATGTCCAATATCTCCAAGTATTATATTTTATAAGATTGATTTGTAATTACTTGAAGTAGAAGAAATAAAAAATTGAAGTACAATGCTTGAGTATGACAACGTAGTTAAAATTCTTCTGCTTAGTTCTCACCCAACCTTCACAACTGCCTTCCTAGGAACAGAGAAAGTAAGGGGTGGGGTTACATCAAAATATATCCTCCTTATTTTAGCACATTTTTTGAGAAGAAAAATGGGAAGCTGGGAAAGAGAGTTCTGGGGAGAAAATTCTAATTACACAGACTGGACCTGACTTGCCTCATATACCTTGAAAAATTATTTTTTCCTTTGACTCAGTTTTGTCATTTGTAAAGTCAGGTAATCAAGGAACCCGCTCAGATGACTACTATGGAATGAGAAAGCAAAGTTCTGTATATATTTATACATACATACATACATGTATATTTATATATCTCTTGACATTTCATCCTATACAGTTTGTCCCTGTTCCCTCTATGTAAACTTCTTCTAGTTACCCTGTTGGTAATAATACTTTTTAATATTTGCCAATACCTTCTTTTCTTCTTGGGATATACATTGATTGAACTTGTTGCGTCCCTTAAAGAAAAGATTTTTTTTCTCCTCCCCCCATTCTCTTAATTACCTTATGTTGATTCTCTTGAGTTCTGGGTTTGGGCAGCAAACTCTGTTTAAGTCCTTTTTTTTCTTGATGAATGTTTGGAAGTCCTCAATTTTATTGAATGACCATACTTTCCCCTGCAATAATATACTTAGTCTTGCTGGATAGTTGATTCTTGGTTGTAGACCCAGTTCTCTTGCTTTCCTGAATAGTGTGTTCCATGCCTTCCAGTTCTTCAATGTAGATGCAGCCAGATCCTGTGATATCCTAACTGTGGTTCCCTGATATCTGAATGACTTCTTTTTGGCAGCTTGTATTATTTTTTCCTTGGTCTGGTAGTTTTTTAATTTGGCTATAATATTCCTGGAAGTTGTATGTTGTGGATTAAATGTAGGAGGTGGTCTGTGGATCCTGTCAATTTTCACTTTTCCTTCTTGTTCAAGAATTTCTGGGCCATTTTCTCTGATAATTTCTTGTAAAATGCTATCTAAACTTTTTCTTTTATCATGATGTTCTGGTAAACCAATAATTCTTAAGTTGTCTCTTCTAACTCTGTTCTCCAGATCTTTGGTTCAATCAATGAGGTGTTTCATATTCTCCTCAAATTTTTCATTTTTTAAATTTTCTTTAATATATTCATGCTGCCTTGTGAAATCATTTCCTTCTAGTTGTTGAGTTCTGTTTTTTAAAGACTGAATTTCATCCCTTGCTTTTTGGTCATCCTTCTCTTTCTAGTCTGATTTTTTTTTTGTAGATCATCTTTTGCCTTCTTTGCTTCATTTTCAAGCTGGCCAATTCTGGCTTTTAAGACTTTATTTTCTTGTTTTAGCTCATGTATTTCTTTTTTCAAATTGTCTTTAGAGTCTCTTGATTGCTTTTTGAGTTCCTGAAGATCTTGACTTAATTGAGTTTTAAATTCTTGAGTTAATTGAATTTTGAGATCTTCCAAAACCTGTGTCCAGTTTGCTGGAACTACTTTCTCTTCTTCTATTTCTGTTTCATTTGCTCCTTTTTCACTTTCTTGAAAGAAGCTGTCAATTGTCATTCTTTTTCTCTTTTTCTGTTGCTTACTCATGTTTTCCCTTCCTCATTCTGCTAGTTTGAACAGATATATTTAATGATCTTTGATGAAAGATCTTCCCCCCAAGGGCGAAGATTTGTAGTTACTTTCTCTGCCCTTGAAAGACTTCTCTGTCTGTCCAATTGTTGGGATTAATCCTGTATTGATTGGATTAATCTGCCCTGAGGCTAAAACCTCAAAAGCTTGAGGGGAGGGAAAATCAAACAAAACAAAACAAAACAAAAAGGTGGGGTGACAAGGAGTGTTTTCTCTGAACTGAGCTCTCCAGCAGTGGGGTCCTCCTGCACTATCTGCTGTGTTTGATCTAGTTTTCTTTCCTCTTGAAGCCCTGAGTTCTCTAACTAGGTATGAGGAAGCCAAGCTGTCTGAGCTCTGGGGTTTGGCTCTCTCTAAGCCACCATCTTCTGGGTGTTTTGCTGTGTTTCTCTGGTTTTCTCCTCCAGTTACCTCTCCAGTGCCTGTGTTTGACTCCTTGAGTCCTATGCCAGGAAGGCCCTCTCTCCTGACCAATGCACCCACTGGCCCTGAAATTTCCCTGCTGCTGGAGACTCTGCACAGCATGTGGGAGAGGCATCCTGGGATCCTGGGATTCCCCTTCTATGCCCTCAGTCTCAATAGTTCAAGTATTGAAGCCTTTTTCTTGGAGTACCTCTTTAGTTGTGCTGCAGTAGGGTTCCCCCTGCTCTGTCCCGTTATTAGATTTGGTCCTCTTTCTTCTCGAAGCACATTGTTTTCTATCTTGGTGTGTAAGGGTGTGGAGGTTTTAAGATTCGCTCCTATACACCACCATCTTACTGGAACTGCCATGTATGTATGTATGTATGTATGTATGTATGTATAAATATATACAAAACTGGGGGGAAAGAAGATAACAATAAGAAAAAAAGGAAAGCAAACAAAAAGGAATAAATTTATATTCCATAAAGAAGCACGTGAGATTAACAGGGAAAAATAACAATACACTGTAAGGATAAAGAGGTTAGAGAGAGGGAATATTCAATACTTAAGTGCATTGAAATCAACTTAGAGAAGAACAATCAGATCCATAGGGGCATAAAATTGATTCACACCCTATAGAGAAGTAGAAGGATAACAAAGGGACTGGTAGGGAGAGAAGCAATACTAGGGAGGGAGAGGACTTGGGGCAGGGGGAGGAGGACCTTGTGGCTTTAAAGAACAGTAAGAGGGGAATAAGAAGGAAGGGGGTAGAAAGGGAAGTACAACAAGGGAGGAGATTATAGGAACTGATTAAAAACAAAACACTGTTATAGGAGGAAACAGTGAAAGAAGAAAGGACTGGACTAGGAGAGAAAATCAAAATGTCTGGGAATGCAGAGTTGATAATTATAACTCTGAATGTGAATGGGATGAACTCACCCATAAAACAGAATCAAATAGCAGAGTGGATTAGAAACCAAAACCCAAACATATGTTGTTTACAAGAAACACACATCAGATAGACAGACAGACATAGAATGAAAATGAGAGTATGGAGCAAAATCTTTTGGGCTTCAAATGAGAAAAAGAAGGCAGGAGTAGCTATCATGATCTCTGACAGAGCCAAAGTAAAAATAGATAAGGTTAAAAGAGATAGGGAAGGTTACTACATTCTAATAAAAGGCAATATAAACAATGAAGAAATATCAGTACTCAATATGTATGCACCAAATGGAATAGCTTCCAAATTTCTAAAGGAGAAGCTAGTAGAGCTCAAGGAGAAAATAGATAGCAAAACCATACTAGTGGGGGAACTCAAACTTCCCTTATCAGATCTAGATAAGTCAAACCAAAAAATAAATAAGATAGAGATAAGAGAGGTGAATGAAACCCTAGAAAAATTCGAGTTAATAGATATTTGGAGAAAAATAGAGACAAAAAGGAATACACCTTCTTTTCAGCAGCACATGGAACATTCACAAAGATAGACCATGTAATAGGGCACAGAAACATGGCAAACAAATGCAAAAAAGCAGAAATAATAAATGTAACCTTCTCAGATCATAATGCAATGAAAATAGTTATTAGTAAGAATACATGGAGAGGCAAACCAAAAACTAATTGGAAATTAAATAATATGATTCTCCAAAATAATTTAGTGAAAGAACAAATCACAGAAACAATTAATAATTTCATTGAAGACAATGACAATGATGAGACATCTTACCCAAATTTATGGGATGCAGCCAAATCAGTTCTAAGGGGAAAACTGATATCACTGAGTGCATATATTAACAAATTAGGGAGGGCAGAAGTTAATGAATTGGGCATGCAACTTAGAAATCTAGATAATGAACAAATTAAAAATCCTCAGATGAAGAGTAAATTAGAAATACTTAAAATCAAAGGAGAAATTAATAAAATTGAAAGTAAAGGAACTATTGAATTAATAAATAAGAGTAGAAGCTGGTACTTTGAAAAAACAGATAAAATAGACAAAGTATTAGTCAATCTAATAAAAAAAAAGGAAAGAAGAAAAACAAATTAATAGTATCAAAGATGAAAAAGGAGACCTCACCTCTAATGAAGAGGAAGTTAAAGCAATCATTAAAAACTATTTTGCCCAATTATATAGCAAAAAATTTAGTAATCTAGGTGATATAGATGAATATTTGCAAAAATATAAATTGCCTAGATTAACAGAAGAAGAAATAGAATACCAAAATAATCCCATATCAGAAAAAGAAATTTTACAGACCATTAAAGAACTCCCTAAGAAAAAATCGCCAGGGCCTGATGGATTCACAAGTGAATTCTATCAAACATTCAAAGAACAATTAATCCCAATACTATACAAATTATTTGATATAATAAGCAAAGAAGGAGTCTAAACCAAACTCCTTTTATGACACAAATATGGTACTGATTCCAAAGCCAGGCAGATCAAAAACAGAGAAAGAAAATTACAGACCAATCTCCTTAATGAATATAGATGAAAAAATCTTAAATAGAATACTAGCCAAAAGACTCCAGCTAGTGACCAAGAGGGTTATTCATCATGATCAAGTGGTATTTATACCAGGAATGCAAGGATGGTTTAACATTAGGAAAACCATCCACATAATTGACCATATCACCAAGCTAACCAACAAAAACCACATGATTATCTCAATAGAAGCTGAAAAAGCCTTTGACAAAATACAACACCAATTCCTACTGAAAACACTAGAAAGTATAGGAATAGAAGGTTCTTTCCTAAAAAATAATAAACAGTATATATCTTAAAGCATCAACAAGCATCATATGCAATGGGGATAAATTAGAAGCCTTTCCAATAAGATCAGGTGTGAAACAAGGATGCCCATTATCACCTCTTTTATTTAACATTGTAATAGAAACACTAGCAGTAGTAATTAGAGAAGAAAAAGAAATTGAAGGTATTAAAATAGGCAAGGAGGAGACTAAGCTATCACTCTTTGCAGATGATATGATGGTCTACTTAAAAAATCCTAGAAAATCAACTAAAAAGCTAGGAGAAATAATCAACAACTTTAGCAAAGTTGTAGGATACAAAATAAATGCACACCAATCATCAGCATTTCTATATATTTCCAACACATCACAGCAGGAAGAGGTAGAAAGAGAAACACCATTTATAATTACCCTAGAAAATATAAAATACTTAGGAATCTATCTACCAAAACAAATATAGGAATTATACGAACATAACTACAAAACACTTTCCAAAAAAGTAAAACTAGATCTAAACAATTGGAAAAAACATTGAGTGCTCATGGGTAGGACGAGGTAACATAATAAAAATGACTATTCTACCCAAATTAATTTACTTATTTAGAGGCATACCTATCAAACTACCAAAAATTTTACTACATTAGAAAAAACTATAACAAAGTTTATTTGGAAGAACAAAAGATCAAGAATATCAAGGGAAATAATGAAAAAAAAAACTGTGAAGGAAGGTGGCTTAGCAGTACCAAATATTAAGTTATACTTTGAAGCAGAGGTCATCAAAACAATATGGTACTGTCTAAGAGATAGAAGGGAGGATCAGTGGAATAGACTTGGGGTAAGTGATGTCAGTGAGACAGTGTATGATAAACCCAAAGAGCCCAACTTTTGGGACAAAAATCCACTATTTGACAAAAACTGCTGGGAAAATTGGAAAACAATATCTGAGAGATTGGGTTTAGATCAACATCTCACACCATACACCAAGATAAATTCAGAATGGGTGAAAGACTTAAATATAAAGAAGGAAGCTGTAAGTAAATTAGGTGAACACAGAATAGTATACTTATCAGATCTCTGGGAAAGGAAAGATTTTAAAACAAAACAAGAGTTAGAGAAAATTACAAAATGTAAAAGAAATAATTTTGATTTTATTAAATTAAAAATTTTGGTACAAAGAAAAACAATGCAACCAAAAATCGGAAAGGAAACAACAAATTGGGAAAAAATCTTTATAACAAAAAATTCTGACAGAGGTCTAATTACTCAAATATACAAGTAGCTAAATCAATTGTATAAAATATCAAGCCATTCCCCAATTAATAAATGGGCAAGGGACATGAATAGGCAATTTTCAGATAAAGAAATCAAAAGTATCAGATATAAGCACATGAGAAAGTGTTCTCAATCTCTAATAATTAGAGAAATGCAAATCAAAACAACTCTCAGGTACCACCTCACACCTACCAAAATGGCTAAAATGATAGCAGGGGAGAGTAATGAATGTTGGAGGGGATGTGGCAAAATTGGGATGTTAATGCACTGCTGGTGGAGTTGTGAACTGATCCAACCATTCTGGATGGCAATTTGGAACTATGCCCAAACAGCAATACAAGAATGCCTGCCCTTTGATCCAGCCATACCATTGCTGGGATTGTACCCCAAAGAGATCATAGATAAACAGACTTCCACAAAACTATTTATAGCTGTGCTCTTTGTGGTGGCAAAAAACTGGAAAGCAAGGGTATACCCTTCAATTGGGGAATGGCTGAACAAATTGTGGTATATGTTGGTGATGGAATACTATTGTGTTCAAAGGAATAATAAACTGGAGGAATTCCATGTGAACTGGAATGACCTCCAGGAGTTGATCCAGAGTGAAAGGAGCAGAGCCAGAAGAACATTGTACAAAGAGACTGATACGCTGTGGTAAAATCGAATGTAATGGACGTCTGTACTAGCAGCAATGCAATGACCCAAGACAATTCTGAGGGATTTATGGAAAGGAACACCACCCACATTCAGAGTAAGAACTACAGGAGTAGAAACACAGAAGAAAAACAACTGCTTGGACACTTGGGTTGATGAGGACATGATTGGGGATGTAGACCTGAAAAGGCCACACCCATGTAACTATCAATAATGTGTAAATAAGTCTTGACTGACCACACATAATAAAACCAGTGGAAATGTGAATTGGCTATAGCGGAGGGGAGCAGGGGAGGGGTTTGGGGGGTGAAGAGGAAAGTAAAAACATGACTTATGTAACCATGGAAAATTTTTCTAAAAATAAAAAAAATATTAAAAAAAAGAAAGCAAAGTTCCTAAAATAACAAGATAATGCTAAAATGTGCATCCTTATTTATCAAATTATTTTCAAACTTTCCTAGGCATTATGTGGTGAAAAAAAGGTACAACTAGGTCCTGATTAGTGTTAATAATGAATGCCCCTAAACTGTTTATATGCATTTTAATTCATACTACTAAAGTTATAATTATGAAAAATGTGATCATTGGTTCCCATCCAGTGAAAATATACAATGAACATTTATAACATTAGCACTTCAAGGGATTCATTATTTGTACTCATTGAGACCTAGCTGTATGTAGAATTTGAGTTTTAGAATGATCTTAACTGTAAGAAACCTTGATGTACACTGCGAAAGGCAAGAGTTTTTAATTAATTACCAAAAAAATTCATGATAAAGAGGTAGTTTGAGTCTCAAATAATTAGTTAAATGTTGGAGCATTTATTGCACCTTGGAAATCGCCACGGTGTGTATTAGTAGCCTATATGTATATATTTTTTTCTTTTGAGCTCATTCCCTTAAAATCATAAAAAAGTAAAGTATTAATCAGATATAAAAGGAAACAATGATTGTAGTCATAAAACATACATTCCCATACATACGTATAAGAATGCATCGATTGCCTGCATTGCCACATTTCATCTTTCCCTCAAAACCTGATGTAGAAATGAAGTTGTCAGTTCAGCATTTTCTTTAATCAATCAAACTAAAGTATTGGGAGTGTTATTGAGTTTGAGGTTAATCATTTGTGCATGTATGTCACTTGGTGGGGTTGTAAGGACTCAGTCCATTCATTCTTCAAGCATCATGGAAATCAAGGTTCACCTTCCTGTACATAATAGTTAACAATACCTACATTTGCTTAGCTAGTGAAAAATCTTGGTCAATCAGGCTCCATAGTCTAGGGGAGGAAGAGGACTAATTTATCTCTCCATTTCTTATGCCTCTTTAAAACTTTTTGCTGTTTGGCATTTCATAAAGTAAACTAAAACAATTAAATGGGGATTCTCTTGGGTTACCGATGTTTTCTTGTTGATTCAGCTATTCAGATATTGAGTGCTCAGCAAGACTTCTAAAATCTCACTGATGGAGCCCTTTACAAAAAATGTTTGTGGTTCTTTATCCCCCTTTCCCTTCTAACAAAGGAGAATTCAAAAGCAGGTGGAATAAACACCATGAAAAACTTCTAAGGCCTTCACTATTTTGAGGTATCTTTGCAAGGACATCTCTAAGTATTTTCATCTTTTGATAGCATTGTAGGATTTTGTAGCAATTTTTCGTTTGTTTTTGGACAACAATGTTCAGAAAAAATGTAATGTGTGTTCAGATTGTTTTTAATCCTCTAAAATCATTTCTCTTTTGCAGTTGTATATAGGTCATTTAATTTCTTAAACTACTCTTTGTGGTGTATTTGCCTCACTCAGCCAAAAAATTACCCCAGAGGGAGAACTGAGTGTAGTGAACCTATCCCATTTGACACAGATGGAGGGACGAAGAGAGAGATAGAGAGCGAGAATTTAATGTGTGTCTGACCAATGTTTCCTTCCTGAACTTTGCACAACTATGAAAAGTTGAATATTCTGACTCAATTTCAATTTGATTTTTTTCTGGGATATAATATGATAATAGAAAATGCCTCCAGTAAAAATACAGAATCTTGAAAATTACAACACTTATTTGATAACTGTATTATTATATATTATACTTTTATGAAACTTAGATATTTGTATCTTGGAAGCTACCATTTTTGATGCAGATGAATATCATCAGAATTGTGATTCTGACTAATGGTATAGCCTTTCTTCCCCAAAGAATAAGGCAAAATGATGACACAGTATGCTGTAATATGGAAGCTGAAATGAGTGCTAAGCCCATAATTTCGGATCCTCAAAGTAAAGAAATTTAACAAAATTGTGCTTAACCACATCTGGACTATTCACAGATGATATAGCCAAAGATAGCTAGAGTCTTCTCCCATTAGAGTGGTCCCTTTGTAAATGTTTAGCTTTTCTTGTCAAAGTCAGTATAAAACCATTTAGACCCTACCTTTTTTATGATTTCAATATTGGTTAATGGTATGGTTTCATTTCCTAGAGCAAGATCAAAGATACTATGAGTCAGTAACATAGATATAATTATACTTTTAAAAAAATTTTGTAAGCCAATTTCCCACTTTCTTTTTTATCCTATCAAATAGATATAATATAGATATAATTATATATCTATAGATATATAATATATAGACATAATTATAGTAAAGAGATAACTGTTCTTTTTTCTCTATCTTGATATGCAGAATTGATTATCAGATGCCTATTAAACCTTGAGTTTACCCCCTCTTCATAACTTAGTTGACCCTCATCCAAGATCATTGACCCTATGATCTCCACCCTATCCTAGCTTACCCAGCCTTGATCAAGGAACCCCTGATTGTCCCATCCCAGTTCAGGGAACTCCTTGTGCATCATGTAATTCAGAGACCCTCTCTCTAATTCTCTCATCTCAAATTGGGTTTTGAAATAAAAGTATTGTGACAATAAAAAAAAAAAAACTGGGAGGGGGCAGCTGGGTAGCTCAGTGGAGTGAGAGTCAGGCCTAGAGACAGGAGGTCCTAGGTTCAAACCCGGCCTCAGCCACTTCCCAGCTGTGTGACCCTGGGCAAGACACTTGACCCCCATTGCCCACCCTTACCAATCTTCCACCTATGAGACAATACACCGAAGTACAAGGGTTTAAAAAAAATGGGAAAATGGAGGGTAATCTCAGTTACAATCTGGTCTCAGAATATTATTAGCAGTGTGATCTTAAACAAGTTATTTTAACTCTATTTACTTCTGTTTTTTGACCTATAAAGAGAAAAATAAAAATAGTACCCATCTTGCAGGATTATTGTGAGGATCAAAATGATGTAATTATTTGAATTGAATTGTGAAGTGCTTAACAGAATGAATAGGATATTGAAGACATATAAATGTTGATTATTATTATTATCGTTTCTTTAATTGAATACAACTGCATACTGGATTTTAGATATAATGAGTAAAAGATGTAACAAAAGTCATAAGATTAATGATTTTTATATGAGATAATTTGGAAATGTGGAAATTGATTAGGCTGAGATTATGTTATCTGATTAGTAATAAGTTTTGTTTCACATTTTAAATATTTCACATAGTATATGTTATTATTTTTATAAATTCTCTTATATTTGAAATTTGTACAACCATTATATTAGAAATGCTGTTAAAAAGGTAACTACTCTTTTTAATCTAGATGCTGTTTGATTATAAATTTAACTTTTTAAAAATGTGATAAGAATAGATAGTTGAAAACTTAAATATTTAATGGGGAATATTTTGTTTTAAAATGGATAGTAATAATTACAGTTAAACTATAATAATGAGTTTTAACTTGAAATTTGGGGACTATTATTTGTAAAAATCATGACAATGTATTGGATGGTCTAATAATGTCTAATAATGTAACTTCATGTTAATGTAACACATTATCATACAATACAATACAATATCATACAACACAATATTTCCATGTTCATCATGTTGTGAAAGAAGACACATATTTATGCAAGAAAAAATAATGGAGGAAATAAAATAAAGAATGTTATACTTAATCTTCATTCAGACTCTGTTATTTTTTTCTATGGCAGTGAATAGCCTTTTTTATCATAAGTCCCTTGAGGCTGTCCTGGATCCTTGCATTGCTAATAATAATTAATTTATTCACACTTGATTATTGGAACTTAATAGTTTTTCAACCAAAACAAATGTATTTTTGATATTTGAATTAAAAACTCCTGGCACTACAACTTAATAATGTTTTGAGTTTTGATTACAGGAATGGTTATCTAAATGTTCATGAAGCCAGTAGTAGGAAATGGCATGTGTCATAGTCTCAGAACTATAAATGGATGTGCTCCTGGATCGACTCTTTCCCTTTGTAGAAGGGAGAAGATAGACATTGCAGATCCCCTCCCAGACTCTCTATTTAAGGAGGGGACCTGGGTGTCTTTATCATCTCCCACCTTACTGTTCCCCAATAAATAATAACTTTGCTTCTCCAATTCCATGCTTTTCATCTTTTTTATATGTTATCACTCTCATCAGATTATAAACGTTTTGGAGGTCATGATTGTCTTTTGTATCCCTAATGCTTTCTAATGTTTTTGTAATTCAGCTGTTTCAAACATATTTGACTCTTTGTGATCTCATTTGTGTTTTCTTGGCGAAGATTCTGGAGTAGAATTGCAATTTCCTTCTCCAGCTCATTTTACAGATCAGTAAATGATCTGAAAACAGGGATAAGGTCACACAGTTATAAGTGTCTGAGGGCAAATTTGAACCTAAGTCTTCCTAATTTTAAGTCTAGTGCTCTACTAAATGACTCTACCTACCTCCTAACCTAACATAGGGTAGGCATTTAATAAATATCTAATGACTGACAGTGTGACTGTCTCTCCTGCCTCAAATGTATTCCATTCTCACCTCCATCTCATAGAATCCTCCTTTTTCTTCAATAGTTGACTCAAATATCACCTCTGCAAAGCCTTTACTAATCTCTTAGCATAATTACTAGTGTATCCCCTGCCAAACCACTTTGCATTTAATTACCGTGTATTTATTTGCTGTAATTTCCTTTATATTAAATTTATTTATACTTACATATGGCTTGTTTGTCTTTCCCATTTCAATATAAACTCCTTTTAAGGAAGTTTCATTTTTTGTATTTGTATTGCCATCACTTAGGACAGTTCTTGCGATATAGTGAACACTTAATAAATATTTTAAATCTATTTATTAATGCGTATAAACAAATAAAAAAGAAAACTATGAGAACACATTTGTTTAAAACAGAAGGAAAAATTATTGTGGTACATTTCTATATTTCTTGTTTCACTTTTGGAATTACTCTGAATAAGTGTAAGAGTCTATGAAAATCAAAGAAAAGGTAATGAAAGGGAAATTAATTGAACATTTATAGACCTCAATAGAGAGTTTATTTTCAGCGGGGTCAATTGGCTGAATTAATTTGTTCAGCCTTAGCAATCATTTGTTAAAGATTTAATACCTAGTGTCTTACTTACTGGAAAGTATAAATGTCCAGCTTGTATTTAATTTCTCCACTTCAAATATTTTAGTTTCTGGTATACCTCTTGTATAATGATTTTTTATAAGATCCAGAGACTTTTGGAGGTTAAATAAGCATTGAAAGATCATTTAGTTGTCTAAATTTAATTTTAATTACTAATATTCAATAGTAACATTATTTTAGAATATGAATTCAGAGAAAATAGTTTTTATTAGTGTACTTGGTTAGACAACACAAACATCTTTTCAAGAGTTTTCAAGCCTGAAAGTGAAGCTGAGGAAAATAAAAAGTAAAACTGACCAGAAGAAATTAAAATAAAACTCTCTTAGCTGGAAACACTGTCTAAATCGTATTATCTACTTATTCTATAACTTTCTAATCGGGCTTCTTCCAAAGGTAGAATAATATGTATCTCAAAACAATTGGAAGTCCTTTCTTAAAATATATCTTAGAAACTAATTAAATATGTGTCTCAACAAACATCATAGTGACAGGATTATTTTTGGTCTGTTTTAATGCAATGGGGCAAAATAAAAAGGATTTAAGAAGTTCTGGGCCCAAGTTCTGCCTCTGACATACAGATTTTGTATTGTTGAGTAAGTTATGAAGTCCCTCAGTGCTTTAGGAAACTGTCTAAGATGATGAGTTGCTGAGAATATATAGACTTTCTTTCTTAGAGGATATTTTCCTGGGAATTATTTATAGCAAAGACAAAATTCCAATATACTGAAGTAGGTATCATAGAATCTAGAACTTTAGACTTGAAGGCAGGCAGACCTGAGCGCAAATATAGTTTCAAACCCTTATGAGCTGTGAGATCTTTGACTAATCCAATTTTCTCATCTGTAAAATAGGGATAATAATAGCATGTACTTCCCTAAACATAAAATTACCTGCCAGGTTTTAAGATAAAATGCAATCACATTTGTCAGGCACTTTAAAAACTTCAAAGTGTTATAAAATATGTTTTGTCTTTTTTATAATATGTATATTGATATTATCATTATGGTCTAATTTTCTTAAATCAAGGGTAGTATCTTATAATTATAGTTGTATCGTATATTTAGAAATAGATAGGCCCTTAGAGGTCATTATACTCAAATGCTCCCATTTTAAAAATAAGAAATCTTAGATGCCCCTCAAAAAACTAAGTGATTTTTTTTTTAAGATCTCAGCAGAGCCAGGATGCAAACTAGAGACTTGGCTATCGTGAAAGATAGAATTTGAATAATTATTGTTAATGAGGAAGAGTTTGTTGATGCTTACATTCCACTTTTCCAAATATCACATTCCTTCATGTATGCAAAGTATGTAAAATCTTATATGTAAAGTCTTATACACTTGACATTTTTCCCCACTGGGAAACATGTCTAAATTGTATATTTATTATTCCAGATTTTACAAAACAAAATAGAACAATCATAACCATATACAGAGAAAAATAAGATTTTATAATACTAAATGACAAATTTCTTATATATTTAGCTTCTTCATATCTGTTTAGTATACACCATCCACAAGTGTTCCAGCCTCCCTTTCCACCCTCCCTATGTCACAGAAGGTATCATTTGGGAGACTGAAAAGGTCATACAACTTAATTTGTATTTTTTTTCACTTTCAGTTCACTCTCTGGAGGTAGCATCCATAATTTATTCTTCTAGTATTAATTTTATAGCTATGTCTTTTGTTCTCTGGTTTCTAGTCATTACACTGTTCATGATCCTGTCTAGTTCTTTCTAAGTTTGTTTGGTTATTTTTTTCAAACATTTATTAATATTCATTT
>NC_058133.1:89992011-90080688 GCF_016433145.1 Gracilinanus agilis | reverse complement strand
AAAAAATATGGTTTATTATTATATAGATTTATAACAAACATAGGGAGCCCAAAATAACAAAATCTTGTATTTGACATGGAAGCAAAATAGAGATCAGGATGGACAAGAAAGTATTTCAAAGAAATAGATTTTATTGTGCATAGTTTGTGTAGTATAGTCAGTTCCAAATCTACATGATTGATATATTAAACATATGTTACAAGATCAGTATGGAAAGAGCACATATAATGGGCAGGAAGTCCACCTAGGACAATGGGAAACTCTCAGGAATGTAATTCTAGGCACAGAATCAAATATCCTCATCTAACATAAAAAAGAGGAATTATCTAAAATGCTTGATATGAGTACACAATGAATCAATCAATTTCAATTTTCTAAAGAAATGTACAGAAGATGGACATAAGAGCATGTAATAGAAAAAAATTATGATAACATTTGGTGGTACTGTCTAAATTGGGTCATGAATTCTAAATGTTAGAATAACCTGAGGCTAGAAAAGAAAGTAAGGACATTCCAAAGGTTTATTTGTTTGCTCTTATTTTTTGTTTTTAGTAATTAGGTTGGGGTAGAGAAAGCCTGCATTAAGGATGAAAAAAGTTCTCAAGATGAATGGGATAATGGCTAACAACAGAGGGAAGAACTGTTCTGTTCCTGTTTTCTCTGCCAAAGAAAAATTTACAAGGAACTGAACAAAACTGACCAAAAGGTAGGGTTTATCCAAAGTAAGTATGAGGATAGGAAGAGAGTGTTTTCCTATTTTCTACTTAATTTTTTTTTCGATTAATTCAAGCCACCTAGCAAATTTGAACTGCATCTTTGGATGATGAACTGCAGCTGAATGCTGATCTGAAAATTTTATTTTAAGGATCCTGGAATATGGAAAAAGGCACCACTTCAAAGAATATGGAGAAGGGGAACAGAATAGAATACATAAATTATGTTAGTGAACTTTGCTTACATTTCTGGCAAAATTCAGAAAAAAACCCAACAACATTATTTAAGTCATTATTGAGAAAAGGGAGTGTTGAACTTGAGACAGACCATGATTTCATTAGGTCTAGTTCATGACATAAAAATATTATTTCCATTTTTGGCAGGTTTATTAAAGTAGCAGATAAGGCTAATGCTATACATAGGATTGATTTAGATTTTAGCAAATTTAAATAAAAGGGGGATGATGATATATGGATTAAATAGATAAAGAATTACTGGATTGAAAGAATAAACATGATAGTTGAGAGTCCATGAGATAGAAGTTGTTCTTTATCATATCTCAAGGATTTATCCTTAGCTCTGAATTGTTTAATCTGTCAATGATTTCAGCATAGATGCCATGCTTATATAATTTGTAGATGGATCAAATTTAGGATAACTGCTCTATTTCTGACCGATCATTTATTTTTCTTACTACTACTGATTAGATTTTTTATTATATATTCGTGGTCTACTATCAATGAAATACAGAAGAAGCAAAATAGTAAAATCAAAAGAATGCCAGGTTGAGATTATATTAAATTGAATCTCTTTTACCACTTAATTTCTAGGTAACTTGGACCAAATCACTTAGTATTTGCTGACTTCAGTTTTCTTATCTATAAATGGAGGCTTCATCCAATTAAAATGTCTAATGCAATTAATTTGTTCACAGATTCAAAGTCATAATGTAATTTTATTTATGAATGAAAACTATCTTTAAATACATGTGCATATGTCTAACACTTAGAGATGTATTGGGGGTAAAGAGAATATAACTGTTAGAATCATTCTTTCAATACTTCATTTGTCACTCCATTAAAATGGGAATTTGCTCCCATCCCTAACCATATCTTTGCAACCATGGCAATTATTTTCCCTGTTCTCCTATGTAGGAGGATAACCCTGAAACCAAATATCATTTAGGTGAGAGTGTAAACTACAGAATGTCATTTTTTTACCTTTTCACAAAGTATTTTACTTGCAAAGGTGAAAGACAAAAAATATTCCAAATGTAATGCGTTATCACATTCTTAAACAAAACAACACAACACAACAATACTAACAACAACTTAAACAGCATGTTTTGTTTCCATTTTGCTTAAAAGTATTAGTCTTTTTAAATAACATTAACCTTATTTGAAAAACCAAAATTGGTCAAATGAAATAAACTCAGCCCATTTCAATAATAAAGCAAAACTTATAGAATCAACTAGCATCAGTAAAGAGATATTTGAGTAAGTACACAGATATCAAAGCAGTATAAGTAGATATCACCAGAGGATAATATTCACTTGCACTTAGCAAGGAGAAAATGTGCTAAATGGTATTTTTAACTTAATTTCATTTTCTGCAAATGTTTTTAAATTTTGTTTTAACCTTCTCTTTTCAACTTCTTTTTATTCTCAAAAGGGGATTGCAAAATATATCTTCTTTTATTAATTAGGCAAAAATTTCAGAAATGGTAAATCCCCCAGGATTATTTAGAGTGATTAATGATGCATTATTTAAACTATTTGCTTGAGGTTTATAATGGAAGTGAATACTAAAAAGAAAATAAGAAATGAACAGAAATAGGGACATTGAATTCTCTCAGTGATGAGCAAGATGTTTTATTGGAATTAAATTCTTATACAAGATCATCCCCCATAATTCATCAAATTCAATTAATGCTTTATTTTAAAACCAACATGACAGTAATGAACTATTCTAAAGGATTGTGCAATCATTTTGATTATTAACTAATGCACTTAGAGTGATTTGGTTAACTGGTATACTTTGAAGGGTTCTTGCATTATTAATAAATGATCATCTAAATTCACTCTGCTGCTTCATTTTATCAATATTGTAGCTACAAGTTATTATGTGGTAGTGCAAATCAAGATAATAACAGAAAACTTATTATAAAGCACTTAACTGAATCCAGAAAATAAAAACTTTTGTTTTTCCTTTTTTGCTTACTAAGGATTTCACACACACACACACACACACACACACACACACACTCACAATGTCTTAGAGAACAACAATAATTCCTTGCAGCACATTTTAGATATTACTCATTCTTTTCCAAAATGCCCTCACAAAATATATTTAAATATCACTGACAAAGATTAGAAACTAATTGAACTTATGAGCCTCAAATTAACTGTTAAGCCTTGGGCTAAGTATTATAGGCAAACTTGTTAACTTAATTTTGTACAATGATAATGAGAAAGTGGATAACTGTCCTCATCACTTTAGCAAAGCCAAACTAATTGTCGAACACTGGGTCTCTGTGAACATTCTCAGGAAAAAAAATGCAGAATCTTCTCAATGGTAAATTTCAGGTGAAGTAATACTATCCATCTATATTCTTCAGAAATTTGTCCAATCTCTTTGGAACTCAATACTGTTATCTCTAAAAATGGAAAGGCAGGGGTAGATGTATTCTAAGGTCTCTCTATCTGTTCAACATAGCCTAGTACTTCTAGGAATTTATCAGCTCTTCTACTATGTAGACAGGAAATTAACGACCAATAGGTCTGAATAGATTTTTTGGTGATTAGTTCAATTAGAAGCTTAGGGCTTAGTTCAACAGAAGAGTACATTAAAAGTTTTCTCTAGTCGATTAACAAATACTTTTGTAAAAGATTTTCCTTTTTAAATTTGTAGCTTAATAAGTAGCTCAATTTAATAAATGGCATTTCTACCTATGGGCCTTATCCTATTTGGTTGGTTTGAGATTAAGTCAAGGTGGTTAGAAAATGAAAATGAGTTAATTTAGTTTCTTAGGTAATCTAAAAGAAAAACAAAGTTATAAAAGATGAACATCCTGAGAATAAGCTAATTGGTAATAGTGGGCCCTGAAATTTGAAGTATGGCCCTAGAAAAAATTTAGGTTTTTAGGAAAATTAAGGTTAATTATTTAAGGTTGTTGAAATCTTAATATCACTGACTAATTCCTCAGTTGAAATTTTTTCTCAAACTAAATTATAATGTGATCTAATTTACAATGTAATATGATTAAATTTAAGCTTAATAAGGGAACAATAAAAATACCTATCTCTCAGGATTGGGGGAGAGGGCTTGCATAACTTGCAAATTGCTTGGCACATGATAGCCACTACACAAATGTTAATTATTGTTTCTTTGATTAAATATAATTACTCTCTCCTTGGGCGTTTAAACAGGACTAGTGTACAATTCTAAATTTTAGATTCAGAAATGTTTTCAAATGCATTATTGTTACTTGACAGGTAAAATAAGAAGTTTGTGTTATGATCCAGAATAGTATTTAATGTTATTTTTAAACTTTTAATTTTTCTTATATTTTAAACATTTTTGAATCAGAAATCCAGTTGGGTTAGAATTTGGCTGATAAAACAAGTATTTAAAATTTTATCTCTGTATTTGAGGATATTTTGCTAAAAGAACCAATGAGACTCCTTGAGACTTGCTGTTTGGCCAAGGTCATAAGATCTTGCCAGCTCTGTTGACTCCATATATTGTAAAATTCTGAAAATATTGCAATTTGAGAAACTAGAATTCAACTGAAAACAGGAATCTCACTGCTTATTATGAGCATACCTGAAAGATTGTGTGCATAAGGGAACTTGCTAGTTTGCTTATAGTAAAAGGAAAATGAGTTTTATCTGAATTATTTGGTTACCATTTATTATGAAATAAAATAGTTTAATAAATAGTATCTATTATAGTTATAGCTTTGAAACAACTTAGATCTTAGATTCCAAGATTTCAATCTTGCCATAAAGTGAATAGGCAATACCATTTGGAGACTTGCTGTATACAGTCAGCAGCCTTTTAGAAGTTTTGAGCCAAGTATAAGTTATTAATGTAAGATAATTGGAATGTCTTTGTGTTCGTTGTTGGCTATTGTTGAAACATGACAAAAAATAACAGCCTAGTCTAAGCTGTGATTAGTGAATTTTTATATTTTTTGTGAAATAATTTTCCTTTAACATCCACCTATATGCTATGCCCACCAACTTCAGACAGAAACTGGCTATAAAACTCCAGACTTCCAGTTTTCCTCCTACAATATGAAATTGGGTTAGATCTTTCCTTCTTTTCATAAAATAAAAGGAATAAAAGCAAGCTAATCAGCCAAGGTGAACCCTGACCCAGCTGAAAGATTAAATGTAGGTTAAGGAGCCATGTTGAACTTTGACTCAAGGATGATGGTCCATCCATATCACTAATAAGAGAATTTGCTGGAGTCATCTGGGTCTTAGCAAAGATCCATCTTTCCTGTGATAAAGTAATGAGAGAAGAGTGAAGACTCTAAGTCCATCTCCTCTTCTGAAATATCTACCATGTAGGAACTGTCAGGAGGGGCATAAGGTTGAGCTGTTGGACCAGTTAGAAAGAGGACACAATTCCCTTTAAAAGTAAGAGACAGGACTGACCAGTGCTCTTTTTGCTTACAAGGCTGGTGAAAGAACCATTCTTTGTTACCACATGCATGCACCTGTTAATAAGCAATGTTTTCCTGGATAAATGGCCTTATTTTTATTGGTTAAAAATCCAAATGCTAAATAAGGTTCATCTTTTATTACTAAAAGAGAACCATGTTGACCATTGGGAAGGGGTGGTAGGTTCCTTGGTTATTAAGGAGACTTAGCCACCATTTTTTGGATACTACTGCTTTTGCCAATAAACTGATTGTGCTCCAAAGCCAATAAACTGATTGTGCTCCAAACTTTATTGCCTCAGTTTCTCTTATTCAGATTTCAATTTTGACAAGGTATAACAGCTTAACTATGCTCCATTCTATGACACATTTTTTATCTTACCTCTCTTCCCATAAAAAGTAATTTCTTCCTTGTGTGTAATCATTGGGCACTTTAATACTCTCATAAGATTTTTTTTATAATACATAGTTGGACCATTAAAGATATTAGTACTCTGTTGATGGTTATAGGTCCCATTCCATTGAGGCATATTTTTGTGCAATTCTTGTCCATGTTTTTCTATCAATGCTTTTTAAAGACTACTCAATGAACAAGGGATTTCCTTCATTTCTTTTCATGTCTTAAAGATATCAATACAGCACAAGGTCAATCCATATTAACTCTCTTATTCCATCTGACTGTGTTTCTGGTGAACATGTCATCTTGCCATTTCATTTCATATTATTAAATAACACAGGAACGAGCACAGATCTCTGTGGGTTTCTACTGAAAATTTTCAAGTAGATGTCAACACATTAATTACATTTTGGAAGTAAGAATTTTAAATCATTTCCAAAAATATATAATTTCAATATAATCTAAATAACATTTCCAGATGTTTTTCCAAATAATGAGAGGAACTCTGTCAAATCCTTAGTTAAACTTTTTAGGCATTATTTGTAGCATTCTTGTATAAGTTCATGAAGCCAGTTCAAAAGTAAAAAAAAAAAAAAAAAACAAAAGAAAAGACAGAGAAAAAAGGAAAGGAATGAATGAGGATATTTTGGTATGATTGCTCTTGGTGAAACCATATTAGCCTTTTATAATAATCTATATACCCAGGGATTCTTAAGAAATATGATCTAAACTTTTGCCAGGAATCAACATCAACTTCAATAGACTGCAGTTTCCAGATTCCATTCTTTTCTACTAAAAATAAAAATGAAAACACCATTTTCCTATCTTCAATCCTGAGATATCTCTCCAATTCTTCAAAATCCCTTAAACATGATCAAAAACGGCTCAGAAAAAAACAAGATTATATAGGTAAAGCTAAAAGTATCCTCAGAGGTCATTACTCAGTCCAAATATCTAATTTTACAAATGAATAAACTGAGGCCTGAGAAAGTTAATTGACTTGTCCAAGGTCATTTAGGTATGTCCAAAATTTTTTGAACAATCCTAGGTGGTATAGTTAGATGGCTCAGTGGATGGAGAGCTAGGCCTAGAGATGGGAGAATTGGGGTTCAAATTTGACCTCAGATACTTCTTAGCTGTGTGACTCTGGGAAAGTTACTTAAGCCTAATTATTCTTCTGCCTTGGAACCAATACTTAGTGTTGATTCTAAGACAAAAAGTAAGATTTCCAAAAAACAAAACAAAACAAACAAAACTATTTTGGGTTGTAGAATATTCATTCTGTAACTCACTTTTTAATCTTTTCTTCATTGTGGCACCCTTTGGGGAATTGTCTGGTTCCATACTGCTAGGTAATTAATTTCTACACTTAGGAATAAAAAAAAATAACCTAATAGATTCCACAAGTGAGTAGGAAATTATGAACTTGTTTTATGAGGTCCTTCTAGAAGTTCCCATACTGGAAAGAAATTTGTGGGGTGCTAAGGATTCCCTCACATTATAACCAATTCAGACCCAGAAAATGAGTAGCTTCTTATTTATCATATATACACTGTATATGATATATATTTGCATATATATCATATATGTGTTTTTTGTTTTTTATATGTTTAATTTTGTCTCTCCTATTAGATTGGAAATGCTTAGAGAGAAACAACTATCTTTTGCCTCCTCTGAATCCCTAGCACTTAGCACAGGACCTGACACTTAATAAACCTTAAAAAATGTTGATTACTTCATAGATTATATGAGAGGCAATATAGTACAATGGAACGAGCAATAACATTAGAGACAATATTCAATTAATATCATTATAGACAACATTTATTAAGTGTCTATTATGTGTAAAGTAGAAATTGTGAGTTTTGAATCTAGGTTAGAATTATATTCACAATAAAGTCCCTTATAGTTGTGTGTGTAAATGCATGTACATTCAAGAGATGTTATTTAACATTTTATATTCTATAAGAATCTATATTTTGAGGATCTTCTTGAATTTAGGCAGTAGTTTTCTCTCAATCATTGCAAATTATTAGAATTGTGTGCTTATGCAAATGCATAAATTCTGATGCTAAATTGATCCATGCCTTTCAGCAAGAGATTTTGTTTTAAGCTTTAAGGTTCTTGGCCAAGTGCATTTTGTCACTTTTCTGGGTAACTTCCCAATAGCCTCAATGTGCTCCATTCATGTAAAGATTGCAGAACAAGTCCCCTGAGACTGAGAACATTTTTAGAATCACATGGCACAAGTTATTACTGAAATATTGACTTTGCTTCTCATGAACTGATACTGGATTTCTTGAAGAATACTTAAATAGACCAGAGCAGCAGTTCTCACACATTTTGTTCATCAAACCATTTTAAAATATTATTGTAAACCCCACCCCCCAACAATTGGTTTTGGGGTTATATTTATCATATTAAAACTTAAAATATCTCTAGATATTATTATTATCATGAAAATGGTTTTGACCTTGAGTACTTCCTAAAACCTTCTTGGGAAACAGCAGAGGCTCTCAGAGTACATTTTGAAGACCATGGACGTGCAGAAGTAAGCTATTTTATACACTTGATATGAATGTAAAGGTATTAGTTGTAGGTTATTTCTGACAGTATTGATGTGACCTTGACCAAAATATTTAGTATCTATGGGACTTAGTTTTTTTTCCATCTTTAAAATGTTTTAACTGGATAATTTTCAAGGTATTTAGTTTTAAAATGGCCCTTTCACTTTTTAAAAATGTAGGAGGGGAAAAACTACCTATGGAATCAAAGCATTTACCTCATCAGTCACTTTCAATGCACTTCAGCCTGTTAATATTTCCTGAATTATATTTATAATTCACCTGATAAAATATAGAGTAAAATATTTGGTCAGGTGTGGGAAAGTGTTGTGCCCTCTTAATCTTTCTCTCAATATACCACTGTCTCAGTCTTTATCAGTGCTTCTTGTCTCTGTTTCTTTGGTTGTGGGGGAGAAGGTACTAAGAATGGGAGAGCATTCATTTGGATTATTAAAATAAAAACTTTGAAATCAATAACTATGTGAAATCATCTTTAGTAGACATGACAATTGTTGGTTGCATTTATTTGGATAGAATGAAAAATAGATGCTAGTTTAGTGTTTTTGCAAATTGTGCAAAGCCCATAACTCTGTTACCTTGCAAAGCCACATCTTTCTTTTATGTATGTGTGTGAAGAATCAATTCTACCTCAAGAACATGACCAAAGCAGGGGGCAAAGCTCAATGCAACAAAGGACTTGATCCCTGTCTTTTCTGACCTCTGTCTTAGTTAAACCTCCATCATCAGATCACCTTGGAAAAGGAACAAGATAAAACAGAAGAAAATAACAAAAAGGACTTTTATATGGAACATAACTATAAATTTAATTGTCTTATCTCTTTACCATTTCGAAGGTACAGTTTTCTTCAAACAATTTAGCTGTGTTCAGCCTGACATGCTGATAATCAAATAAGGGTGACATTCACAAATATGAACACATATGAGCTCAGTGAATGACTGGCAG
The DNA here is from genome assembly GCF_016433145.1 of Gracilinanus agilis. Taxonomy (NCBI): domain Eukaryota; kingdom Metazoa; phylum Chordata; class Mammalia; order Didelphimorphia; family Didelphidae; genus Gracilinanus; species Gracilinanus agilis. The sequence goes on along the minus strand of NC_058133.1, from coordinate 90,071,377 downwards.
TTCAAAAGAGATGATAATTCTTCACAGTTTGCAATATCATAGAGATAGGGGTGACTTTGCTCAGTAAATTACAAATATTATAAACAATTGACTAATAGTTAAACTCAAGAGAATAAAGAATGTCTTTCTTCAATGAAATTTATTTACTTTCATCCAAAAAGCCTGACTTTTTTGCAAGGGTAAAAACAATTTTATTTCTATACTAACTTGTTGGCAAAGAAATGTGTTGGTAAAAACTTTATAATCTATTTTTGAACAGAACACTGAAAGAATGATGAATCAGCAATCTTTTTACCTATTTCTTTGTTAGTGTATTATGGCAAATGTGGAAACCAAGGTATGTGAACTCTTATTCTCCAGTAAAATAACACTAATTTAAATAACTGGCAACTTATCTGGGGAATAGAAGGACAAAACAGAATTGATGACTTCCCCCCCCAAAAAAAGGATCATTTATAAATGATATTACATGTTCCTAGTCGTTTTGAGGTTCCAAGGAAACTTGGCAAGAATAATACTGATATAAGGGAAAGTTTCTCCATCTTCATGGAGCAGTGCATATAATGTTGAGCCTGGAGTCAGGAAGATGAATTCAAAACTGGGATCAAATATTTACTAGCTGTGTGACTCTGGACAGATCACTTAACCTCTGTTTGTCTCAGTTCCGTAAATGTAAAACAGGGGTAATAATAACAAATATCTCCCAGGATTGTGACAATCAAATGAAATAATACCTATACAACATTTAGCACAGTGCGATATATAGTAGACACTATATTAATCAATAAATATTTATTGTGTATTATGTGCTGGACACTGCTAAATTCCAGGGATATAGCAATAAATAGAAAAGATCCCTGCTCTCACAAAGCTTGCAGTCTAATAGAGAAGACAACATGAAAACAATTATATGCAAAGTAAGTTATGTATAGAGGACATATCAAGACATATCAATATGTATATTGGACATATCAAGATGTCTACTGGACATCCTGTTGGAGATGTCTGAAAGGCAGTTGGAGATGTAAGATAAGAGATCAGCAGAGAAATTAGGACAAGAAAGTAACTTTGAAAGTCTTCAGCATAGAGATGGTAATCAAATTCATGGGAGAGGATGAGATCATCAATTAAAGTAATATAGAGGGAGGATAGGACACTGAGCAATACCTATATTTAGAGGGCATGATTTGAAAGAGAATATAGATAAGGAGAGAGAGGAGTGGTCAGACAGTAGGAAGAATATAAGGAGAGGAGAGAGAGGAGAATATGCTGGAGAAAGTGATCAACAGTGTCAAAGACTGAAATGAGGTAAAAAAAAAAAAACGATGAGGATTAAGTAAAGACCATTGGATGTTGAAAGTAATGTATCATTAACTTTGGAGAGAGAAAATTTCGGGGGGAAATGATAAAGCCAGAAGTCAGGGTAAGGGTTTAAATAGAAAGGAGGAGAGAGAGCGGAGATATCACTTGTAGATGGCCTTTTTGTGTAGTTTAGCTACAAAGGATAGAAGAGATATAGCATGACAATTAGCTGGGTTAGAAGGATAAATGAAGATATTGTTTGGATGGGTAAGACTTGGCAAGTTTTCTAGGCAGTAAAGAATGAGCCAATAGATAGAGATTTAAATTAACTGAAAAAGCATGGATGATAGAGGAGTAGGTAATCTGTTAGAAGAGATGGAATGGAATAGGACTGACTGAGCAAGTAGAAGGGTAACCGAGGCTAGGAATAAGGCCACTTCATCATGTGAGAAGGGGGAAGGGAAAAAATAGTGCCAAAAGGAATTTCGGTGATAGATGAAGTAGAGAGGAAAAGAGGGAGTTCATAGCAAAAGGCTTTAATGTTTTGTTTTATTTTTTTCTCAAAAATAAGAGGATAAGTTTTCAGCTGAGAGAGTAGAGAGTAGAGAGAGTCATGGAAGGTTTGATGAGGAATGAAAAGTTTTAGAGGAGTCATCCACTTTGGTGAATGGAATAGTGGATTGATAAGGGTAATATTGTCAAATTGCCTAGCAGGAGTGAGGTCTCAGTTGAGGCTGTATAACATAAATTTGTAATGGACCCAGTTAGGAGGTGATTTTCTCCATCTTTGTTTGCATCACATATATGAATATTGGCTATTGTTATTGATGATTAACTCATAAGTTGTTATAATCAGTTAATTCATCAGTTGATATAATCATAGGAAACAAAGAAAAAATTGCAGTATTTAGTCGATATTAACAGTACCATTGCTAGTCTGTTTTCCCAAGAATATCAAGGAAAGAGGAAAAGGACCCATATGTTCCAAAAAATTTATAGTAGCTCTCTTTGTGGTAGAAAAGAATTGGAAACCAAGGGGATGACCATCAATTGGGAAACAGCTAAGCAAATTGTGACATATGACTGTTATGGAATACTACTGTGCCATAAGAAAAAATGAACAGATTGATTAAAAAAAACTTGGAAAGAACTACATAAGATAATGAACACTGAAATGAGTAGAGCCAAGAGAACATTATACACAGGCAAGGAATTAATCTTGGAAGAATAAACTGTGAATGTTACCTCCAGAGAGTCAACAGAAATGTGAAATATGAAAGACTTAATTTACACATACATGTTGTCTGCCTTGATATCTTTTGTGATACGGGGAGGGTAGGGAGGAGGTGGGATGCTAGTGGACAGGATTTATTATGTACATTTGACGTAAAGTAAACTAAACAGAGGAAATTTATGATTTCATTTGGGTGCTATTTTCCTTTTCTTTGTATATGGAAATGCTTGTTTCCTCTGGTTTTGTAAAATTTGGAATTAAAAATAAAATAAATTGTTCTTTAAAAAGTGTCAAAAAATGTTATTAGGAAATAATGGTCACCAAAAAAAATATTCTTTTTTTTCACAGAACATATCAATTAAATTAAAATCAGAAAGGGAATAGGTAACTAGGAAACTCTTTGCAGTGCTATTTTTATTGAAAAAAAGTGTAATATAGAAGTCATATAAGGGAGGTGGTATAAAGACAAAAACAAAACAACAGCATTTTAAATTCTTTTCATACCTCTACAATATGTAGATAACTCTCTCTGAGCAAACAAATTAGGCATGTCCTTGGGGACTTTCAGTTATTAAGTTCTGAGGAATTCAAGGTCAGTCAGTACAAACCATCAGTGCAAGAGCAACCTGACCACAAAGAGGAAACTGCTCTTGGGGGTAGGGGTGGATTTTCCCCTTGTTTCCTCGTGGAGTATGTTGTGTCAAAAGACAGGACAATCACTGGAGCCCTTTGTAGAGGACATTCATGCAAAGGTGGAGAAAAGGATTATTATGTGCAGCCTCTCTCCTTATTACATCAATTATGGCATTTAGCAAAAACAGAAAAGCACAACTGATCAGTTGAGTCAAGCTGAGAAAGGATCATTCAGGAATGCTTTGTGTACATGGCGTAGAAGGATTTATTTATCCTCCCTCTTGCTTTGACCATAGTATATAGAAGATGACAAGTTACTGACCATGGCATCTAGCAATAGCTTGCCCACAGGGAAACATCCCAGCTAATAGTTTGAGAGTTTATTGAGTCCAAATGGTTTAAGACCCAGTTGAGGAAGGAAATATTCATTCAATGCAGATAGATTCAGATACAGACAGTCACTGAAAGACAAAGCATTTTTGAGAACTAGAACCCTTGCTAGATCAAAAGAAGAGGAGTAGACTATGGGAACACAACTAAGCAGCACAGACAGTTTTCTGGAAGAAGAAGCACATAAAGACACTAAAATGAGTAGAAAGGACTTCCATGAACCTGCAGTAACAAGATTTGCACATTGTCTTTATATGGAAAATGTGTATATTTCTGGGAAAATATGTGCTGCACTTATAATGGAGCAGAAGAGTTCTAAAGCTACTGTTTCTATGATGTTCTTCTTTTTAAATTGCAACAAAGGTGTATTTATCCAAGTCATAGTAAAACAGAATGAGTAAAGGTATACACAAGAGGATATGAACCAGAAAATAAAGTGATGGCCTTCTCCCATTGGGAGAGTAAAACTCAGCTAAGCCAAGAGAAAAAGAGTTCTAGATCTCACTCAGTGGAAAACTGTCCAGTCTCTGTTGTAGCTAGGGATATGTAAGACAGGGTCATGATAGAGACTATAGCCTCCTCTCATGTCTTTTGGATATCATGATGCTATCCTAATGCATTTTAAAAAGATATTTGTGCATACTGACTGTTAATTAATAATCCTACTGGTGGGAATGTATGAGCTTATAATATTAAAGACCTCATCCCATAGGCTAATCTTAGAAACTGAGATCCTTGACCCCATAAGAACTCAGCTTAAAATCTTGTTTATTGGAAGTGGAGTGGAGCCCAAAGGCAATGTTTATCTGATATCCATTGGAAACTGGATCTCCTTCATGTGTCACTTCAGAAGGGTTGGGATTAGTAGCTGAGGGGAAAATTCAATAATTACACATGGTGGCAACAAAGCTATTGGCTCAAGCTATTCACATCATTGGACCTGTAATTTGTATAATGTTCCTTTTTTACCTGAGCTTTCTACCTTTTAGGAGCAGCAGGAGTAGACCTTGGCTTTTCTTATCAAAGGGGGAGTAGCTGACAAAATGCAGCAAATGTTGAATGGGTAGCCTCTAGAGGAAATACATTATTGGTCACAGGCTACTGAATTCTAATGTACTACCTGAAATTTATACCTTCTCAGTATCTGTAATGTTTCCTCTCCATTGCCCGTGATTGCAGAGTTGGCATGACTTTATTAGTCACTCAGAAATGCAGGTTTTTGTATGTCTTTTTGAACCCTCTTCTTGACAATCACCTTCTCCATGGAAGTGGTCCCAGATTTCAAAAAATAAAAGTGATTTCTTTCTATTAGAAGCTCTCATACCTGCCATGTCCCACTGCTCTATAGCAAAGCATAAAAATTACTGCTGTTCAGTCTGGTAGAAGCACTCTGGATGAGCTGAGATCAAGAGCAGCTGGCCAGTATCTTGCGACTGCAAAAATATGGAAGGAAAATGTGAAATTAAATCTAAATGAAGTATTAAATGCAGATAAACAGAGTAGCTGAGATAATACTAAATGACAACATAAGAACTCAAATAGTATGTGGACATCAAGAGAGTTAGGTGTTACATGAAGTTCAGCCACTTGAGAAGAAAATGAAATGTTGCCTTCTAATATTGTGGTCTTCCCCTATAGCTTCTTTTTTATCTTTGGGGTAGACTGATTTTCTTCAGTTCTAGAATTATAAAAATTATTATTAATTGTAGCTCAATGAAGTATATATATATATATGTGTATATTTGTATATATTGACATATATACATATGTGTATAGGTATATTACATAGAGATAATAAAAGTATGAATACATGTATATAAAAGTAGATAAATATAAAATTTTGATTGGTCTGACTAGTCAAATCAACTACTAAATATATACCCTAGTTGATTCACACCCACATATAGCAATAGCATCAACACATCACTTGTTTTCTAAAGATTTTATGATGTGTATAGATGAGCAAAAATATGAATCTTTGGACATAGGACTATATAATTTAGGTATAATTTTTCAGCAATCACCATCCAGTAAGTATTGGGATTTTTTTAAAATGGAAAATGGAGTAAAAATAAATGGTTGCTTTAAGGTAAATGTAGAAAGTAACATAATGACAGAATCCTTTCATGCTTATATACATTTGCAGGTGGATTTAAATATATTTCAAAATCAGTGATTTTGATGGAAAATGTCACCTTGCAGGAAAAATTATGAATCCCCAAGGAGTTAAGCAGATGTTGTACTTAATCCAAATCTATGTGAGACAGAAAATGACACATAGATGTTGATGAAACAGCTGGACTACATCCAAATTAATTTGCATCACTTTGATTACGGAAGCATAGAGTAGGATCACAGTTGACTTTTTGATGGCGGTAGATGTGGGGAATGCATCCAGGAAACACACAGGGAGGGAATGCACAGAAAATGTGTATAGCCAGAGAATTCTCATGTCTGGGGCATACTAGGACCAGACTACTGACATGAAGTAGACAATTCACACTTATGCTGTGGTAGATTTGTAAATATCCTCTGGCTATGACATACTCTGCTCTGATGTATGAAGCTTTTTTCTTTTCTTCTCTGTTCTCTACTAGATGTACTGTCTCTGTTGGAATTGCCATGTCTCTAGGGCATGTTTTTCTTTATCTATTGCACCTTGGGTGTTTTTGTTTGTTTCTAGTTATTCTCTACAGGACTCACAGTCACAGAAGTTCTCTTGATTTTTGTCTTCTTGGCTATAGCTCTCAAGGTCCACTGGTAGTGTTTGGGATTTTCTTCTAACTAGAAAATCTTCCCCAGTAAAGAAAGGTATGACAGCTCTTTTATTCAATAATCAAGGTGTTAAGCTGGCTAAAAGTTAAATCTTCCAGTCGGCAAAGCAAAAGTCAAACAACGTGCCCTATAAAGTATGATTAGTTAAGCCTAGTTATTTGTTGACTGTATCTGATGTTGAGTTAAATTTTATTGTTCCAGATAACTGTCCCAAAAATAATTAGATAATTTTTGGTAATTCCCAAGCTGTTAATACGAACCTTGAAGCTTTGAGCCCATTTTTATCCTTTTCTCTGTTGGTCCAAATTTACATGGAGCTTGGGGATATGGAACCCATATTCTCCCAAAATTATTCTTGATTGGCTCTCAAATTAAATTTGATAATGACACCCAACTAAAGAAAAAGTCATTTGTTTTTATCCTCCTTATTCTTTCTTTTGCCTTTTGAATGTATATCTACCATCAATGACAAAAAAGTTCAGAGTAAACCCTTGACATTTCCCTAAATATCTCTGTGCCAGACCATAAAAAAGATTCAGGTATCTAAAAGCAAAAGAACATTTAATTAAGGAAGAATGAGAAGATAAACAAAGAATAGTATCAAACAATAAACATTCTCTGTGCTCATGCACAAAATAGCCCCTGCCTCTAAGAGAATAACAACTAATCTTCCCTTTAATGAACTATTTTCCTCCCATAGCTGTAGGACATAGTAATTTCAAACTCACAGATTGGTCACTGAAGCATAGAACCTCACACCATCTGCCTTTTTAGTTTCATTTCCCCTAATTTCAATGGAGTGGATTAATGAGTGGATGACTCCAAGGAATCAGACAAATGTTGATGGACTTCTTTTGTGGTTGAGAAATCATCATGCCACATGCGGTCATGTCCCAAAGTCTCTTGTGGAGGAGGCAATAGCTTTAGCAGGGTATTTGCTGGCTTCTCCCAACCACTTTCACTCTGCCCTCATTTCAGAGTTTTTCTGCTCTCTTTCCACCTGACTTCCATCTTCTTCTAAGTTCCAAGTTTCAAGTCCAAGTTCCCCCACTGTAATAGATAATTCACATAGTTTCTTTGCTTTTTCCAACTTCTAGATTGTTCTCTCTATATATCCAGCTGCTATTTCCTTCCACGTTCACACCAGCTACTGCTTTCTCTCAGTCCATGTGTCTGACATTTTCTCAGCTGTCTAAATATACTTGGTACAATATCTTGCTATCAAGGTAAGGTATCCAGGGAAGTCTCAGCTTTCCAAAACTGTCTTCAATGAATAGCATTTCTGGCTGCAAGAAGACTGTAGGGTAGTCAAAGTGCCTACACATTGTATTGTAGTGGAAATAGCATGTGAAATTAATCGTAAAATCACAAAACCGGAATTATTGTTTAGATTCCGTGACCAGTTATGTGATTTTTGAGTAAAACCTTTTCCCTCTCTGCAGTTCTAATTTTCTCATCTTTTAAGCTAGTCAGTTGATCTTGAAGAATTTTAAGTTCACTTCAAACTCTCAAATTTTCTTGGGGAATAGGGGGAATATATTACAGTGATCATTCCTTGATTTCACTATCAGAGACAAAGTACCCAAATGAATGAAGGGTGCATCCTATCCTTGCTGTACTTATTTATTCTTTGTTTCATGTAAGAATGAGGTCAGATGGGCTTCATGGGTTTCTGATTTCCTCAGGTAGAAGTGATTCCTTCCTCTTTGAATTTCTTAGGCCAATTCTATTTGGCTTCCCTTGTGAACTTAATCAGTGTATATATCTTGTATGTTTATAGTAATTTGAAGGTAGTTTCCCCTTTAACCAGAGGTCCATGAGAATATAGATCTTGTTTTTGCTATTTTTCTATCCCATGTATTTAGTATAATCCCTAACAAATAGTAATACAAAATAAATGTCTGCTTACTGACTTACTGATTAACCATATCTAATTTTTATTATATTTATTTGCATCCCTTGCCCATCCTTTTATTAGACTATAAAGTCATTCATGGCAGGAAAGAACTGTCATTTTTCATCTCCATATGTCCAACACAAAGGATAATGCAATATCTTGTAAAATAAATATTTGTTGAATTGAATTGGTCAAATCCAGGGTGATAGTTTCCCCATTATGTTAAATTTTATATAGATATACAAATATTCAATCTCTCTCCTGAATTCCAATCATACATCTTAAACAACTTATATCTTTTAAACTGAATGTTCTATAAGCATCTTCTAATCATCTTCCATCTAATCAAAACAACTTATTATTTTTTCTCAAAATCCAACCTTATTATGAATATTTCTATTTCTGTCTGGGCCACCAGTATCATTCCAACCTACAGTGGTACCTTGATATCTGAGCACCTTAAGTCATGAACAATTTGAGATATAGGTAGTCACAATTGGGATTTTTTGCTTTAAGTCACCAGCCAATATATGAATCATGAAATTACACCCATGGGAGGAGTCCATAGTGGATGAGGTAATTAGTATAAGTGAGATTAAGCAAATGCTGAAGATTTAGGGAAAAAAATTAAACAGTTTATTGAAAAGACACACCCAGGAAAAGATGCAATAGGTCGTGCATTGGAACTGTGGAATGATGCTTGTTTCACACAGCAAAATGTTCTGAAAGGGAGGAAGAAATAAACTTCCACAGAAAGATTTTTGTTGAAATGGCTTCTAAGTGAAATTGAGGAAAGTGTGGCAAAACAGCCAAAATTAAATGAAGAAAGTGATGATAATTAATTAAAGTAAAAAAATAGGAATTAAGTTTAGTAATAAAGTTACATAAGTAAAATGCAAGGTCAATTTTGTGTTTAAATTTAGTACTACCTACGTAGAGAGTCAGTCATATTAAGAGATAGTGCGTGAAATGAAAACCTTCTCCACCAGCATCTTTGCCTGACTTTGAAGGTAAATAACATTTCATAAGCAAGTTGATTTCATTATACACTTTCTTATTATCTCTAAATATATTTATTTGTTATTTATAAAGTACTTTTTCATATTTAAAAGCATATACATAAAACAAAAAATCCGTGTGGTTTTGGGAGGCCAGAACAGATTCATTGTATCTTCATTAATTTAAATGGGAAAATTCAATTTGACACATGAGCACATTGAGTTACAAGGTTGGCCATGGAACAAATTACACTAGTGTGTCAAGGTACCTCTGTAGTTGAGTCAACAACCATGGCATTATCCTTGCCTGCTCACTCTATTTCATCCCACATATCTAATAAGATGCAAATTATTGTTGTTTCTACTGTTTCTATATCATATTACCTCTCACATATTCCCATTCTTTCTATTCACACATTTGTCAGCTTAGTTAAGGCCTTAATTTCCCTCTGCATGGATTATTGCAATATCCATTTCATTGGTCTCTTTGCCTTTGACTTTGCCCTGATCCAGTCAACCCTCCTTACAAATGATTTTCCCAAAAGGTCTGATCTGCTCATTCCTTTAATTATTAAATGAAAAAAAGGCCCTCTATCCCCTTTAGGTCCTAATATAACTTCCTCTTCTTGACATTAAAAACCTTTTATAACCTATCCCTAAGTTTCTTCCCAATCTTTATATATATATATATATATAATGCTTTCTTGCATTGTGTGGCCTAGCCACAAAGATCTTGCTATTCCTATGAGGTAACCGTTTGTCTTTGACTCATAACATTAGTCATCCTCTCACCCATGTCTGCAATTTATTCTGTTCTTTTCTTGACTTCTTTGAATTCCTTGTTCTTTTGAAAATTGCAGAAATATATATTTTACATGAAACCTTTCCTAATTTCACCAGCTCTTAGTGCAACCACTCTGATTACCTTGTATTTATTTTATATAGTTTACATTGTTGGACCCAGATTTTGGAGTCCTACTCAGATTCAGTCATGACAGGAAGAATCACACTGGCACTGCAATGTGCAAGAAGAGGCTCATATATTTGCTAGCAGAGAAGCTAGGGTCAGTGGCAGAGAGGAGTTTGCCATACTGACCCTGAGGCTTCTTCAGCTAGGGGTTTATATAGAAAGGTTTGGAGAAGGGGGTTGGCGCATACATAATTATCAAGGTGATGTCAGGGACAGGTGCTCAGGAAGCATCTGGCAAGGGGGATTTCAGGATCAGGGGTCAGGAAGCATCTGGTCAAACATTCATCAAGGGGAGGTAAACATTGGTTAAGGAGGTAAACATTTCATCAGAGCAGTAAACATTCCTCAAGAAGGTAAATATTCATCAGGGAGGTGTTAAGATAGCTTCTTGCTGGAAAACATTTTTAGGTTTGTCATAGGGGGAAGATAAGGGAGCAGAAAATATTTGGGGCTGGAGTTTTGAATTTTAGGCACATCAACATATACTTAATTGTATGTTTATAATATAAAATATATATATCAGAAGTGAAATGTAACTATATACAGTATATATAACAGCTTTAGGGGCAGCTGGGTGACTCAGTGGATAAAGAGGCAAGATTAGAGATGGGAAATCTTGGGTTCAAATCTGGCTTCAGACATATCCTTGCTGTGTGGCATTTCATCCCTATTGCCTGGCCTTTACCTCTCCTCTGACTTGGAACCAATACATAGTTTCAATTCTGAGGAAGAAAGTAAGGGTTTTACTTTTTACAAAAAAGATAAAAATGAAAAAATCTGGCTCAATGAACTAGCGTTCCATCAGAAACAGAGGGTAGAAAAGAAAGCCTATGTATATTATTGATAGATACATCTATATAGTATAAATATATATTATATATTATATATGTAAATACACATATATAACCTCATGTCATATATAATCTATATAGTAATATAAATTACATCTTTTTAACCCTTACTTTCTGTCTCAGAATTAATACTGTGTATTGGTTCCAAGTCAGAAGAGTGGTAGGCAATGGGGGTCAAGTGACTTGCTCAGGATCACACAGGTAGGAAGTGTCTGAGGTCATATTTGAACCCAGGACCTCCCCTCTCTAGGCCTGGCTCTTAATCCACTAAGCCACCCAGCTGCCCCCTATTTTTATCTTTATATGCCCAGCTCTGAGTCCTACTAGAGTATTAGAGTATAAGCAGAATGATGAAAAATAATGTAAAATTTACCATGAGGCTATAATCATGCTTATAAAGTATGTCAATGTAATATAGCGTCATTACTCTACTGGGAATTAGAATGCATTTGTCTGGTCTGCTTATATCACTCTTGAGGAGTTTGTCACCAGATGTGTCATTTTAGTACTCTGGGTAGTAGACAAAGTACTAGATAAAAAAGATCTGTGCTTAATAAATGCTTATTGATTCATTTTTGATGACTAAGTTATGACTTGAAATTTATTGAGTAAATGAATAGCTAAATTATCATCATAAGCACCTGAATTATTTACTAAATACCTCAATATTTGCACAGTGCTAGGTACAATGGACTCCAAGATTGACAAAAGATTAAGTTCTTGTCCTCTAGGCATTTATGTTAAAATTGGAAAGTTATTGTATGTAAATAAATGAATAACACATTGACTAGTGCAAATAGATAATACATAAACATTAAGAACATTCCATTCCCTTGGGAGGATGGAGAAGAAACCTGAAAGAATACTTTTTATTTAATACATTTACTTGTTAATACATTTTATTTAATGTTTCGCTCATTCTGGTTTTGTTCCTATAACAGAAAACATTGGGGAATTTTCATCAAGTCCTGAGCTCCGACAGCTGGTATTTTTTAAACAACTCATCTTCTATTCTAAGATTGCCTATTACAGAAGCCAGTGCAGTTTGCAGTGATTCGAAGAGACTTTTTACTTTTCATCTTCTGATATTGACAATATGACAAGATTTTGATAAAGGTTTCACCTTACCTAAGGGGAAGAAAAGCTTACTCTGCCCTCAAGTTGTTGAGCCGCATGCATAGAGGGAGGATTCCTCCAGGCATAAAGCATTCAGGTCCCGCAACTGGAGAAACACTTATATTCTGCGAAGAGAATGCTCTCCTGGGTAGGGATAATGGATAAAGGCACAGAGACAGCTTGAGTAGCAGCCAAGCAAGACTCGCAACTTTCTCCACTCCTGTGATTGTTGGATCCATGTAAAATAGTGGGGTGATCCAAAGTAAAGTCCCACTGGGGTGGTGATATTGGAAAATATTTTTTATTAATTGTAGAATTAAGAGTGTTGGACCTGGCTATTGAAGTGGATTTCAAATGACTTCCAAGTTAAATTAATAACTTCCCTCATGTTCTCATATAAAGAACCATGGTAGTTTTAGGGACCAGCAAGATTATGCCAGCAACAGAAGAAGAATGGTATATAACACGTTTGAGTGCTGGGTTAGGAATCAGGAGAACAAAAGTTCAAATATTACCTATGATATTTATTAGTTGAGTGACTCTGGACAGGTAACTTATAAATATAAATAAACATAACTTACAAATACAGATATATGTAAATAAAAATATAAATAAATAAATGTAACTTTATAAGTAAAAATAACAAATAAGTATAAAATTTATAAATAGGAAAAATAAAATTAAATAAAAATGTATAAGTATATATGTCATATAACTCAAGATTTATCTAAATAGTCATATTCTCTGCACATGAATGTGTGTGTGTGTGAGTTGGGGGGGGGTGCTGAATTCACACATCAGAAATTTCCTTTGCCAAGAAAATCTCATATCTTTAACTTCCTCATATAGCTACAAAAGGACGTTGAAAACTGTGGGATAATTCCTTTCTGCTAAAGTTAGGTTCTATATGCCATTCTTGACTTTGAAATATACTCATAGGCATGCTTGTTCTCTTGCTTATTATTTAGTCTTTTAACGGTTTCCTAGAAAATTCCTTATAAGTCTAGAAGAAGATGTTCTTTGAATTAGAACCAAAAATTAGTTCTCATAAGCCACTTAAGAAATATTTGGCATAATTTCTGATTCCATTAAAAAAAAAGCTCAGTAACATCTGTTTAAATTTCCAAAATAATATTAATTGGCGTTAATCTAGGGTTTTAGGGTTTACAAAGCCCTTGATATACATTATTTGAGATTGACTCCCTTACAACAATCTATAGTACAAATGATATATCTGGCATAATACAAAGCAAAGATAGTAGAGGTAGACATCAAACCAATGCCTTCTGGATTCCCAGTAATTCCCTACACCATATTGAAATGCTTTACTAGCATTAATATAATATAATATAGTATAGTATAGTAAAATATAATAAAATTTTACCTTATTTCTCATCACTCTGCTTGTAATTCTGCCAATAATAGACATTTGAAAATTATTCTAAATGATATCTTAATTGCTGTCTTTCCCCTCAGTTGCCTAGAATTCAATTGAATGCCTAGTGAGACAGTTGGCAGAGGTAACTATTATTGTGGTCATATTGAAGAAAACTACAGGATGTTTTTCCCATCCCCCTCTCTATAGGACACCTAGGTAGTACAAGTGGATAGAATTCTGAGTCTAGAATAAAGAATACTCATATTCCTGAGTTCAAATATGGTCTCAGATACTAGCTATGTGACTCTGGATAAATCACTCAACCTTGTTTGCCTCAGTTTCTTCATCTATAAAATGAACTAGAAAAAAAATGGCCAATGACTAATATCTCTGCCACGAAAACCACAAATCTGGTCCCAAAGAATCAGAAAGAATTGACAAAGGACCGAATAACTCTCGACTGAGTCTCAACTGCTGAGTGTTGTAGGTTAACATGGGAAGAGAAAGTTATTATATCTTAGGGATATTAAATTATTTTACCAACCTGGCCCAGTGCCAACAATTGTTTTATGCTTTTCTCAAGCTGAATTGGTTTCTTTACTTGTTTCAGGGACTCTGTTGCCACAGGTTCTGGTATACTCTTTTTTTTTTAATTTGAAATTTTTTATTTAATTAATTTAGAACATTTTCCATGATTACATGATTCATGTTCTACCCCTCCCCTCCTCACACCTACCACCCATAGGCAACGTGTAATTCCACTGGGTTTTACATATGTCATTGATCAAGACTTATTTCCATATTATTGATATTTACACTAGAGTGATCACTTAGAGCAGTGGTTCCCAAACTTTTTTGTCCTACCACTCCCTTTCCAGAAAAAAATATTACTTAGTCCCCTGGAAATTAATTTTTAAAAAATTTAATAGCAATTAATAGGAAAGATAAATGCACCTGTGACCATCACCGCTTCCCTGGATTGCTGAAGCACCCAATAGGGGACAGTGGTGCCCACTTTGGGAATCACTGACTTAGAGTCTGCATCCCTAATCATATCCCCATCAACCCATGTGTTCAAGCAATTGTTTTTCTCCTGTATTTCTGCTCCCACAATTCTTTCTTTGGATGTGAATAGTATTCATTCTCATAAGTCCCTCAGAATTGTCCTAGATCATTGCATTGCTGCTAGTAGAGAAGTCCATTACATTTGATTGTACCACAGTGTATCAGTCTCTGTGTACAATATTCTCCTGGTTCTGCTCCTTTCACTCTGAATCAATTCCTGGAGGTCTTTCCAGGTCACGTGGAATTCCTCCAGTTCATTATTCCTTTCAGCATAATAGTATTCCATCACCAGCAGATACCACAATTTGTTTAGCCATTCCCCAATTGAAGGGCATTCCCTCATTTTCCAATTTTTTGCCACCACAAAAAGTGAGGCTATAAATATTTTTGTACAATTCGTTTTCCTTATGATCTCTTTGGGGTACAAACCCAGCAGTGATATGGCTGGATCAAAAGGCAGACAGTCTTCTAAAGCCCTTTGGGCATAATTCCAAATTGCCATCCAGAATGGTTGGATCAATTCACAACTCCACCAGCAATGAATTATTTTTTTTTTGTCATATCCCCTCCAACATTTATTATTTTCCTTTGCTGTCATTTTAGCCAATCTGCTAGGCATAAGGCGGTTCTGATATACTCGTAAACCAAGTGTGGACATAGATTTAGGTTTGTATTCATCTACCTTTTCTTTTTTTGCGAGGGTGAGCGTTTTTGTACACCAACACTGTATATTTTGTAACCATTGATTAACACATGAAATGAAGGGCAGAGAGAATAATAATATGTATTTTTAAATTATTTTTTTCTGGATTACATGTTGATGCAAATTTTAATAACTGTTTTTGTGAGTTTTTGCAATCCATGATCTCTTCCTCCCTTCCATTCTTCCTCTTCCACAAGAGGAAAGGCAATATGATGAAAGCATACATATTATCACACAACACATATTTATATGTTCTTCATGTTGTGAAAGAAGATACATATTGACTAGAGTAGAGATAAGTTCATGGAGGAAATAAAGAATGGTATGTTTCAATTTGTATTTGAAGTCCATCATTTCCTTCTATGGTGGTGATTAATCTTTTTCAACTTGAATGTTTTGGAGTTTTCCTGGATCTTTGCCTTGTTGATAATATTTAAGTCATTCACAGTTGATCATCATTGTTTTTGTTATGGTATATGACATTCTCCTCATTTTCTGCTCACTTTACTTTGCATCACAAGAATACGTATTTTTTAAAATATGATAATAGACATTTTTATAGCATCTTGACATTTCCAAAACAACTTTTCATAATCTTTACAGCAACCCTGTGAATTTGTTTTTATTATTATTGTCATCATTTTGTGGATTAATCACTGGAAATCAGAGAAGTTATTATAGAAAAGAATGGACTCAAAGCTAAGCAACTTGAGTAAGCAAGAACACCATTAGGAGAAAAAAAAAGAGATTTAGCAGGATAAAAAGGCATTATTTTCTTTTATGAATCCAAACAATTTGTACAGCCAATGTTTTTCTTTATTTTATATGCTTAAAAATTCAATCAAATATTTCCTCCTAGAAATTATGATTTGGAAGATTATTTTAAATATGACTGACCAATTAATCAATTAGCATTTATTAAGTATCTACAAATGCTAGACACTGGAGATAAAAAAGAGAATAATTAAGCAATAGCAAATGGTTAGTATTAAAATGAAAATTGTCAAGCAATTCAGGCTAATTGATTTCCTCAAGAAAACTCTGCAATTCAGGAATAGAAAATAAATCCTGAGAACATTCATTTTCAATCATGTTTTATATTAGAAACCAAATCCTATCAATTGTATCTCTCTATTATATATTTTCGAGTTCTGTCTTTTTACTCACTACAGTGATGCTCAAGTACTGTTATTACAGGTAAGGTGGAAACATGGCATCTGACATTAATTAAATCTACCAATCCACAAATCCACACAATGCTTTGTGTGACATATAAAAAAGTACAGATGTAAAATTGACAAGCTAGTGCCAACATGACTATACATCTCTGACATTTTTTATATTCTTAATCAACTAAACAAAAAAAGAAAAAAACTGCTATACATTCATCACAGTAAAATATTGTTGGCAGTCTTTTGATGAACATGTTAAAGAAACAAAGTGTGGGATTTGGAATCAAAAGAATAGGATTTGAATTCTCTATATTCTTCCTTTAATGATCCAAGGGAAATCACTTCAACAAATAATCTGTTCACCAGAGAACTGAAGCTTCCTCATATAATTAGTGGACTTGACTTGATAAATTCTAAGGTTCTTTTCAGATCTAAATCTCTAAAATCTATGAAACCAACACAGAGCATCCTATTTAAATGTATATTCAAAGTTGTTATATATCTAATAAAGCTGACTAGAATGTTCATTTCTCCATCCAAATAAAATATATTTAAATAAAAGAATTCATTCTGATAATGACAGATGAAGAAATAAAATGTCTGTCAGAATTTTTGTTTTTGCAAAGATAAAAATTATATGGAGAAAATAATTCTTTGGACAAATGGCTAAATATTTTAATTCTCATTATTTCATGTAAAAAATGAAACTAGCAAAAACTTTGACCGTTAATTGAAACTGTTAGTACTTTCTCAGAGGAAAACAGTGAATTTCAGAAATGATACTTAAAATCATATCATATGAACATAATCACAGTTGATAGAGATTTTGAGCTAGAAGGCATCATGTAACCATGTGATCAATTACTTATTTTAAAAATGAAGAAATTGAGATTTTGAAAGGTTCTGTAACTGGACCAAGATCACATGGGTAGTAAATGGCAGAGCTGGGATTTGATACTAAGATTTCGAATTCCAAACCAGCACCATTACCACTGTCCCAGAATGTAGCTATATATGATAAGTCCCCAGAACTACAACACATTTTGTTCTACTTCAGTTTAATTTGTAGGACAACTTGTCATCTGTACTATTTGCCCTATAAATGTAAATTGATTGGCAAGCTTGATCAGTTTTTCTTCAACTGAATTGCCATGTAAAAATTGAAAGAAATTCTTCATCCATTTTCTTTTTCCTATGTGGATGGTGAGACCAATCTACTTCCGAGTAGATTATAGATCTCTTCTAGGAAACTTTATAAGTGGGAGGTATTGTAAAACTAGCACAATGCCTTTCAAAAACAAGGACATTTGGAGAACCTTATTCACAGGAATTGTTATTTAACCTGGATCTTATGTTAGAGCTCTTCTCTCACAGTGATAAACATCTTTGGTGAATAGTTAGGTGGCACATGTAGTGTGCTGGACCTGAAATTAGGACAACCTAAATTTAAATCAATCCTCAGAGAGTTATTGTGTGACTCTGAGCAAATTACTTAATCTCTCTTTCTCTGTCTCAGTCTACTCAATTGTGAAATTAAGGTAATAATACTTTTCTAGTGTTGTTGTGAGGATCAATGATCAAATGCTTATAGCTCAGTGTCTGGCATATAATAGGTACTTAATAAATGGTTGTTTCCTTTCCCTTATCTGTCCCACTATTACGTGCCCTTCTTCATGTTTATGATCTGAGAGTTGATGAATGAAGTTGTCACTACTGAAGTGGCATTTAAGGATTTTGACATATAGATAGGAGATATTGGAAGAGAGGATTTAACATATAATTTCGCTATAATTAACCAATGAACTTTTTATTTTAAAAAAACAACAAAGTTGGGATATTGCATTCTCTAAATTCATTCAATGTTATATGGATAAGAATATGTGTGTATAAATATACTTAAACATTTATATTTCTATTTAGAGAAAGAGAGAAAAAGGGAGAGTCTACTTTGTATGTTATTTTGTACAATTCTGCTATTTCTCTTCTAATTCTCTCACCTTGTATGTCATCATTGCATTTGTAGATGGTTATCCTAAATTTTCATATAAATAGAAAAGATAGATGCATAGTCTGATACTTTTAATGCCCTCTCAATTGCATTTTTTGTATTAATAAATTGTTTTACAATTTTGTGAATTATTTCTTTGACACTAAAATTGTCACCTCTAACATAGAACTCTTCTTTGTACCTTTGTTCTAATCTAGTAACTTAAGTTTTCTTATTTGATTTCAGGTGAGCTAATATTCTCCTGCAAGGGAGGTTTTTGATTAGTCTCCTTTCAAGGAATTATTAAATGGGTATAGCTTATTTTTTAAAGGGCAAACAAAAATGAGGACCCAGAAACTGCCAAAAGAGTACATGCGCATTGGATATGTTTTTATTTTCTCTTTGTATGAGTGACTGCCCTTTGATTTATATACTATTCAAAAGATTTATAAAAATTAAAAAATTAGCTTTAAAATGAATGAGTACCACTGTACCTTGGACTACTAAAGTGATTCCTTTGAGGTCAACATTACTAACTATTAACTCACTACTGGTAAGAGTAGTAGGAACTAGGAAATAGAAAAACTAATCCAAAATAGTGTGTACTTGGCAACACAAGAGAGTCAACGTTATTAGTTATTGTCAGTATTAAATGGCCTTATGTAAAACCTGTTTCTTTTTATCTAGTTTAGAGTCCAATATTTACTAAAATTATCACCATTTATTTAAAGTTCTTTGGATGATAGAAGATAGATATTTGATAAATAACATCTTTATTTGGGATTAAATAAGGTAATCTGTAAAGTTCTTTGTGAATTTAAAATGCTATATAAATTCTAATTATTATTATCATCATCATCTTTTCATTTATTTTAATAATAAATATATTACAAAACTCGAAGTGGATATCTTTTTTTTTTTTTTGGCTTATACCATAGACAGAAAAAAATCGTTAGAAGAAACAGATTATGAGGAAGTCTGCAAAGTCACTTCAGATGCCCTTGGTAAGTCAGACTTGAAAGGTTTTCTCTGGGGAAAGAAACAATGAAGGAACTCTAGGAAATGACAATGGTAGATGGAAATAACTCAGTTCATAAAGTGAGAGTAGTCAGGAGACAGAAGAAAGATGCATGATGAACTACTACCTTTGGGAAACAACGAGAAAACATAATAGATGAGTGTAGAACAACAAATGAAATCAGATCCAGAGAAGAAATCTCTAGTGAGATTATAAGACGGAACAATTTCCACTTATCATAGGGTATTATATTCATAGAAACACAGTGCTGAAGTGGCAAGAAACTTGCATGCTGGCTTTTGAACCACTTATTATGCTAAATGAAAGTAAAATAGCTGAAAATGATGATCTTGTAATATTTTGAAACAAGTCACTTTTTATGAATTTTTTGTTTTCTAAAAAAAATCATTCATATTTTAGTATTTTTAATGAATCATGAGATAAAAGGTGATATATATGTATGTATGTATGTATGTATGTATATACATATATATGTATGTATATAGTATCAATGAGAAATGGAATGACTTACAACCAATTTCCCTCAGGAATCTGATTTCTGTTTGAACACTTCTATTTGAATACTTCTTTCATTAGGTAGCTCACAACTTTATTTTTTTTTAATTTTTTAAACTCTAATATCATATATATATGTATGTATATATATATATATATATATATATATATATACTTCTATATCAATTTTATTCAATACAGGGCTAGGCAATGGAGGTTAAGTGGCTTGCCCAGGGTCAAATAGCAAGGAAGTGTCTGAGGCCAGATTTGAACCTAGGACCTGGCTCTCAATCTACTGAGCCATCCAGCTGCCCCCAGCTCACAACTTTATAAGTTAGTGTTTTAGAATTCTATTTGCTAAATAATTCTCACTTAATTGCTCCTCTTCCTCCCTTGCATTACCCATCTTTAGATTTTATTTCTAACTTCTGGAAATATGCAGGATTACTCTGGTTCATACAATATTCCTTTGAGAATGTGATGGCATCTATCACATTCAGAATCCTCAGATATATAGTCTAAAATGAAAGTCACTATGGTTGCTATTATTTTAAAGTAACCGTATCACCTCATGAACTTATTAGTCAACTCAAGATTCATGATAATAATAATAATAGCACATATCATTTATATAGCTTACTATATGACACTGTCCTAGGTACTTGACAAATAGTTTCTCATTTGATCCATACGGAGAACATCCCAAACTCAACCCAGTCAAGTCAGAAATGTCACACCCTATAGGTTAATGTGTCAGATATTATACCTTCATTCTAGAATTCAATGTTTTAGATAAAATGCAAGCTTATTGTCATCTACAAATGTGAGAAATACGTTGTATCAATCAATAAACATTAAGTGCTTAGTATATGCTAAGCACTATGCTAAACATTGGGGATACAAAAAGAGGCAAAAGACTGTCCCTGATCTGAAGGCATTAACAATCTAATAGAATTAATTACGTGGCTTAATTTAAGTGGTTGAAAATATTTTGAATTCAATAAAAATACTATAGTCTATTCCTAAAGATCATCCTTTATGATGTAAATTGACTCATAGTTACTTATTGGAAAAAATTGTTCAAGAAAATCAAATCCATATAATTTATGATAATCTAGATTATTATTTTGTGCTCAAAAAGATGTAATAATATTCTGTAAGATATTATTAAATACTTTTGTTGCACTCAGGATTCACTATGTCTACAACTGTCCACTGATGTATGATAATTGTCATAAGAACTAGTGAGGCTGTAAAAAGAACACTGGATTTAGGGTCAGAAGACATGAATTGAGATTTAAATTCTAACATAAGCTATCTAATTTTTGGTAAGCCATTTAACTTTACTGAGTCTCATTTTCATTATCTGTACAATATGGCAAATACATGAAATACCTTCTTCATATCGTGTTTGCAAAGAAAACCTTTTGTATCTTTCTCTCTTTCTCCACAGACACATAAGAAAGAAAGAAAGAAAGAAAGAAAGAAAGAAAGAAATGAATGAATGAATAAATGAATGAATGAATAAATAAATAAACAAACAAACAAACAAACAAATAAATAAATAAATAGATGGACAAACAAGTAAATAAATGTATTATAGATATGTGTGTGTTTGTGTAAACACTTAGTAACTACATTTGAGGAATAAATTAGTTTAGTTAGTTAAGTGGCATGGGCAAGTTGCAATGTCAGAACCGAAATCTGAACTCAGATATCGTCACTCATTCTGATCATATGGGAAGAATATTGTCTTTGGTATCAGAGGACACATGTTAAAACCCACGTCCTGATACTTGCAGCACATATGACACTCGAAAATTCATTTAACCTCTTTCTGACTCACTTTCTTCATCTAAAATTAATGGAATTAAAGAAGTGGCCACTAAATATTCTTTTAACTCTAAGTATTTTGAATAAATCCTCTTCCAACTATATCTCAGTATTTCACTTTTATTCACTATAATTTTATAACCATAGTATGTCCTGATTTCCTTAAGGTACTTTAAAAAAATCTCTCATAACAGTATTCACATTCCTTGGTCAACCTATGATGGTTTCTAGGGCTTATCATTTTCATTTCCAAATTCTTTAAAACTTTATTGAAACACAATTTTGCCAGTTGTCATCTTCAAGCTTTTTAATTTCTGGAATCTTTTATTTTGGCCAATGAGATAAAATGTTCCTTCTCTAGTCTTCTAGAACCTTCTAAGACTCAGAAGGATTTATACATATTGCATTTATATTTAGGTAAATCCATTATTGTATTACATTCTTAGTTTTAAGGTAGCCTATTTTTCTTTTTTAATATTGCTTGATTCAATTTAATTTTGTGGAAGAGGAATGTAATGATCAAATAAAATCTCACAGAATCTTATTAATGTTTTTTTTTAATTCTCCATATAAAATTTAGACAATCAAATGAGTTGGTTAAAACTCAAGTTCTATATCTTAAATAATGTTAAAATTATAAAAATGAATTCATACTTCATATCTGATTGCAACTGAAATTGTGTTTCACTATTCTTTTCTTGATTGCTTAGTATTCCTTAGAATTGTCCAAAGATGAAGATTAGCTCCCTCCATTGCATTAACATTTCCCACTCAAGACTGATTGCAACATTATGCAAAGTAGACCTCAGTAGAAATTGTTTATAGGCAGAGGGAACACTAAATAATATGTCCCCAAATCTAACCAGATGTGCAAAACATCCTTTGAAATGCCAAATGCATGTTTTTGAATGCCCTTTTAATACAAATTTAGAGATTTGATGAGCTATATTATAATTTAAATTATAGATTGTTCTGGGGTTCTTGATCTGCAATCTTAATTATAATGTAGTCAACTCTTGATTATCCATTATAAAGGGAGACAGAAATAACAGTGATAATTGATATCCACAGATTATTCCAAACTTCCAATTAAACCAATGCATTTTTTTATTTCCTACACTTTTTCAGGAAATGATTTGGGAATTATCATAATTTCCTTTTTTAAAAATTCTAGGACAAAAATATCGATAAGCATGAAAATAAAACAAAGGCAGTAATAAGAATTGGGGGTGGTGGTGAAAGGTCTGAATAAATGAGGTATTTGATAAGAAGGTCCAGGAAAAAGTACAATACCTATTATCTTAGATATCAAAATAAAGGAATAAAACTGAAAATATTACATACTTTATTTCCAATTCTATTTCTCTCTTAGATAAATGTGAATAGAAGGTCTTTCAAATTTGAATCAAAGCAACAAGAAACAGGAAGAAGCAAGTGAAGCAAATAAGATCATGAATATAGGGTTACCACCAAATTATGCATAATCATTGACTCTGTCATCCCACTACTATGCCTAGATGGCAAGGAGATCAAAGGAAAGGATACATATATACAGAAGTATTTGTAGCAATACTTTGTGTAAAACTATTATATAGTATAGTATAGTAGGGAACTGGAAACTAATGAATGTCCATTGACTGGGAAATAGTGAAACTTTATATGGATATAATAGAATATTACCATATCATAAAAACCACCCTTACCACTCCTGGGCTAAGGATGGTCCCTAGCCTGGACGAAAAAGGAGGAGGGTTGGGCGTAGGGCTAGCAACCCCACCCTGTAAAAACTACATCTGCTAAAGAAACTGCAACCTAAAGTAGGGGCAGCTGGGCTAGCTCAGTGGATTGAGAGCCAGGCCTAGAGATGAAAGGTCCTAGGTTCAAATCCGGGCTCAGACACTTCCCAGCTGGGTGACCCTGAGCGGCCCATTGCCTACTGGTTGTGGCCCTATGCTCCTAGAATGGAGTCCCAGGATAAAAAAAAATATATCATAAAAAATGATGAAATGTATTACTTTTACTTTGGAGACACCAAAGTAATCCTGCATGAACTGATACAGATTTAAGTGAGCAGAACCTAGAGGACAACTTTGAAGATGTGAGAATTCTAATTATTATAATGATCAACTATGGCCTTTTAGAACTGAGGATGAATTTCACTGCTGGGAAGGAAGGTACTGTATTAAAGATGTAGAAGAAGACCCAGTTTCATAAAAAGCCAAAGTAGGAATTCATTTTGCTTGCCAATTTGTTACAAAGACTTTGGGACTCTTTTTCCTTTTCCTTTTGAATTCATTGGTGTAGAAAGGAAAGGGATTGGGTAGTGAAAAAGTCAGCAAAAAAAAAAGCAACACAAAAATATAAGTGTTGTGAAGACATCTTTATATATATATATATGTATATATATATATATACACACACAAATATATACATATATATTTAATTTAGAGGAGAAAACATAAGGAATGCCTGAAATAAGCACAGACAAGCATGACAGCTTTGAAAGATATAAGTTGTATGTTTCAAAGAACAAACTATACATAATAGAGAGTTTCAGTTTCATGTATAATGCTCTTTTTCTATTATAATAGAAATGGATATTTTATTTGGAATTTATTAAGTTTGAGATACAAATAACTTTTAAAAGGCATAAAATAATAAAAGAATGGATAACTAGAAAGGGAAATATATAAATATATATAAAATTTAAGGTTTACTTTGTGATTTAAGAATGTGAAAATGGACTACATTTAGTCCAAAGAGGTAGTCCAAGTTTGATACTATGTGATTAAGGACTATTGTCTGAAAAAGACCAGATTTGCAAACTCCTAGAAAGGTGTTCTTGCTTCAAAGACACAACTGTAATATAAAGTCTTTAAAATCAACCATTCATTTTTCTTAATGCTCCTGGTCCTGCCTGGAAGCATTAACACACATATGCTGACTCTATGACTACCTGCTTACACAGAACATTATGTCACTACTCTCCCACTGATACTAATATATAGGAAAGGCTTTCTTTATAGAGATTTGGATCAACCTATCACATCTGTGCCAACACATGGAAAGCTGACTAGTACATATAACAACAATGATACCAGAACAAGGGCATGGGTAAACATCTAGCAACTGGAACAATTTTAAAGTAATTCATTTCTTTATCTTAAAGACAAACGTTTGTCTAAACCTCATAAATTTTCAGAAAAAAATTGTAAAGAAGTAAGGTTGGTTTATAGAATTTGGGGGAAAATCTATTTTCAAGGGTGACAATAAAATAGGAGTTCCTTGGAAAGCAGCTAAAATCATAATTCTTGTTGTCATATTTATTGGCTATATATATACATATATCTTGAATTTCACTTACATTAATGATGCTTATTACAAAGGACTGAGCTGAAAAGAACATTTATATTGAGGATGAAGAAATACTATTTTCAGACTTTTTAAAATACTATTCTTATTTAGAGTAAGGCTCTCAGGCATTGAGCTTCAGCTCATGAATGACAAATATTATCTTGAGATCATAGCCATGTTATGTTTCTTGTTCTCCCTCACTTTGAGCAGCAAGGGAAAGGTATGAGTAACTTCTACCAAGGAACTAAGCAAGGAATCTAGAGAATGAAACAGGCAAGTAGCCACCAAGAAAAGAATAGAGTAGAGGAATCAGAATTAGGTAAAATCAATGCTCTTGGCCACTGAGTAGAAGTAAGGAAAGATCAAACAGCAGGAGCCCAGAGAAGTCTGGACTCAATAATCACTGTACAGAATGCAAAAGCTCAGATGTAAGAAACAGTGATAGTGTAGCCAAATAGGATTATGGCTTAGAACAACTATCAGGGGTCAGAGTAATTGTGTAACTACATAAAATAAGATTTACAAATGCTTGGCTCATAATGTATCTGGGAAATTGTTAGGATGGTATTTATATCATATTCATTTTAACAATAAGAAAACGATATTTCATATAATTAATGCCACTTGCACAATATCACAAGTCATCAGTACAGCCAACAGACAGGCACCGAGAAGTCATAGGGGTATAGATTTAGAATTGGAAGAAGCTTCGGGGGCCATCTAGTCCCAATCTCTCATTCTACTGATGAAGCAAATGTGGCCAAGAAGGAATAATTAACTTGCTCAAGTTCACAAGGGTAATGAATGTAAAAGCCAGGATTTAAATTCATCTTTGTTAATTTCCATTTTTAATACTCCTACCATTGCAATCCCTGGCTCACATCAACTTGTGGGGTATAGACAATTTGAATCACTTAACTTGGCAAAGAATGAGAGTAGCACACATCCAAAGGCACAGACACAAGAAAGAATGAAATTGATTTACAAAGTGGTTTTTGAGGCAAAAATTTCTCTATCACTTGTCCAGGGCCAGAACTGACATTGAAATATGGGAAGACCTAATGCCCATAAAGAGATATGAGGATGACTACATAGTCAGAAAAAAAAGTACTGAAAGCGAAATTATCTAGGTATTTAATGATTCATATTTACCCTTACAGATAAAAGAACATTGAGTTTGGAATGAGGAATGCTGAGTTCAAATCTTGCCTTAGCCACTTACTGTGTGATCCTAAGAAAGTCACTTAATTTTTTTATCTGTAAAATGAGATATTTGCTCTTAATGGCCTCTAAGGTCTAAATCTATGATCATACTCCTTAATAAGGAAGTAGAGAAGCAGGAAATTCATAGCCCACTTTGCTTTGGTTAAAAATTAGGGTTTTTTTACCACTTTTCTGCCACCTACCTAACCCTTACAGGGACACTGAATGAAGTCTGAAGAAACAAGCAAAGTAGTTTGACTCCTTTGTAGTTGCCAGGCATATAAATGAAGGGATTAAAAAAGGATTCATTAAGACCTCTCAGTGTGCCAAGCAATGTGCTAAATTCTAGGGATAACAAACAGAAAAGCCTCTTCTCAAATAGAAAGAAAAAAAAATAAGATCAGTAAGGTCCAGAAAGGGACATTTTGATTTGGAAAATTACTGGGATAGTGAGTGGAGTTATCAGGGGGTAGATTGATACACTCAATGATAGAGTTAATTTAAATAAAATCTCAGAACTAGAAAGAATGGAATGAAAGGGAAATACACAGGGTCTATGTGTAATGTAGAAAGAAGCAGTTTGTAAAGAGAGGAAGTGAAGTCTAGTGTGGATGGAGGCAGTCTTCGGCATAGTGAATGACTGAGAAAATTATTAAGACCAGCAGGACCCAAGTCAGGAGTTTCAGGCACAGAAGAGTTAAGTCTGTTAGGGCATAATTTCTGATTTAGGTAGAATGGCAGCTGAAGAAGAGCCCCAGGAATAAAATGAAGCATGCAATGAATAGTAACTTGGACCACCTAAAGAAGAATTTTCCCTGTGATAGGTTGAATTGGTGGCACCACTAATATACCAAATGTTGGACAGCCACATGTCCTGTTTTTGCTTGCAATTGTGGTAAATCTCCCTTAACAATAAGATAAGCTCCTTTATCCTAGGACATTTTTATTAGATAAGGTAAAAATTAATGATGTCTTCCTTGGCCTTGTTGCCTATAAAAGCCACTTTTAGTTGGGAAATGAGCATTATTTACTGTTTGTCTTTTCTTTATTATGCACAGTTCAGTCTCAGAGAACTTAAAGGGCATGTGCCATCCTCATCAATGGAACTGGTAGACCCCTGCCTCTAATATTTATTTTGTCTTTGTCCTTAATTCATGACCCACTTCAAAAACATTCTTTATCCAATCCAAGGATTTATCAAGTACTGTAAACACTGAATAAAAAGAGCTCATTTCAATTTTAATGGACACATTAAAAAGGAGTCTAAAATATAGAACAAAATACTAGAGAAAACCATGAGACCTTTCATCATTTCTCAGAGACTTTTTTCCCCTCTTCTCTCTATGACATCTCATGGTAGTTGCATACAAAAAATCAGAATTAGTTTAAAATGTTTTTTTTTTTCTTTTTCTTTTCTTTCCTCCTATAACTGCCAGCTAAAACCTTGGAAAATAATTTGACAGATTCTGCTGAGATGTTTACTTAACGCTTGCAATTTAACTTTAAAATGAAATCACTAAGTGGGATTCCATTTTAAATCAGACCTATAGTTCTAAATTGAGGTACCTATGATTCATTCTGAATTTAAGGAGTTGCCAATAATGTGAGCCATAGTGCATGGAATAATCTAAACATTTAATTAAATAGCTTTCCATATTTCAAAAATGGTAGTTTTGAGTTCCTACTCAACCATTCCTTCTATTTTTGCCATAAGTGAAAACCCCAGTGTTTTCTCTAATTTATGGGAAAAAATGATTTTTTTAGAGGGATGAGGAATACTTTGTGGTAAACAAGCAAAAAATATCCAATGAAGTCAGTCAGGATCAGTTGGACTTCATTATCTCTCGGGTGGATAATTCTAGTGGCTTCCTAACTGGCAATCCTTACTTGAGTTTCTTCCCTCTTCAACCCAAATTAATCTTCTTAATGAGCAGATCAAATTATGTCACTCATATGCTCAAAAATCTTCTGACTACATGACTACAATCTGGCATTTAAAACCTTGTATAATCTAGTCCCTACCTACCTTTCTGCCTTATTTTATTTTACTCACCTTTATTCATTCTTCCTGGCATCCACACTGAGCTATTAGCCCTTCTTTAAACTTGACCTCACTTCCCTTGACATTTTGTATTTTTGCAGTCAGTTCTTTATGCTTAGAATATTTTCCCACATTGTCCACATGACAACTCCAGTAGAATATACCAGAATGCTAGCTTCTTAAAATCAGGAGTTCTTTTGTTTTTAAGTCCCCAATGAGAGGCAGCATATTTTACTGTATATAAAATTGGCATTATTATCACAAATGCCTAGATTTAAGTTTTATTTCTAGCACAGAGTGAATATGTAATTTTATGCAAATCACTTTACCTCTTAGTATCCCAGGATAAAGTTATAAGGTACAGAAGAAATGAAGTAAAGGGAGTTATCACACATTGGTTTCATTATACAAATAAAATCATGATGTTGGACAAAAACCAAAAATCTTAGCACATAAGGGGGTTAATTATCCCTATTTGGCACTTTAAAAAGAATAGCTACCTAGTAAATCTTTATTGAAATAAAATTCATTTTAAGGCCAATTTCTGTTAATTCCACTTCCTATACCAGCCTCTTATCTTTCCCTCACATGGTCATTTTCCTAGTTACATATACATCACTCATCATTTGAACTATTGTAATAACTCCTATCTAGTTTTTACTTCTATTCAACCTTTCAATCATTAATGAGTATTTATAAAATTCTTATTGCATTTTAGAAGCTTTGAAATGATCCTAACACAAAGACAAAAGTGAAACAGTCCTTGACCTACTTGACCTAGAGAATCTTGTAGTCAAGGCAGAGGAGCCAATTTGTACACATGGTACATATATAAATATTTGTGGAATATATATATATATATATATATATATATATATATATATATATATAACTAGGAATTCTAAGACAGTGGAAAAAGGAGTACCTTTTATACACATGGACCAGCTAACATTGGCAAAGTCATTGAAAAAACAAGTTGAGCTTAGCATATATGAAATGATAAGAATGTTTGTTTGAATTATGGAGTGCATGATGGGGAATATTGTACAAAAAAGTTCTGGAATGGTAAATTGGAGCCAGATTGTGAAGAACTTTAGATGCCAAGAAGACAAGTTTGTATTTTAATGCAGAAATAATATGTAACCACTGGAGTTTATTGAGTAAGAAGGTAATGTGGTCAGACTTATGCTTTGCTAGCCACATGGAGAAAGGGTTGGAATAATAGAGGATCAAAGCAGTAAGAGCAATTAGGAGGAGATTACAATAGGCAAAACTACAGGGCCCAAATTAAGGTGAAGTTTCTATAAGTAAAGGAGGTGACTTAAAGAGATATCACAGAAGTAAGAAGTGTAATAATAATGAGAGCCAATAACCAATGCTATAATGGAAGGGAGATAGAGATTATGAGGGTGAGACTCTCTTCTAGCTCTCCCCTCTCACTGATTATACACTGGGAGACTTCAAGGGGGTGTTACCCCGAATCTGGGTGACCTGGATGGATGTGCCACTCCACAGGAGTTGGGGGCTAGGCTTCCTTATAATATGAGGTGTGTGGTACCCCAATCTGATTCTGAATGAGGGCAGGGTTCACACAAACCTCCCCCAAGGTCAGTCAACTTCACAGCGGGTGGTCTGGCTCCCAGATGGAAGCAGCCAGAGCAAACTGTGGTTCCCTTCCCCCTTATTGTCTCTCAGGCACTCTGGAATGGTATCTAACTAATGAATGGCTTTTATTATTCACAATTTAGGGGTTGCGGAAAGGGGTGAAGGGCAAAGGGATTTTGGGGTGCTCTCTTCTCTATTTCTATGAGGTCTATCACTTGCGTGGGAAACTTTGGGGTTCCCACTCCCGAGCTTCTTCCCTTGCCTCTTCTTCTGTTTCCATTTCTATTTCTATTTCTATCTTTTCTATAATTATAAGTTAGACCAGAAAGGTTGGGTAATGGGGGAAGGAGACTAAGAGATCGCTCCCAAAATGGAGTCCAAAAACTTAGCTTTATTGATGATTGAAGTCTTCCTGGGTGAGATGTGATGGAATCTTTGAACAGGGAATGAGGGTATTAATGACCAAAGAAAGATCCTCAGGAAGGCCTCAGGACTGGATTCCAGCTGAGATGTCCTCCTCCCAAAGACCTCTCCTCTCCTCCCTTCTCTAAGAAACTCCTAGAATCCTCTCTAGTCTCAACTGTCAGTAACTGTTACCAACTGTCAGCCACTCCTTCTCTGGCTCCTTTTGTCCCATCCTCCTTGCACAAATCCCATCCTTACAAAAGTGATAATATATAGGAATGGATTGAATATTTGGGGTGAGACTGATGAACCCAAAAACAACATTTAGTTTATAAACACAGGCAACTGGAAGGATGGAGATGGTACCTTCGACTGAAATCAATATGAATTGGTGGGTAGGAGATGGGGGTCTATGAGGTCTCTTATATACATGTTGAGTTTAAGATGTCTCTGGAACAACTAATTTAAAATATTCAGGAAGCATTTGGTGATGTAGAACAGGAGTTAGGAAAGAAACTAGGGCTGGCTATATAACTCTGATAATTATCAACAAAGTTATAAAACTCAAACCTATGTGAACTGATGGATTCACCAAGATGGAGCATAAAGAAAGAAGAAAAAAAATCCCTAGACAGAATCTTGATATACACTCATAGGTAGGGGATGGGATACAAACAATGATCCCACTTTCAAAAGATTGCCAAAAGAATCTTTCTGAAATGCAAGTAGTAACAGCTAAATTTATTTAGCAAAATATGTAGCATCTAAATATTTCTCTCATTTTAAAGCTAACAAAAACTTTACAGGCATCTTTATTGTTTCTCTCAACATTCCTGTGAGGGTTTTATTCTTTTAGTATTATTATTATTTTGTTAATTTAGTATTACATATAATATGTAAATACCATATATGTGTATGTATATATATGTATATATATATATATATATATATATATATAATCATTAGTAAGTCAGAGGAACATGAAGGATATGTGACTTCCCTAGGGTCACACAACTGGCAAATGTCAGACATCTGCCCAACTCAAAGTTCAGTATCACCTATTAAGACAAACTGACTCTCAGTAAATAAAGAGATGAGTAAATGAATGAATGCTACATTATTTTTCATTTCTTGGTATTGGCAGCCCTGAGAAAAGGGCCCTGTATGTAGTAGGGGCTTAATAAATGTTTGGTGAATTGAACTGAACCAAATTAGCAAAAGGAAAACATTTATCATTTTATTTTAAAGTCTCCCTCTAGAAGGCTTTGGATAATTAAGCCATATTTAGTAGGGTACTTAGCTGCCAAGGAAAGGATATTTCTGAACTGCAATGTAAATGCTCCCAAGGACACAACTGTGTTTTACATCTCTCAGAGGCTTGATAATGAAACAATCGGAGCACTTTGATGAGATTTACATGGATTGCAAACAGTTTGTAATGGAGAGTGGGGTACATTTATAACATATGTTTTAGAGGATAGCGAGAAATGTCTAAGCTCTCAGATTCACACCCACTTTCTACTGAAAGACAAAAGAGGCATCTTGAAACACTGGGGAAAGTCAACTTATTTAGAAAGCATAGCTAGTTGTTTCACTGCCAGGAATGGCAAATTTTTGATTACCAACAAAAATAACTAAAATTACAAACTGAATTCTATTAGTGAGGCATATAATTATTTGCCTAAGCTAAAGGATTTAATATCTTAGACCCTTCTCTTATTTATTTTGGTAAGGAATTGTTCTTCTGCTATGGGAATGCAATCCCTAAATTAATTCCTGTAAAACTAAGGAAAACTATTTAAGGACTATTTACCTATAGCAGAAAGGGTACTTCATGAATCCTATTAGTTAAGCACAGAGTTAGCATAGAGGCAGCATGAATTTTTGTGTTGAGTGCTAGGCTTAAAATCAGGAAGATCTAGGTTTAGATCCTGTATCTGATATTTAATAGTTGTGAGACCATGAGCAAGGTACTTACTTACTAAGTATTTCACTCATTTAAGGGTTTTATCTCTAAAATCAGAGGCATTAGATTCTTCATTGCTCCTATACTAAAATCTTCTCAGTGTCTTTGTTGTTCAGTTGTTTCAGACTCTTTGTGACTCTATTTGGGGTTTTCTTGGCAAAGATATTGGAGTGGTTTGTCATTTCTTTCTCCAGTTGACTTTGCAGATGAGGAAACTGAGGCAAACAGGATTAACCGACTTGCCTGTGGCCACATAGAGAGTAAATGTCTTAGCCCAGATTTGAGCTTGGGTCTTTCTAAGCACAGCATTCATCTGTGCCACCTGGCTGCCCACTGTATAGCAGAAATTTACTGCAATTCTAAAATCAGAGTTCTAGGATTTTAGAGACCTTTATCACAAGCTCTGGATGTTACAGAAGGAGAAATTGAGGCCCAGAGGGGTTCATTAATTTGCCCAAAGTCACAGTGGCATTCAATGGAAGAATGAAGACTAGAACCCAATTTGACTATAAGTTCAAGTCTAATTCTCATAGACTATGCTCTGCTGGGTATGGTGAGGAGCCAGGGTATAATATAAAGAACTCTGGACTAGCAATTAGTAGAAGAAAGTTCAACTTCTAACTCAGCAACTAAATATCAGTATGACCTTCAACAGGGCTCTTCATTTGCCTGGTCTAATAGGGATCCACAATCAGGAAAAAGATTTAATGGGAATATTTCTCCCTGTTAGCTGAGATAAACCTAACATGGGTAGTCAAGAAGTCACCAGATGAAGGGAAATTTAACTGAAGTTTCCTATTCAGGTTATTTCTTCTAAAGAGGGAAAAGAACATTCAAGAACAGTGTAATACACCATTTAGACAAAAATGAGCAATTGATATTAGGGAAATACAACTTTTGGACCCTGGGCAATGCTGTTAAGTGTAGATAAATGTTTTTTTGTTTTTTTTTTTTTTTAGTTCGTTGTTTGTTGTTTGTCTTTTGTTTTTGTTTTTTGACAACGACTTCGCAACAATCATTTTTTAAAATTTTGCTCTCTTGCCAGGTACTACCAACCTTTTTTTTTTTTCTTTTTCTCCTTCCATTGGGTTCAGCTACCTAAATTCTCTTAAGCTGATAGGTTTGTTCTGATACTTTTTATTTTGTTTTCTGTGATAAAGTAAGAACAACACTTTTACTATTGCTTATTCAAGTGATAAAGGCAGATAGATAGGGCAACAGTTAAGAGTCCTCTTGAGTTCAAATTTGATCTCAGACACTAGCTGTGTGACCCTGAGCAAGTCACTTAAGCTCATTTGTCCCAGTTTCATCATCTGTAAAATGAGCTAAATGAAATGGCAAACAATTCCAGAATCTTTGTCAAGAAAACCTCAAGTGGGGTTAAGAAGGGTTGGACATGATTGAAAAATGACTGAATAGCAAAATACAGGAACAAGTCTAGTTTGATCCATAGTATATCACTAATACATATCGTAACCTCTCCATATTTTGATATTCCTGGGTTGGCTATGACTAAAATTGTTCTATTGACTTTCCTTGAAGATTTTTTCTTTGAATTGACAGGCAAGACATACTTAAAATAAGCAAAGATAGAGGGAAATTTAATAAAATTTCACTGGAATTTTAGCCATATTCTCAAAATCTTGTATAAAGCAAAGGAGTGTTCGTCCATTCCAGTAGTAGACAATTCACTCCCTTTTTAAAAAATTCATATTCTTTACTTTTCCTTATTCCCATCTCAACCTTTTGAGAAAGCAAGTAATATGATATTTAGTATACCTATGAAGTTTTGAAAATATATGTCCATATTAACCATGTTGTAAAAATAAATAAATAAACAAATAAATAAAGTTAAAGAAATTGAAAAAATATTATGTGATCTGCACTCAGAATTCAACAGTTTTCTCTTTGGAGGTAGATAACATTTTTTGTTATGAGTCTTGGAATTTTGTGGATCATTGTACAAACAGCATAATTAAGTCTTTCACAACTGAATATTGAATAATATTGCTGTTACTATTTAAAATGTTCTTATTTGTAGCAGTTCATAGACATCTTTTCAGGTTTTTCTGAAACCATCCCCTTTATCATTTATTACCACACAACAGTTTTTGATCACAATAATAATACTGCACTTGTTTAGCCATCCCCCACTTTATGGATATCCTTTCAATTTCTAATTCCTTACCACCACAAAAAGAACTGCTATGAATATTTTTTAATATATCGGTTGTTTTCTTTTTTCTTTGTGATACAAAGCAAATAGAAACATTTTTGTAGGTTTGCATATTTTGTATTGTATATTGTGATTTGTATATTTTTGCACATGTTTTTGTTTATGAGTCCTTTTCCTTTTTCCTTGGACAACACTATTGGGTCACAGGGTATTCACAATTTTATAGGATTTGGTGCATAATCCTAAGTATTTTTCCAGGATGGTTGGATCAGTTCACAACTCTACTAATGGCACATTAGTGGAACTCTTTTTTCCACATTTGTCATTTTTCTTTTCTGTCACATTAGCCAGTTTGATAGGTCTGAGGAGATATCTCAGAATTGTTCTAATTTGCAATCAGTTGTGATTTAGACAATTTTTTTCTTATGACTATTAAGAGTCTTGATTTCTCCTGAAAACTGAAATCATATCTTTTGGCCATTAATCAATTCAGGGATGACTCTTGTTTTTTTATAAATTTGGCTCATTTTGCTATATATAATAGGGAAGTATATATATAACATATGTATAGACAGATAGATAGATAGATAGATAGATAGATAAAATAATATTTTTATCAGAATCTTGCTATGAAATTTTCCTCCAGTTTCCTAAGCAAAAAATTCTTGACAAACAAATGTGTAATTTTCCTTAAGAAATTGGTTTCCCTATATGTATCCACTCTAAAAGTGGTTAACTTCATAGTACCAACCCTTTTTTGGGAGGTAAGGTTTCTTTTCTTTTTCTTTTACTTTTTTCACTTTGAAAATTTTTATTTAATTAATTTAGAATATTTTCCCATGGTTACATGATTCATGTTCTTTCTCTCTCCTCACCCTCCCCTCAAATGAGCAATTCCACTGGGTTTTACATATGCCATTGATCAAGACCTATTTCCATATTATTATTTGCATTAGGGTGACCATTTAGTATCTACATCCCCAGTCATGTCCCCATCAATCCATATAGTCAAGCAGTTGTTTTTTGTCTGTGTTCCTACTTCAACTGTTCCTTCTCTGGATGTGAATAGCATTCTTTCTCATAAGTCCCTCAGAACTGTCCTGGATTCTTGCATTGCTGCTAATAGAGAAGTCTATTACATTCGATTGTGCCACAGTATATCCATCTCTGTGAATAAGGTTCTCCTGATTCTGCTCCTTTCACTCTGCATCAATTCCTGGAGGTCTTTCCAGTTCACATGGAATTCCTCCAGTTCATTATTCCTTTCAGCATAATAGTATTCCATCACCAGCAGATACAACAATTTATTCAGTGATTTCCTAATCGAAGGCCATTCCCTCCATTTTCCAATTTTTTGTCACCACAAGAGTGGCTATAAACTTTTTCGTACAAGCCTTTTTCCTATTATCTCTTTGGGGTATAAACTCAGCAATGGTATGGCTGGATCAAAAGGCAGACAGTCTTTGAAAGCTCATTGAGCATAGTTCTAAATTGCCATCCAGAATGGTTACATCAATTCACAACTCCACCAGCAAAGTATTAATGTCCCAGTTTTGCCACGTCCCCTCCATTATTTATTGCTTTCCTTTGTTATAATTTTAGCCAATCTGTGAGGTATGAAGTGGTACCTCAGAGTTGTCTTGATTTGCATTTCCCTAATTATTAGAGATTTAGAACACTTTTTCATGTGCTTATTCATAATTTTAATTTCTTTATCCTAAAATTGCCTATTCATGTCCCTAGCCCATTTATCAATTGAGGAATGGCTTGCTTTTTTGTACAATTGATTTAGCTCCTTAGAAATTTGATTAATTAGATCTTTGTCAGAGGTTTTTGTTATAAAGATTTTTTCTTGCATTGAGTATTATTACATAATAATAAGTCTCTTATGGTTAAATAACAAAACCTGTGGATGAATAACTCCCAAGTGGTTTTTGATGTCAGTTAGGTGCCAGGTTTGTCTGGGAAAGGAGCAAAAACAAGCAAGGTCTGTATAAAAAGGTTTAATAACAAATTGGAATGGGGAGTGAAGGGAAGTAGGAAAACTAACACTCAGGTCTAGTGAAAACTACCAGGGGATAGAGGGATGGACATAGACTATACTAAAACTAAATCTATAAGCAGACTGTCTAAGGCAAGGCAGTCTGGCTTCACAGGGTAAGGGGATCTCATGAAGATGTACTTGCCTGGTCTCAGATGTCATAGCTGGTCACTTGAAATCAGGATATAGAGCAAAATAAAATCCACAGGTGAAGTGAGCAAGATGAGATAATCTGTGTGTGTCCACCACACCAGATAAATCCACTTCTCAACCTAGAGCTTCACTGGTCTTGATTGAAAATGTAATGTCCAAATCCAAGGAAACAACTCCATAGTATTGAATCTCCAAAAGACACAGGCTCACCCTGATAGCTGCTCCAAACTCAACTGTCATTTTCCAGAGTCACTGTGTCAGTCTCTGTGACAAGATTTTAAGTTCTCTTGCCAGCTAGTCTGCTCTGTTATCTATCTATCTCTGCTATATAACTCAAACTTATATTTCTCTACAACAGTACCAATCCTTTTTGAACTCACCTACTCTGGTTCATGAACATCAGTCATACAATCAGTCACCAGATCTATCTTGTAAAGTTTCCCCTCTTAGTAAAACTTACTGTTGGGTTTCTTTTGTATAGCCTTAGGAAATCCAGGATCATACTGATACCATGTTTAGGCATCATTGTAGTATTACTGTCTCTATGGAAGACAATAGGAGAAGGTAAGTGGAAATCAATAGTGTCCAGTTATAGCAAAGGAGGCCAAGGATCTGTCCACATGAGGTTAGGATTTCAGAGCTTTATCCTAAGTAAAGACAACAGGTCAAAGTTTTGTCCCTGATGAATAGGAATTCAGAAAGTAGTTGAAGGACTAGAGATATATCCCTATAGGTCAAGAGGGATGACTAGGGGAAAGGAATATTGAGGGTGTACAGTGTGTTCTCATTAGAGATTTGAAGGGCACTGATAACTGAACCAAGATATTCAGCAAATGTTAATAATCCAGAAATAAGATTTTAATTGGTCTCAGATTCTTCCTATGCTTGTGAGAGGGTCATATTAGATAATCTCTAAGGTCCGTTGTATCTCTAAAAACATAGTATTCTTTTGTTTATTTAAAGGAAATTAGGCTAACAGACCTTTTTACCATCAAGATATCTGTGATTAACCAGAGATTCAATTTAGTTAACTGCCCCACAATATATTCTGCCTTTAAGTAAATAGTATTATTAATTTTTTAAAATCCTCAAATGCTAAATTGAATGAAGATTGCAGATAAACAGTGGTTAACACATGAGCTTTATTTTTGAAAAGAGTGTTTTTATTTTGTTTTTAATTCATGCAAAAACAATTTTAACAATTTTTTATAATTTTTGAATTCCAAATTCTCTTTCCTTCCCTGTCCTCTCTCCTTCTTGAGAAGGTAAGCACTTTGATATAGATTATATAGCAGTGATAGCAAGCCTTTTAGAGACTGAGTATCCAAATTGAGTTGCTCCCCCACTTACTCCAGACAGGGTAAGGAGGGAGCATGAGGAAGTGCTTCTATTGGGCTACTGGGCAGAGCAGTGGGTGATGTCCTCAGGCTTTCATGGAGAGTGGGAGGGAAGCAGCCCAGCCCCATCTCCCTCTGGCTTTCTAGTAACCAAACTCTAATGAACTCTGTGCTACAGCAATAGTGGGCTCTCACAGGGAGGGCTTTGCGTGTTACCTCTGTCATGTGTGCTGTAGGTTTGCTACGATGGCTATACATTTCAGTCTTGCAAAATATATTTCCATATTAGCCAAGTTGCAAAGAGAACACAATAAAGAACAGCAAAACAAAACAAGAAACAAACAAGAAAAGTTTTAAAAAGTATGCTTCCGTTTTTATTCAAACTTCATCAGCTCTTTCTCTGGAACTGGACAATATTTTTCATCATAAGTTCTTGGGAATTGTTTTAGATCATTGTAATGATGAGAACAGCTATTTCTCACAATTGATCATGACATAATATGGCAGATACTGAATGCTCAAGAGATTTAGGCTCCCCCACCCCAACCCCCACCCTCTAGTGATAATACATAATGTAATAGATACATCTATGATTAAAGACACTATTTTTACATTTTCTTTTGAATCTTTCTCTTTGCCCAAAATGCAGGACTAAGAATATAGCAGAAAATAAATACTGAGGCAAGATAATTGTCAACATTTTCTTGTGCAATTCCTTTCTCAATGGTAGTTTCTAATAATACAAAGTGTCTTTTAAGGAAGAAATACAGTGGAAACAAAGGTAATTTAAATGCTTTTTCATGTGCTATCAAAATTTGTGAATTTTTTTTTTGCCATCAAATACTTTTGACCATAATAGATAGAGCACTGGTGGCCTCTGAGTCAAAAATATTTGAATTCAATTCTTGTTTCAGACACATATGCAACAATTAGTACCCCTAATCAATTGTCCCAAACTATAACTTATAGAAAAAATTGCTAATGAGCATGAGGATTTCCACATCCAGGAGTTCCCCTTAAGACAGGTCATAAGGTTTGTTTGTTTATTTATTTATTTTTTTTACCCCCACAAAAAGACAAGGAAAAAAAAGTGATGTGAATCTTTTTTTACATGAAAGGATTTAACTCTAGGATTATGGACACGTCTTAATTTATATGTTTTGTAAATTCATTTCGGGATTAGGTAAGGGCAGTAGGAAAGGGGAGAAATCTTAAAAAAATCATTTGTGTGCCAAAAATAGCTAATGGAATACCCAAATACTTCTTTGCTTTATTCAGGCTCGTGAGAATGTGGCCAAAATATTTTCCAGTGACACTGTACTGTACTAAATTGCCATATCTCTGGTTATTTCTGGGTGCCTATTGTCTATCACTATAAAGCTTGAGAGGGTCTTGAAGATAAGTAAAAGATAGTTCATGCTACCATAGAGAACTTTTAATAATTAGTTCAGCAAAAAGTTATAGAAGAATTATTAAATAGTTTTATGGCTGCTTTCTGGGGAAAATCTCAGCCTCAGAAAGTTTACAGGAGGGGTGGAGACAGTGGCTTTGTCTGGGAGCATCCGCTCAATCCTGACTTGAATTGAGCTGTGGGGGATTTAAGCAACTGCAACTTTTCTTTATAATTATATTTGCAAGGTGAATTACACATATAGATACAGCTTCAGTCTGGGCTATCGTTTAGAACAAACAAAAGCTATTTCTTATTGGAAAGATTAATTGCTAACAGAATAATCACTAAGAAGATATGAGGCAGAATACGGAATATAACGCTACTAACCTAATATTTCAAAATGCATAGCCCTCTCTTCAGGGAAGGGGTCAACAGAAGCCTTTCATGCATTATTAATTGGTATGTAAAATAGCAAGGGAGACATTTTCTTTCCTTTTGATTATCTTTGGCCTTTTTTAATGAAAGGAGCACAATCAGGATCATTACCTGCTAAATTAAGTTAAGAAGATTCCAAAGAAAAAACCACAGTGGGCAAGTTAAGCAGTGCTATGACCTATCTTTTTAAAATGTAAGCGTTGTGTTGTGCCTTACCTTGAAGCTTGTTAATGGAGAGCAAAGATCAATTCTGGGCCTTACTCTTTTTCTCCCCTGTGCAATTTCCAGAATACACTCTACATATGAAGTCTCTAATCTCCAGGGCATACACTTTGACCCCATGGATGTATTTGGCGCCATAAATATAATCTGCCAGCTAAAGAACTTCAGTTAAGAATAACTCTATTTTCCCTTTGTATTTAATTACTTATAGACTATCCTGGTTGATAATGACTGGCATCCTAATACCTCAGTATATTAGGTGAGATAAAAAAAAAAACAACACTCAGAATTGCATTATAAAGCATGTTTGAATAAATCCAGGTTTTAACTCTATAGATCAACTCAAAAGTAGTTGGGATTGGGTTGGGGAGGGGGAGGAAAAAGGAAGGCTAGAGAACATAAGTAATAAGCTGTTTTTGATACAACAATTTTATTTCTGAATATTCTTATCTACTAACAGAACTCTGTGGGATCACCAAATAAGTAGTCTTTGAGGTCCCATACAAAAGGT
The DNA here is from genome assembly GCF_016433145.1 of Gracilinanus agilis. Taxonomy (NCBI): domain Eukaryota; kingdom Metazoa; phylum Chordata; class Mammalia; order Didelphimorphia; family Didelphidae; genus Gracilinanus; species Gracilinanus agilis. The sequence goes on along the minus strand of NC_058133.1, from coordinate 90,030,697 downwards.
TTTAACAAGCTCTAAATACTATTCTTTTATAAGATACCAAAGTTTAGAAACTGTGACTTTGACCCACTGCTTCTCAAGCCCTTGATAAGAAGCAGATAGAATGGATGTTCATTGTAGGATCATCACTCTACACAAAATGATTTTAAAAATGAGGTACAATAAAGAGTTCATCTGATAAGGAACCCTTTCAAAGACAAACAGTCAGAAAGAAGAAACATTTCAAATAAGCAGTGGATCCAACAGTATTAAAGCATTGTTCGATTAATCCACACAGGCAGACTGAGAAAGAAATAAGAAAAAAAAATTCCTCTCAAAGTCATAAAATGATATTTTCGGGCTAGTAAGTGGAAAAAAATTTCCTTATATTTAATATATCTAGTTTTCTGAACCAGAAAGCCATGCTGTGTGGTTAAGTAATTGTTTTGTTATTCCCATAATCAACTCTGGGCAATTCTAGTCATGACTGATTTCCTAGGTCTCTGCAATTGCATATCTATAAACAGAAGAAGGTGATTCCATTTTTCAAATGGGAAGATAGAATCATCATTTTGCCCATTTACCCAGAGAGTTTTGTGAAAAATCCTCATCTGCCCCAGCTAAGTTTTGGGACACAGAATTACGCATAAAGCAAAAGCAGAAATAAATCAAAGAAATACTAATATCTCTATGGTAACATTTTTTTATTCTGATCTAAGCAGGCAAACCCTCTGATCATTCTGGATGCTCTGATACCATCCCAGTTTAGCACAATTGTCAAGGTATCTTCTGGTGAAGCAACCTGTATACATTGGAAATTTCCACTAATAATGGCTAGCACTTTAAAGCATTTCCTATATACCAGGCAATTGTGTTAAGTGCTTTAAAAACATCTCATTTGATCCTCATAACAACTCTAGTAGCTAGGTACTATTATTATTCTAATTTTACATTTCAGGTCCTTGATGCAAACAGCAGTTTAGTGACTTTCCCAAGGTTAGAATTGGCTCAGGGGGCAGCTGGGTGGCTCAGTATATTGAGAGCCAGGCTCAGAGAAGGGAAGTCCTAGGTTCAAATCTGCTCTCAGGCACTTCCCAGCTGTGTGACCCTGGGCAAGTCACTTAACCCTCATTGCCTACCCTTACCACTCTTCTACCTTAGAACCAGTACCCAGGATTGATTCTAAGACAGAAGGGAAGGGCTCCTAACAAAGAAATAAATAAACAAACACATATATTAAAAAAAAAAAAAAGAATTGGCTCAAAACTATAGATATTCTACATCAACATAGTTAAAAAATGTCTTAAAACCACTGTATCAGGTATAAGTTTGGTTTCTAAAAGTAAGATTTTTATAAAATTAACTACAAATTAATAAACAGCAAAACTTGTCAGATTAGGGAGGGAGATGCTTCCTAAAAATGAAATTCACAGGCTCATAAATATAGTAAAATGGATCCTTGTAAAACATACAGTCTAACTCTCTCAATTTATAGATGAGGAAACTGAAGGAGAGAGGCTAAACTACTTGTCCATGTCCATATGTCCATGGTCTCATATCTAGTGTCTATGGCAAGATTTGAACCCTATCCATTATGCTATTTAGATTTTTGTAAGAAAATACGTTCCATGTCACTTTATTACTACAGGTATTCTCAGAAAGGAAGGTTTGCTTTGCTTGCTTCTCTCCCTAACTCAAAAAATAAAATAAAGCTTAAATATAATAGCACCATTTTGCAAATACAAATACAAGAAGAAAAAGAAGAACAGTTTGTCAAATATATAACTCTGGCACACAAATAAATATAAAAACATGGCACAAGCAGGCAAAATATTCCTCTGCAGAATTTCATAAACAACATGTGTTAACTTACTGGATCTAAATTTATGCCATTTCTTCCCACCCACTTTCTTCCATTTTCTAGCTGCTCATAGACTTTTTGCCTATCTTAGTTCTGACTTCAGGTCATCATCTTCTTCTACAAATATTAAATCATTTGAATAATAGCCTCAACCTAATAGTAATAAAAATCTGGGTCTGTGTGTGGTGCTGAAAGAACTATTATCTGGTCCTTATTATCTTTTCAGCTAAACTCGAGTACATAATAAACAGTAATTATTGGTATCATTTTTGAGAGCCATACACATAGTCAGCAACTGAATGAAGGAATAAATGAATGATTACAAATACAAGTGATGTTCTCTGCTTAATTTATGAAATAAATGTAACAATTCTGGTCAGCATTCAGCTATATTCTATCATCTAGCAGTTTTACTGTCCCTCAGGAAGGCATTTGGGGGGGGTACTTTGAAGGAGAAATTTTATGTTGAAGTAGTTTCCAATCATTTCTTGAATACTTTTTTTTAAATTTTTTTTTTAAATTTTTAAACCCTAATATCTTTTATATATATATATATATATATCCTTCTATATTAATTTTTTTTATTTGTTATAGGGCTAGGCAATGGGGGTTAAGTGACTTGCCCAGGGTCACACAGCCAGGAAGTGTCCAAGGCCAGATCTAAACCTAGGACCTCCCATCTCTAGGCCTGGCTCCTAATCCACTGAGCCATCCAGCTGCCCCCATTGAATATTTTTTAAATTAAAAAATACTCCTCATAGACACTAGTATGACAGTAGTTGTATTATTATTGTATTATTAGTGCAATGACAGGTTAAAATATTACTTTGGATTCAGTTTGTTTTCAAATATATTTGTATTTCTATTCATCAGTTTATCCTCATCAATAAGTTAGATGGTAAAGTGGATAGAACAGTGGGCCTGAAATCAGGAAGACTTGAGTTTAAATCCTGCTTCCAGACACTTATCAGATGTATGACCTTGGAAAAGTCACTTCTGTTTGTCCCAGTTTCGTCATTTAGAAAATGGGATAATAATAATAGACCTCCTCTTGAAGGGTTGTTGTGAAGATAAAAAGAGATAAAATGTATAAACTTAGCACAATGCCAGAATCAAAATAGGTATAAAATAAATACTTGTTCTCTTACTCTTCCTTATCAATTAAATAGTGAGTTTTTATTAGGAAGCTACTGTATATGAATCTTTTCGTAGGCATTAGAAAAATTAAAAAATTAAAGAAAACAAATTACTCATTGACATCAAAGAACTCTAATGCTGGAATTTTAACCAACAAATGAGGCCATTTCTCAGAGTATAATAATTTATTAATATGGGCATACAATCTATTAATAAAGGACAGGTCAGTCACATGTGGCTCTGCATGGAAAAATGACAAGTGGCCATCTTGAACCTCCTTTTATACCAAGAATGGGTCTTCCTTCTGAATGGACTGTCAGTATGACTTTTGGACCAATTCTGGCAGTTCTCAGTGAATTCTTTTTTGCTTTGAAATTATTTTATTGTATGTTTAAATTTATAAAGAAGTTATACAATATTATGATTCTACACAGATTCCAGTTACCTTCATTTTAAAAAAATCCAATAATACGTGTTTTAATGTAGTCCATTTTGAAACCATTGCATCAGAAATTCTTAACCTGGTATCTGCAAAATGACTTTTAAAAAATATTTTGGTAATCATATTTCTTTATGATTTGTTTCCTTTGTAATATATATATATACATATGTAATGTATATATTTCAAAACACTGTTCCTGAAAAAAGGTCCAAAGACATCACGATACTGTTAAAGACATCCTTAAGGGATGTTTTAAGAGGAAGTTTGTTAAGAGATCTCAACTTCTCCATTGGAAAAGGAAAACTCTCCATAGGGAAGGAAAGACTACTCTTGAGAGGGGTGGATCTCCATAGCTTCACTAATCTGGGGAAATGTGGCTGATCCACCCTTCTCTGGAATTTTACAAAATGGAAAGTCAGCTAGTTTTTGAAACCTAGCTTCCTCTAGTAATCTTTGCCTAGAAAAATATTAGTTGTTTCAACCTGATTTGCACTAACTCTTTTTCCTATTATGGATCAGGTCACCCCAAATCTAGATGGCATGTTTATCAAAGACCAAAAGGTCAAGTGTTTTCAAATCCTTGGGGAGGATGGATATTTGTTTAGAGATAGAGAAAGAGTAGAGGTTTCTATCTTGCCTTAAACAAAGGGTTTCTCCAAAAATCTACACTCTATCTTGGGAGACAAGAACAAATCATATCCAAAAAAAGTCAGTAAATCCCAATTTTTTTTTTGTTTGTTTAACTCAGTTATTCTCAAATAGCTAATAGGTTTCCCATGGATCAACTAGTAGATCAAAAACACTTTTGTTATCAGGAATAAAATGACTTTAGGAAGCAGTTCATTTTTTAACTATTTGGCATAAATATTTCTTAAACACACATATTTTTATATAAGGAAGGTATTAAAGACTTAATACTATTATAATGGTGGTGACAAATTTGCATGGTTCACATACAGTCTTAACTAGAGTATCATTTTTAAGACTGTCAACTGGGTTAGCAAAGTATCAACTTACATAGCTATTGGAACTTACTATCTTTGTTTCATAAATGTGATAGTATAATTAATTTTTTATTAGTTGCGTTGTATTTACAGAACTCTGCCCTGTGTCTAGCAAGTAACAAGTATACTTAATAAATAATTGTTTATCATTGTGATTAACCTCTAACCCTCAACACTCTCTTTTTATCTAGTGAAAGCTTTGAGCCTGAGCTAACTTTCCATTGCACCAGCCTAAAATATTCCAAAGAAACTTTACAAACAAATGATCTATCCTCCATTCCGGAATAAATGTGTTAATTGCTTCATTTTTAGCACTAAAATTTTGCCCAAAGTAACCTATTTTACATAAAGAGTAAAGGTGTATTTTATTTCTTTCTCTTTTTTTTTTTAAATTTCACCCTTTTTACCCTCCTACCTAACATCATTTTTGGACATTTAAAATAGTGTTTAAGAAGTCTTTGAGGGCAATAATAAATCATTGAGGAAATCAGTTCTGTCCATTAAACAAAATAAGCAAAAACCCTTAAACCTTCAACAGTATAATTAACTGTATCTGATTTTACATCATTAAATAATGCAGACAATGTAATTGCTAAAGGTCTAGAAAACAAATTGAATTTTAGGTTTGATTCTATACTATTCAAAACTATAATATATTCAAAAATGGATTATTCAAACTTCGATTAAAATAGTAATTCTAATATGTTGCCTTATGATGGAATGTAAATTGAGGCTTAATATGTTTAGTCTGGTAATATTTTTTTTACTTTGAATTTGTTCTTTGTGATGTTTTTTATCGCTTTTTCCAAAACTTACTCAGGTACCTCTAAACTTCCTATTTGGAAATTTAACTCATCTTAGTGACTGATGTCAGTGGCTCTGAATGCTACTCAGTCACACTCCAAAATGTTATCCCTGACACAAGGGTGTGCATCTTTTATTTATACATTATGAGTATGTCTTTTATTTTCAGAAATTCAAAAGAATGTCATTTTGTCCTGTATATTATTTGCATTTGGAAGGGAAAATCTTTCCTAGGTTAGGTCTTCACAAAGATTGATTCTTTTTATTGAAAACCTGTTGTTTTGCCAAAGATTTTTTTTTTCTACAGGTCCATTAAATAGTCCATTAAATGGCAATAATTCATATGCATTTCAGCTAGGAATTAAATCTGCCAGATGGTTTATAGCACAGTTGACTTCAGCCATTTAGAATGTTATTCATAAACATTTGTCATCCTAAATCTTGTCATGAATCTCTTTCATGCAAGTCTTATTGTTTGCAAGGAATCTGTTATTTACATGGTCCTAATTCTACTCAGGATATTCTATTCTTTCATAATCTCATCATTATCATTCCCTAAATATTCCTCCAGCACAAAATCAAACATTTTTAAAAAAGTATTTCCACACAACCTTTAAGCTGGTTTTATTTCACATTTACTAGAATAATTAACTATAGCTTAAAGAAAACATTTAAGTTTGGGATTTGCTTTTCACAAGAATGTAATTCTAGATGAGGTATATAGTTAATATTAACTTCTTTATGAAAAGATGTCATTTAATCAGATATATTTCTTCATATGTGAGGCAGCTAATGATAATATCATTGATATCAGTTAATTGTAATCATAGAGCTTGATTTTACTCTGAGCTAGGTAAGCAGGCAGAACGTTATTACCTAAATTCTGATTCTGTACTGACACATACAATAAGTATTATAAATTGGAGCCTCTATTTTAGAGATGCTGATGACATTCCTACTGAAAAGTGGTATTTTTCCAGGTAAGAAAAAAATACAAATTAACCTAAAATGGAAATCTAGAGTCATATTCATCTTTGGTATAATTCTACATTTCTTAATTCTAGGTATACAGAGATGTCATATTGTCAACATGGCAATCTTTTAGAAAATGTAATTCAATCTAATTCAAGAAATACTTATTAAGCACTTAAAATGAGATAGATAGCATGTAAGGCACTAGAAAAAAAACAAAATAAAAAAATGAAACAATCTCTTCCTTTAAAGAGTTACCTTCAGAGAGTGGGAAATAGCCTGTATATAATTAAATAATTGTTCAAAGTGATAAAAAGTAATTTCAAAATGGAAAGAGTTCAAGTAACTGGAAAGATCAAGAAAGACCACCTGTAGGAGGTGGCAATCACCTTATTCCTTATCTAAATTAACACCTATACAAGTAAATGAGGGACTTAATGACCTGGAGGTAAAAAAAAGTGATTCCAAGATTCTGAATTTGGAAAGGTGTAAAATGAAGATAAACTGACATGTGAAAAGACTACTAGCTGGTTAGCTTCACTAAAATGGAGAATCAAGTGTAAGACTTAAATTAATATCCAATAACTCCAAGTATTACATTTTATAAGATTTATTAGTAATCACTTAAAATAGAAGAAATAATAGAACAAAAATATAAAATGCAAGTAAAACCATGTGAGTAAAATTCTCCTGCCTGGCTCTCACCCAACCTCCACAACCTCCTTCCTATAAACAGAGAGAGAGGGGTAGGGCTACACCAAAATATATCCTCCCTACATTAACACTTAATGTGAGAAGGAAAATGGGAAGCTGGGAAAGAGAGTTCTGGGGAGAAAATTCTAATTACACACAAGTATGCAAAACATTTAAATGATTTATAGTTTAAAAATGTATGTTGTCAAAGATTTTTTAAAACAAATAATAAGTATAATTGTTTTTAATTTGGGAGATGACAGAAGTGGAATGGTAGTTGTTTGAATCTGGTATTTTATTTTTGTGGTAAATCCACTACCTGAAATACTTCCTCTGTTGTCTTAACAATAACACTTAACAATAAGTTAAGTGACTTGCCCATAGTTACACAACCAAAATGTGTCAGATGAGAACTTGGCTTCCTACCCCCTAAGCCCTTTGCTTCTTAAAGATGTGATTAATTAAACTATTTCCCTAGGATTCCCATTAAAATACCTGTTTCTCAAATTTATAAAATATAATCAAGTGACATCCTTTTATTTTCTATTTTTAGAGGAGGTGGCAAACAAGAGAGTCTAAGACCTGTGATTTCATTGCAATAAGTGACTCCCAAGATGAAAACTCCTTCAACAAATGCAGTGCAGAAACTAATCTTTCAAAGTACCTTGTAGTGTTCTCTGGGATGCAGAAGTTGTACAACTTGCTGATAATTAAATAGCTGAGACATATAAGAGGGAGGCTTTAAATCTGCCTTCTATTCACTACAAAATGCTATCTCTCACATACATTGTTTAGGAATACCTATAGCTATTGTTATATTCATATCCTGGGAAATGAGGATGCCACCTTGAATGACAGGGAAGGCAGTTGGAAGACATGGAATGTTCCCAGGTGCCATGAGCCAGGGGCAAACGTCGGTTGGCCTGACAGTATAAATACTCCTGACAGCTACTTGGAGGAGGTCTCTCGAGGTCTCTAGGGCTCTATAGGTCTCTGGGCTCTGGATGTCTCTGGACAGGAGTCTCTGGACCTGGAAATCTCTGAGTGGGTGCTAACGGGAGGCAGGGAGGTCTAGAAGAAGAGGGTAGGAAGAATCTGAATATTTCCTGAAGTCTGTGAGAGCTAGTACATCACCAAACACTGGTAGTGAGAAAGCTGAGAGAATAAAATCACCAACACAGCTGCATCAATAGCAGTCCCTGTTCTCTGGCTTGGCTGTGGCCAGGCTGGGCCAGAGGTGTAGTGGAGAATAAAGCTCTAGCTTCTACTAGATCAATAGCCTCCAGTCCTGAATGTCAACTAGTTATAGATAATAGATTAATAGGGTCTCAGATCCCCAATCCTTGTCCTGTTTATCCTTTCCCTGATTTTAGATAAAGAGAGCTTAATAAGTACCTTCCTGAGTGGTCTTCATATCATGACCCTTGGGGAGGGAGTCAGTACAGTCAGATACCAAAGGTGATTCAAGGCAAATCAAAGTCCTATATTAATCTATCCAACCCCAGGTTGGAATTGAAAAGGTTACACATCCATCTAACCTCTCGAGGGTCCTCCCTGGGCAACTGTTAGAAGAAAGGGGAAATTATAACAACTATCAAGGGTGATCAGGGTTGGTGTTCCTCCATCATCTGCAGCTAGGGAGAATACAGATAGATACATTCACATCACTGTATATCTATATCTCCTTAGGACCCCCTTTTTGACTATAACACTAGTTCTCTACATGTGACCTCTAAATGTGAAACTAATCATAGCGCAGTTTCACTATGGAAGACTGAATACTATAACTTAGACCTTTAATTTTTATAGGATTTAATCTATTAAATAAAATTAAATTCAAAAGGCTTTAATCTACTCTGGGCTCAAAAGATCTGTTCTTGATACTCCTAAATCTTTCCCAAAAGAGAAAGTCATACTCTAATTGATAAAGCAATCAACCCACAAAACTCAGGAGACAAATACATACAAAGGAAAAAAAGAAAGAAGGCAAAAAGGATGATGAAACTACATTTTTATGGCAGTTCAGAAATCTTGCCTTCCAAAGCTTTCTGTATTTTAAAATTAATTTTGATGCCCTACTACATAGCTCATTGTGCCATTTCCCTCTCCTTTTTGTTTATAAAACATCACCTTATTTCCTTCTCCTCAGCACACACACAGGATCTTTTCTACTAAGCTTATTTTATTTAACTATTCTGGAAAACTATTGTTTAATAGGTCTATGTAATTGATAAAATAATAATGAAAGAATCAAAGTAGAATATCAGTAAATTGTTCATCGTTATAATAACTTGGCTTTCCATTGGAGTAAATATGAAAATAACAGAAAAATTCTACCCTATTCCCTAATATTGTGGTAATTAAAAAAAACTAAAATGTTAGCAAATCTTGACATTTTATTTAATTGAGAAGGTCTAAAATTAGTTTAATGTGGTATTAAATCCAGTAATCTGATAAGCATTTACTATTAAATAATATTCCTTTAATAGACATACAAGGATTTAAAACTTTTGCCATCATAAATGGGTTTCAGTGTAACCATGTCAAAGATTTTTTTTTTTACTCACACATCAGAACCACTGAAGAAAAAAACTATCATAGAATTTGTGATCAAGAAGGGAACTCAGAATTCATGGGAATGAGGGGAATTATATTGTAGCTACCTCATATCAGACACTATATTAAACATTATTTGAGTATTCTTCATTAAATGATCACAACAATTGTGAGAAATATGTGCTATATTCTCATTTTAGAGATGTGGAAATTGAGATAAACAAGTGAAATAACTTGTCTGAGCCCCACAGTGACTAAAGTCATATTTGAATGCACTGCCTTCCAGTTTCCAACCCTACTGTCAAATAGATATCCCACTAGTAGAACTATTACTCTACAATACCTGATAAGTAGTTATTTGATTTTTGCTTGAAGAACTCAAATAAGAAGGGGAGTACTTTCTGATCACTTTAATCCTTACTGTGTTTTTCCTGAAATCATTTACATTTGCTCCTTAACAACTCCTACCCATTACTTCTAGGACCTGCCCAGTGTAATCTAATAGGATCTGTCTTTCACATTTAAATCCCCACTAAATTCTTAAACTCAGACATAATGGTCCCCATAAGTCTTCATTTTTCCCAACTTAAATATTCTTAGTTCCTTCAAACAATTCTCATATCAATCAATGAATAAACATATTAAGTACCTACTATGTGATTGGCACTGGGAATATAAAAAGAGGCAAAAAGATAGTCCCTGTTCTCAAGAAATTTACAATATACTTAATGGAAGAAGAGATATAAATAAATACATAAAAAGCAAGAAACTAGTTTTATTTTTGACATATTGCTTATATATTTATTTATTTCTATTGAGTAAGTCACTTAACCTTGTCTTTCTCAGTTTTCTAATAAATAAAATGACTATGTCAATAACTTCCTAGTTATAGTGAGGATAAAATGAGATAATATTTATGAAGCATTTTGCAAACTTTGAAGTGTTATATAAATGCCAATTATTATAAAAATGCTAGCTACTAACAATACTGAATGAATGCTTCAAATGCTTTTTAATTGGAATTGCTTGTGTGAGATTCATATTGAAGAGAGGGGTTCAACCTGCAGAGAGGAATTCAGGCTACAGCTCAGAATTCCATAGGGCTCCCCGCTTCCTGAGAACTCTGACAGATGGGGAAGTTAAAGGCAGCTGGAGCCCTGGGATTAGAGTAGGCAGGTCACTCTGTTTCCTGGGTCTTGAGTCCTGAGTTGGTCTTGGGGCTTGTGTTTTGAATCTGAGGAGAGCCATTTAGTTCCTATCTGCCAAGCTGTTTACTTTGGTTAGACATTCAACAACATCACAATCTACCTTAGTTTAGCTATTTTGATATAGAAGAAGAATATTTATAGGGTTAGAGAACATATCAGCTATTCACGTTAACTTATCCCCTTTGGGGGGAGTGGCTGTTTTGACATAGCTGTTTTAGGGCTTCCCTGACCTTATCTTACCTTATCCATCTCCCATCCTTCCCATTCCCACCTATTATTAAACCTTTTATCAATTGGGAGCAGTGCCTAGATATATATTTTGGGGATATACTCACAACCTCCTCAAGCTGAGTTTCTCCTACTTTGTAGCCCAAAAGTTAATCCTAACCTCTGTGCCTGTGAACTTCAAAGGCATCAAGCTTTTCCTATTCTATCCTGTGGGGAATAATACAGAGAAAGATATAATCATAAGGAATTTGCCTTTCTCCACTTACCATCTTGGCCCAGAAGATATCAGTTCAACCTCCATACAGTAACAGACTTTCTAATTGCCTAGTGGGAGGGGGGAAGTGAAGGAGCCCTTTGACAAGATCCTGCCCCACCCTTCCAGTCAAGCCTGTTTGTGGGTGGGTCCCTCCATTGACCAAAGGATTAGGGAGATTTGATTGCTACAGACCCCTGTCATCTTACAGCTTCCCAAATACAATACTTGTTATAGAAATCTATGTAATATTTAAAAGATACAAAATTTGCCAAAGTATTCTCGTCATTGTTGGTTATTTGTCTTTTTTTCTTCCTTCAATAGCCTCTTTTGACTTAAGCAGCATCATTTATAAATGCTAAAATGTTATTGGACACAAAAAAAGTTCTACAAAACCTTAAGCCAACTTAATAATTTTCCAGATGGGATCATCGTTAAAGTCAATTAATTAAAAGTATTGTAGTTCAATATATTCCATTTAGTTCAGGGGCTGAACTGTTATGATAAAGTAAATCCACTGGACCATGCATAGCATTGACACAGTAAGTGAGAAAAGAGATAAAAGACAAATCTGAAATGATTCTATATGGTTAGTAATAGAAATGATGTCCACTTCATCTTTAGATATATATTAATCAATAACTTAATTTGGAACAAATAAGAATCAATAACTTTAAATGAGATATTTTGCTCTCTGAAATAATTTTTACATGTTTAATATTAGAATCCATATATATGTCTGCTATTTCAGAAATCTATTGATCTAAATAACAGCACGTGTCCATAATATTCAGAAGTTTTCAAGATACTGATATTCCCAAAGATAATCTAGAAACCATAATGAGATTTTGAATTTAAGTTAATTATGTTTAATTTACAAGCTTTAGGAAAGCAAATATATGAATATCAAAAAAATAAATATGAATTAAAATACTTCTATGTGTAAGAAATTTCTCTAGCATCTTATGTGAGACAAAAATGGAAAGCAGAGAAAATATTAAAGGTTTATATGAATGTCTAGGTATTAAATAATAGTAGAATTATGAAATTCACTGGATATTTTATACTTAATATATGGAAATGAGAACACTCATTGATAGTACAAGCAAATGGACATACTTTCATACTATCTGGAAAAATGTTGGATTTTTTCTTACTTTTTATGTGACAAAAATGCTGTTTTTATAATAGAAGGGAGGCACTTGCTCATTTGATTTTCTTAAAAGAAGTCTGACTTTTTTGTCATTCATTTCTTCTCCTTCAAGTCTCAGAGAGTAATTTTATACACCACTAAAGAAAAAGATAGGTAAGTCAGTGTTCAAATGCCTGCATATATGGCTCTCCATTTCTAACCATTATCTTAGAAATCCAAATGTTGAGAAGGGACAGCACATAAGAGATAAAGAAAGAAGCTTAGCATCAGGAATTTCAAGATTCAACTCCTATGTCTAACACATTCCCTAGACCACAATGGATATAGGAACTTACACTCTCAGTGGCCAGGGACACCCCTAAGATTTTAAGTTTCAGAGAATTTACTGATCTTCATTAATAGAGGAGACTTTTTTTCATCAAAAACTTCATAATACAAAAGGAACCACAAATATGGATTAAAAGCAAATAAAAATAAAAAATTAACTGACCATTTCTTTTCCATTTTTTCCCACAGAAGTATAAAGTAGATAAAAAAAAAAAAGCCTTTAATCCCTCTTCACAGAATGCTTAACTTCCATTGATAGCCCAATAGTTTATTATACCTTTGAGCATCCCCAAAATTCTAAAATCATGAAAAGGAAATTCATAATATATTTTTAAAAATCAAATGTTTCTTAGTAAGGAAACTATATAATATATTATGACGTTTCTCTTTTAAAAGGTTCTGTTCAGCTAGGAGTTAAAGTTTTACTGAGATGAATATATTCTTATAGAGAGATATTTTTTGAAAAAAGGAGAAAAATCAATATTATTGGATAAAACTTGACTGTGAGATAATAAAACATTAAGAGGAAGATATCTGAGTACTTAGTATAACCAAACTAGAGAATAAATACAGCTCCTCTATTTATATATGCTTTGGTAACTATGGCAATCTCATTCTGGTGAGTGGTTAAGAATCATATATAGCCCCGATGGAGAACCTATGACATGCTATCAGCACTGACACGCATAGCAATTTTTGATGACATGCAGTTGGATGTGGCCTCATACAGAGAAGTATGGGGCCACATGCCAAGGATAAAGCATTTACTGTGGTGTAGTGTAGACACTGTACCGGAGGTCTGTAGGCCAAAACAACAGAACTCTGGCACAGATCAACTAGTTCTGGGACTTCTAGGCCTTTACGGGACCTTTGACCTTACTTCTGGCCAGTGGAGCAGGATGCAGCAGACTGCCGCAGAGGACACATCTCTGGGAGCCCTGTGATTGCCATTGCAGGCAACCACATAACCACAGCAACCATCATCCAATCTACTGTTCTGGAGTGTCATGGATTTCTAATTTACCATCATTACTGTGATAAGTGAGGGGGAGGCTGGGAAAGGTGAGGGTCTTTGCTACGGGTGCCATGTTGAGCCATTAGAAATAGCAGCAGCCATCTTAATTTACATAAGGAACGCCATCTTGCAGCATAGTGCAGACTCCATTTCACCACTATTACAGTTGTGCATCCTTATTAACACCTATTTCTGCTTATTAACACTGCCCTTTCCTAAAAGACACTTACATGTGCCATTTTGTGGTCAGTTAAGCTAGTTAACCCCTAATTGCAAACAGGGCTAACAGGCTATAATTCTATCTTCTGTCACTGCCTCCCTGATGGAGAACACAAAACAAAAACAAAAACAAAAAAACAAGGTTAAGTAAAGGAAGTAGTAGTAGTAGTAGTAGTAGCAGACCCTTTCAAGAGACATGGACTGAGATGTATGGCATTATAGAAAAAAATGGCAGATCATTTTGCATTCTATGTATTGAAATGGTATTAAGCAGAACATGGCATCTAAATAGACAATTTTGACATTAATCGTTCCCAGTTCTTGAAAAAAAAATGAGGATGAAAGGAAGGAATACATTTCCAGGCAGCTACATCTTTATAAGAGCCAATTTAATTCCATCCTTAAATTTGCAAAAGGCTTTACAAATTTAAAAACTTAGAGTTTGAGCATTGCTCACTCCATAGCTCAGCATGGAAAAGCACTCAGTGAGGGAGAATTTATTAAAGAAACTCTACTAAGATATGCACCAGTTCTATTTTACAATATGAAGGATAAAGGTGCAATTATTAAGAGAATATCTGAGTTACCACTTAGTAGAAATATCATAAAAGACTGAATAATGAGACTGAACACAAACGTACAACATCAATTAAAGAGAGACATAAATAATTGTAAATATTTTTCGATCTCTCTTGATGAAACTACTGATGTCACATCATATGCTCAGTTGGCCTTTATTGGTAGATATTCTGATGGTCTCAAAATGAGAGAAGAGATGATAAATTTAGTATCAGTGCCAAAAGTACATCAGAAACTAAAATATGTAAGGTTGTTATATAAACATTCTGTGACCAAAGTATTGATATCTATAAAGTTGTGTCAGTGAAGACAGATTGGGCACCAAACATGGTGGGGAAAAAAGTTGGATATGTCAAATTGTTTACAGAAGTTATAGGACATCTCTGATTATGCCTTTCTTTGTATTATCCATCAGGAGGTTTTATGTGCCAAGGCAGGATTCACCAACTTAAACGACTTAATGTCAGTTGTTACAAAAATAATTAATTTAATAGCTGCTCACCCCCTTCTTAAGCAAGAATTTTCTGCACTTTTCCTGGAGATTGATTCCACCTGGACTGCTGATGTACAATAATGTAAAATGGCTGAGGTGAAGCAAAGTTCTTGAGCACTTTGTGGAGTGCTTTGAAATAAAGAATTTCTTGAGGATAAGGATCTGGGAAACTTTCCTCAACTCAATGATGATAAATGGGTCAATACTCTGATGTGTTTTACACATCTCTCTGTTCATATTAATGAACTGAATTTAAAGTTACAATGTTTTGGCAAAAGTATTGATGTTATGTTTGTATACATAAAAGCTTTTGAAAGCAAACTTAAAATTTTCAAGCGAGATGTAGAAACTAAAACTTATAAGTATTTTCCTTGAGTAACAAAGTATTTTGAAAAGGCCAGTGCAGCTGTACAAAATGAAATGGAACCCTTGCATATAAAGTACCAGCATGTTTTAGACCCATTTCTTGACCAGTTCAGTGATAGATTTAATCAATTAAGAAGCCTAGAATAGACCATGAAAATAATTAAGTATCCTTATGTAGTAATCTACAGTAGTTTGGAATTAAATCCTTTCCAATGGATTCAAATTGATGATTTGGAGATGCAACTTGCAGAATTTCAAGATAGCATCTGGGCTCAGGTGTTTGTCAACTTGAGGTCAAAGTTTGAGAGTCTGGAAAGATTAGAGAACCCAGAGGAGTGCTGCTACAAACAGGAAATCTGGAGTGCCTGAAACTGATTGACAGACACTTTTAGTACCCTGAAAAATATAGGAATGGCTTTACTCACAATTTTTCCCTCTACATACTTTTGTGAGAGTTTATTCTCAGCTTTAAATAATATCAAAACAAACAAAAGAAACAGATTGACAAATGAAGATAGTAGTGCTTGCTTGGGCTTGAAGTATACAAAACACCAATCTACAATTGAAGATTTAGTGGCTAAATGAATTTCATTAGCCAATGAAATTTAGCAACAAAAAAGTCACTAATAAGAAGGCTAGTTAAAGAATTCCCCCTCCTACTCACTTATCTTAGTTCATAGCACCCCACACAAGTTAAATAATATCAAGACTATCAAGACCAACAAAAGAAACTGATTGACAGATGAACAAGGAAGTTGCTAAGCAGCTAAGTTAAAAATTAGTTTTTGGTTTATTAAATACAGTTATATATCACAATTATGCATTTTTATTATTTAAACTATAAATAGCGTGAAATTATATATTTTTTCTCAAAGTGACGCACCACCTGAGTTATGCTTGGTTTTTGGTGAATTTTGACACACCAAGCTCAAAAGGTTGCCCATCATGGATATGCAGGTTTCTAGGTTAAGATGGCTATAGAGTAGAAGCAGGACTCTCACTCTCCTCACCACAGACTGATATATGATATCTCAAAAGGACAAAAAAACCCAAGTTCAGATGAATGAAGGAACTCTACAATAGAGCACAGCATCAAAGATACGTGGGATTTGAGCATTTCCACCATATAAGGAGGTGAAATAGCTTCCACAAACCCCACCTATGGTACAAGAGGCAGAGCCAGCTTGCCAGAATCAGGGCGAGTATGGGGCAATCTCTAGGTTCTTGGTAGCTAAGAACACCAGGGACTTACCCCTGAGGGCATCAAGACTTGAGACCCAAGAAGCTAAATATTTCAGACTTTGGGAGAAGATATAGAGTAGAGAGGGGCAACACAGTAAAAGCTGCAGAGACTCAAAAAGCAGCCTCAGGCAAAAACTGCTCCATAGCTCCATTCACAGTGAGCCTGCCCTCCTCACTCAGATTTTTGGCTGGGAAGGAAATACCAGCATAGTGATGGCCAGCAATGCCCAAGAAACAACAACAAAAAAAAAACATGAGAAAAATAAATCCAGACCACAGAGGAAACAGCAGAGGACAAAAAACAAATAAATACACCTGAACTGTCCAGAAAAAATGAAAATTGGTCACAAGCTCTTGAAGAGTTTAAATCTGAGATCATGGGAAAGGGGAAAGAGATTTGGCAAGAAAAGTGGGAAATAGTTAAAAAAGAAAATAACAGTTTAAAAGACAAAATTTCGCACTTTGAAACCGAGGTCTAGAAAGAAAATGAAATGATAAGCAAATTGAAGACCAAAAATCACCTGCTAGAAGCCATGAAAAGCACAAAAGATAGACTGAAAAGGAAAATCAAAAGATTAAAGCCAAAAACCAATCTTTAAAGACTAGAATTGGGCAAGTAATGACCTCCCAAGATAGCAAGAATTAAAAAAGCAAAGTCAAAAGAATGACAAAAAAGAAGGAAACATGAAATATCTCACTGAGAAAATGACTGACCAAGAAAACAGGTCTAGAAGAGACAATTCGAGAATCATTGGTCTACCTGAAAACTCAGAAAGAAACAATAACCTTAACATCATACTACAAGAAATTATCCAATAAATTGCCCTGATGTTCTACAACAAGAGGGAAAATAGACATTGAAAGAATTCATAGATCACCTTCTACATTAAATCTTTGAAAGACAATCCCCAGGAATATAACTGCCAAATTTAAGAGCTTCCAAGCTAAGGAAAAAATTTTACAAGAAGCCAGAAAGAGACAATTCAGATATCAAGTAGCATTAATCAGGATTACACAGGATCTGGCAGTCTCCACACTAAAAGACTGAGAGACTTAAAATATGATATTCATAAAGGCAAGAAAGTCTTTTGAAAACTCTAAAGAATTCTATGGTTATTAAATAATAATTAAGTGACTAATATATGTGAGTAATATAACAAATTCATTTTATAGGCCAAGAACACTATTATATAATGCCTATAATTCACTCAACATCAATACCTACCTTCAAAAGGATCAACATTAGAGAGTCCTGAGCAATCTTAATTACTCTTTTTCTGCCCTCTGTTAATGTGCCTGAATTTATTCCTCAATGGTTAGTGTAGTCACACCTCATTATATTCTTTCCATTCTAATAATTCTGAAACTGATTATCATTTTACAAGACTCATATTCCCTATCCCTATTTGATTGTTATTGTCTCAGTCTTCTTGACTTCCAATGGTCCTCTTATAGATTTACTATCCCTTTTTTGTGTTCGCTAGAATGTGTGCTCCATAGTTAAAAATATGTCTTCATCTTAAAATATTTCTTTCTCTGATTCTGATTTGTCAAATGTAACAAAAAACTGATTAACCTCTGAATGGTGTTGATAAAATGGATAGGGCCAAGAGGATAATTAAAAAACCCTCTATGGGCAATATGTAGATGAAATTGACCAAGAATAAATTGATAAATAAACAATGAACAAATAGCTGAATCTTGCCATTTTTCTTTATAGAAATGAAGGGACTCATAACAGTTTTGTTATGTTTTTGCCAGCAGAAGTTATAGAGTAACTATCATTAATGATATTAGACTTATAGATCAAGGTAGAATATGTGAAGAAATGACAGAGAATGTAAAATATGTCAGTATAGGTTGCAGAATGTTAAAACACTTGCCACATGCTTTGCAAAACACATGTTAATCCATTAAATGAACATCTTAAATAGTAAATGCTATGTAAAATTTAATTATGTCCAAATTATGTGGAATGAAAAGCTGATAAATCAAGTCCTGGCAAAAGAAATGAAAAATATATAGCAACAGGATCAGATAAATATCTTCCTAGATACTATGACTAACCTTTGGCCTAAGACAGATATATCAAATTCAAACCCACAAACTCCTTAATGCAACATGAATCAAATTCAAATGCAATTTGTAAATATTTCATGTTTAGTGTTTAATCATTTTTCAGTTGTTTCTTACTCTTCATGACTCCTTTTAGGTTTTTATTTTTGACAAAAATACTAGAGTGGTTTACCATTTCCTTCTCTAGTTCATTTTACATATGAGAAAACTGAAGCAAATTAGGTAAAGTGTCTGGCCCAGGATTACAGAGCTATTAAAAATCTGGGGTCATATTTGAACTCAGGTCTTACTGATTCCATGCTCAATATTCTATCCACTGCACTACCTAGCTTCCCAAATATTTTATAAGATAATTGAATATACAATTTAACATAGATCATATTTTCCCAAGTCAATATGTGGCCCTTAGAAATTTTTCTATTTGATTATGACATCACTGGTCTAAGATATTCCAGTATAATCTACCAGAGTTTTTGATAAGTTTACATTCTAGTCTTTTGATTAAATCTTCAAAAAATAGTAATTTTATCCATCTGTGCAATAGTTTGCAGAATATTCAACCTAAAAGAATAATAGTAGGATAGCAACCTATCATAGGACTCTTTCTATCAGAATCCAAACACATAGTTAAAAATTAGAGAATTTATAGCCAGGTCTTTTTGATGCAAGTCTAGAAGTCTCCCCTTTATGCTACATTAACCTTCAAATTATGATAATCTCCATAATTTTACATCAGTTATAAAATATGTGTGAAGACATAAGACAACCTTGGTAGATTAAACGTGACAATACAACTAATAGCAAAATACAATTAGCTCAATAGTTTATTAATATAATCATTGCTATGGGCACTAATTAACATGAAAATTAATTTAATGACCCACTGTAAAGAAACTTCTAATTACATAAATTATCACTAGTATAGGAAACAATTGCCTTAGGATATTGCTTCTTGAAGATTATGTTAATGAATTACTTAAAAAATTTCCTATTTATTATATCTACCTGGTTATTTCATTAGAATTCAGATTTTATAGAATGATGCCAGACTTGGAAGAAACCTTCGTAATCTTCACTTTCAATTATATAATTTTTCAGCTGAAGAAATGAATTCCCAGAATTATCCTAGGTCATACAAGTAGTTGCCAATAGAGTTAAGATTATAATCCAAATCTCCTTATTTATAGTACACTATTTTATTGATATTCCATCTACTGAACATTGAAATCAATCTGTGGTTTTGTTATAATGGACACAGATGGCATAAGATATT
The DNA here is from genome assembly GCF_016433145.1 of Gracilinanus agilis. Taxonomy (NCBI): domain Eukaryota; kingdom Metazoa; phylum Chordata; class Mammalia; order Didelphimorphia; family Didelphidae; genus Gracilinanus; species Gracilinanus agilis. Next base: position 90,010,820 of record NC_058133.1, on the reverse strand, counting down.
TACTTAGATTTTATGTTCTTGAATATATGTCAGTTACATTAAAATAACTAAGAATTTACTCAATAGAGTAAAAATATATCCATTGAAATAAACTACCTTTCCTTCCTATCCTCAAATTTGTCTTACCTAAAGTTGTATTGTAGTATATACTTATTTAAATTAAAAAAAAACCTCTTACTTCATAAATGCAAATTCTATCTCCACTGTCACAGATGACAATCTTCCAGAACTCTGAAGGACATCATAAATTGAGATAGCCAAAAACATTCAATATCTTGTGGCTAATCTGGTGTTAATCCTTTCTGATTTTGGTGAGATTGGTCTTCCTACCACAAATATACTGATTCAGGCCTATAGTCTAAGATATATCAATAGGACTTGCCATAGCTTGGACATTGTTGACATATCCTTCAAGAAGTCAGCGTCTTCTGTGAAATGAGGAGGAAGACGAATATGACTCATTGGAGGTCTTTAACCTCTGACTCAAGTGTAGCATCTAACTGGTATTATTTAGTCACTGAATACAGAAATATGTCTAATGTAAGGTATACATAAAGTTGCCAAAGTGATCATACTAAAGCATAGGTCTGACCATGTCATCCTCTGCCACTACCCAGAACCACACAAACACACTCTCAAAAAACATATTCAGAATCAAATTTAGAGCCCTTTGGCATTCAGAGTTCATTGTAATCAGGTCCCTCTATACATTTCCAGTTTTCTAATACTTTACTCCCATCCACAATCCATTCATACTGGTTGGTCTATTTGCTATTAATCCAACACATTCTGACTTTGCCATATTTGAGCTTTCTGACTTTAGGGAAGGTAGCACCGTGGATAGATGCCAGACCTGGAATTTGGAATACCTGAGTTCCAATTCTGCCTCACACTTATTAGCTGGGTGACCTTGGGCAAGTTATTTAGCTATTGTCTGCCTCACTTTCCTTAAATATGAAGTGAGGATAAAAATAGTGCTTACATCTAAGGGTTCTGAGGATCAAAAGAAATCCTTGTAATGTGCTTAAACTTAGTCTGGCCATATAGTGGGGCATTTAATAAATACTTGCTTCATTTCTTCATTCCTGTGCCTGATGCCTGAAATACTTGTATTCTTCACTTCTACTATTTAGAATCCCTTGGATTTCTCCAAGATTTAGTTCAAAGGTCACTTTTTACTGTAGGCATTTCATATTTCTCTAGCTTCTGAAGCTGATGGAGGTACCTGCTAAGGTTTTCCTTGATCTATAATGTATATATCTTGTACATATTTATATACATACATATGTATATCATATATATATAATAATAATATGTTGTTTCCCACATTACAATGTATAATCCTTGAAGGCAGGAACTTTTTATTCCTTCTTTGTTCCTTCCCCTTCCCTCCCTCCTTTCATTTTTCCTTCCTTCTTTCCCTCCCTCTCTCCCTCCTTCCTTCCTTCCTCCCTCCATTCCTCCAATACCTCATTCCTTCCTTCTTCCTTCCTTCTTCCTTTCTTCCTTCTTTCCTTCCTTCCTCTCTCCCTTCCTCCCTTCCTTCCTTTCCTGCCTTTTTTCCATCCTTCATCTCTTTCTCCCTTCCTCATTCCTTCTCTCCATTCTTCCCTTCTTTCCTTCTTTATCCCTAGACTTTGGCATAGTGCCTGGTATTTCTAATTTTTAAATACATAATTTTTGATTGATATGTATATGCATATATACATACATATGTAATAATTCATAATTAATTTATGAAATCATGAAGTTTGGGCAGGCAAGCCCTATTCTTCAGATACTAACTGTGAATTGCCATGATGACATTGGGAAATGGGGCTAAAATGATACTTTAATAAGGCACAGAAAGTATAAAAGAAAATAGTACAGAAATTAGAGAGAAGATTCAATGAAGGATACAGAGGTAGATATAATAGGGACAAAGGATAGAGGGGATAAAAGAAGGCAGACAAAGGTGAAGAGGAGAATGAAAGGAGACTGAGGCACAGTGAATTACTTATGTAAACATAGATTAGAATTGGGAGCACATGGCAGCATGGACCCAATTAAGATGGAGGAATGATCCAGGGGTCAAGAATTGAGGTCTCATTTTTATATTTTTTGGGGAGGGAACATATTACTTTTTATCTGTGCCACCTTGAGACAGGTTCATTAACATATCCAAGGGGCATAGTTTGGTGTTCTACTGATCTTACTGTGAGTTTCTAGAACTTGTCTGAGGTTTACTTATCATAGGATCAAAATACTGTGACATTAAAGCCTAGACGAATTCCCCTGATTCAACACATATTTCCTGGATGTGATTTTTGGTTAATATATGATATAATTTATAAATTATTCCCCTTTGATCTTTGAGATGTTTTGTACATGACTTCCAGGTTTACCTTTGTGATCTTATTTCTTTCTGACTGCTTATAAAGTTGCTATACTGATTAGAAGGGGTGCAGGTGGTCAAAGGAGCCAAAATAAGATATAATTTTAATGTGCCTACATACATAAACATAAACATACAGATATGTAGCTCATATCTCTTGAGTGAAGGATTATTTAGGATTCGAAACAAAATCCTCTGACTCAAATCACACCTCCCTCTACTACATCACATTGTCATTTCCTAAAATACAATAGCTAACATTGATATATCACTTTCTACATCTAGGGATTATGGTTTATAACTTAAAAAGATTTTCTCATTACAATTTATAATTTAAGATTCATGTTTTATAATTATTATCTCATTTGATCCATAAGACAATCCTGGGAGGTAGGGGCTATATTATCTAAATTTTACAGATGAAGAAACTGAGGCAAATAGATTAAGTGACTTTCTTAGGGTCACATTGCTAGTAAGTAAGATATGATTTGAACCCACACCTGCCTTACTTTTGAACCTGCCTTACTCTAAGTCAAGCCCTCTAGCTACTGAACTGGCTAGTTGCCTACCAATAAGCAATCAGAAAACCAGTGAAGCATGTAAAGCACAGTGGAGCTACGGGAGTGGGGTGAGGAGGGGAGAGAAAGAACATGAATCATGTAACCATGGGAAGATTGTCTTAATTAATCAATAAAAAAAAGAAAAGAAAACCAGTGACAAATATGAAGTTGTCACTCAGAAGTTAGCCTAGGATGTTTTAGTCAGAAAACTTCACTTTGAAATTTTACTCGTATGTATGCAAAACGATTTAAATTGGGGGAAGTATGAATTTGAGCTTTTGGGACATTAGAAAATCCCATTCTTTCTTAAGAGTTCTCACTTTACAAAAGCCCCTAAATCAGCCACAGGTAGTAGCTTAAATATCCAGAGTCTGGCTTAATTAGCAATATGCTAATGTAAAATTACTTCAGCAATAGCAATTGCAAATGCAGAGACTAAAAAGGGATTCAAAATAGCTTCAAGGACAAAATTTTAAAATGTGGAAAAGCAGAATTATTTTTGGTTGCATAAAATATAATAATATAAATACTAAAACATCATTAATTCAGATGCCACTAATTTGGAATTTTTGATGATCAAGAAAAAAAGCCTTAGATAATGCTCAAACTAAGTCTGATGAAGGGTTCACTAAGCAATGTAATAATGAAAAAAAAAGCTGCCTAGAGAACTTGACAGTATATACAATGCCAACCTCAAATCAACCTTACCTTTCCCCTCACCACCATTTCTGCAAAGAAGGGAGAAAGCTCAATTTTCTTATATCTTCTTTGGGGTCAAGCATGGTCATTTTAATAATGTTGAATGCAGCTAAGGATGAGCTGACCTCTCTGATCCTAGAGCCACAAACTGCCTGGCTTGCATAGTTTAACTGTTCTCAACAAGTTAAAAACTGTTTTTTACTTTCTTTGGACACTCCTTGTTGAACCTGAGCTTTGTGGGGTGCTTGAGGTGAGCCCCTGGGGTTCTGGAAGGGTACCTTTTGTAAGAATGCAAGACTCAGAAACAGCTTAAAAATAAATGGATAAATTTATTAATTTGGAAGGTAATGTTGAATCTGGCCAGGAGGACAGCATAGATGGGAGCCTGCCTCCTAAGTGGAACAGCGTGGGTAGAAAGCTGCTCCTTGGGAGGAGAGGATGGATGGAAAAGCTGTCCCCCTGTGGACATCAATTCTGAGAGTTTTATGCTCTTTACAACAATGAAGAGGTGACTCTAGAGTGGTAAGCACTGAAGCAGGGAGGGAGGGAGGTTTACCTGAAGGCATGGAGGTGGTTCTCTTGATTTGGGAGACAGATGAATGAGGAGTGTCTCTTTATCCATCTCAAATCAATGGGACAATCAAAGGAGGGTCATCCTCAAGGTCAGATGTTTGGGGTTGGGAGTTCTGAGGGTGTAAGGAAGCAAAGGAATTTCCCTGCTTATAGTTTGCCTAAGTTTTGGGGTATAATGCCCAAGCCTCTGAGGACAGCTATTTTAGTTAAATGCTATCATTCCCCAAAACTCTGGTTGTATCTGTACAAAATAACAAAGGAACAATTACTTACCATTCTTCTACCGTGTAAAATTGTACAATATTTCAACACCTTTGTGCTTACAGTTGCACTATTTCAAGAATTGTACCCCACTTCCTCTGCCCTTATAAAAACCCCTTGCTCAACCCCCTACTTTGACCCTAGTACTCTGGTGCTCTATGGTGTTCTGAATTACAATTGCCTTCCCTTGATTAAAGATAATGTGTTACTAAAGTCTTCTAATCTTTTATTTTACTTTATTTCCATGTATTTGTCGTCAAAAATGTTATAAAAATTTGTTGCATATTTTGTGGGACCTCTCTTTTACTCCCTTGGAATAGTTTTTATCAAGGTTTTATTTAGCACCTTCTTCCATAAGAAGCTTTTCCTAAAACTTTCACTTTTTAATCTGAATTAAAAAGCATCTAAATAGCAATAACAAAGACTCTTTAACAGGGGAGAGAATTACAATCTGGGGTTGTCACTCAGTACTGGGTGCAAAAGTACCCAAGATAGGCAGAGATGCTTAGCACAGACTCAGAAAGCTGTTACATAAACTGTTTTGCATAGCAACTAAAAGTCCACAGAGAAGGTTAGAGAGAGACTCTTAAGGGGCACCAATAAAATAGACAAAGGATGGGGAAGCTGGGAAGTGGTAATATCTGGTCAGAACAGTGAGCTCCAGGTAAAACCATTTTTTATAATTTGTTTGTTTGTTTTGTTTTGTTCTAAAACTTATTTGGACCAACTTGAAAGTCCTCACAGCTTTGGGATAGAGGCCAGGTCAGCTTATAGCATTCAACATAACTTGCCATCAAAATTATTTTGTGTATAATTTGTATCTATCTTGTATTTAACTATATCCATGAGAGATTTTCTGTCTCCTGTGGTTGGATGATCTGCTGAGTAGTGTTTGATTTTTATCTTTGTATCTCCAGTGACAAGCAGTGGCTAATATAAAAATGTGCTTTGATTGATTGATTTACCAAGTGTACTATATGCATCCTCAGTGGGTAAGCAGGTATGGATATATTAGTAGCTTTCTTTGCACAATTCCAAATTGCTTTTCAGAGTATTTAGAAAAATACAGTTTCTCACAGTGCATTAGTTGCTCAGCCGTGGCAGTCAATGCGCATTAATCAAGTGTTTACTAGGTGCTATGCACTGAGTTAAATATTAGCAATAATAGGAAGGCAAGGTCACAAAGGAGCTCACATTCTAATGAGGAAGATGAAATGTAAATGAATCTATATTTAAAATATATACAGACAAGATGGAAAGTTTCCTTAGTGGGGCTGGCATTAAGCACTAGCTAGAATGAAAAAAAAAAAAACCATGAAAACCTGCAGAAACTGGAGATCGTTTCTCTTGACTCTAAGAAAAGTAGACTCAAGGAGTAGACTAAAGGAAGGAAGGCATTCTGAGTGTGGGAGCAGGACTAGTGAAGTCAAAAGAGAAAGAAGAGTAATTTAAAATGTGAGAAATTGTGCCTTATAGAGGGCAAATTTCTTTTCTTTCCTTCCTTTTTTTCTTTCTGAGTTTCTAAGACAGAAATTGAAAAAAAGACTTCCTTTATTAGTAGAGAAAATTTCCTTCCCTTAGAGCTCCCAATACCAATGAATCAAGAGTTCAGGCCACATCTTATTATTTAGATTAATATTTATAAAAGTTCAATAACATGCTTTTTTTTTTCTTGGGCATCTTTGAGCAAATAAAATAGCTTAAAGGATTTATATGCTTGGCTAACTGCATAAATCAAAATAAAGGAATAATTAATTAGTAAAATGTTATTTATTCCTCATCTTCCAAGACAAATACAATTAAAAAATAATAAAGTATATTTAAACCTACCATTTCCAAAAAAAATTAACATTCTTAGTAGGATCAAAAATGGTTTTATACCATTAATAAAGAAAATATTAAAATTTTACCTTTTTCTTTTTTAATATATTTTGTATGTTTCATAATATAATATGTTAGTGTGGTGGTACCTGCATATAACTGATAAATAAATATTTAATTTTACTAAAAGGAATATATTGTCACAAGCTTTTGGACAATATTGGCTGAGGGCAATAAGAGTTTAAGTGACTTGCCCATGGTCCCACAGATGATATATGCCAGGGGCCATTCTGCTCTAAGTCAAGTTACTTGACAACAGCAGTTCCTTAGACTGAGATGAAATTTGATTCTTTGCAGATTATATCTACTGCTTCTAATCCCCCTCCTCACCTTCCCCAACAAAGCTACAGAGAAAGGAGAAGTGTTTTCAAGTCCATATTAGATATTTATGAGGTTTTAAAAAAATTAATTCAGATGTCTAAGCCAGGCAGTATGGTGCAGTAAATGCTGAACCAGGAGTCAAGAAGATGCAAGTTTGAATCTTGGCCCAGGCATCAACTACCTGTGTGAAGGTTTCACTTTCCTCATCTTCAGTTTCTTCAATAAATAGGGATAATAATGACATCTGTTTCCCTGGGATTTTCTGCATTAAATGAAATAACCTAAATAAAATGCTTTGCCAACCTTAAAATTATATGTAAATGAAAGATGTTGTCTTTCTTATTATGTCTTAACTATATACTTAGCTTGAGGGAAAGTTGCACCACAATAGAAACATGAAATGACTGGACCATTCCTATAAGTATTGATCTCATCTGTCTGTTGAAAGGAGGATCCAGAATACCATTGCCCTCTTTATTTTTATTTGATACTTAGATGACTTTTTTACTTCCATGGAAAGTCATTTTTATTGAGTACCTAGACAAGGTGACATGGTGGCTTCTGAGAAAAACTGGAAAAATTATGCTGTTGTCGACCCACAAATCTCATCAGTCTTTAGCATCTGGTCCCTTCCTTCGGTCTGACATGGTAGCCTAAGAGGGTTTTCTTTCTAGATTTCTCACTCTCACCTCAAGCCTCAGTGTTAGCTGTGGAAAGGAGTGAATTAAACTCTTTGAGACAATCCTAAAACACTCATATTGAATGATCTAGGATTAAAGACTTGCCCTGGGAGTTAAGTTTGTAGCAAGTATAGGCTAGGCAACCAGCTGTCTCAAATCTAAACTGGGAACTTTCTTCCTGTAGCTTATTCCATTTTCCCTCTAGTTGTACTTTAAACACATTCTCAGAATGTAATCAAGGACGAATGACTGGCTTAATTTAGGAGATTCAGACTTTGTCATATTCACATATAATATATCTCATATGTAGGTTATTCATAATTATTTTGTTTTATTTTGCACATTTCATTTCAGTCTTAATAATTTTTTGTGCCTATGATAAATGGGTTCATCCAAAGAGTAAGGACAGCAAATGCAGACAGTTTGCTTTTTTTTTCTACCCAGAAGTTTTATTGAGGAAAGGAGGAGAAATATAGAATGATGTATTGAGAGGATATAAAAATATAATGAAAGTGTAACTGCTGGCATAAGCTTTTCTTATATTCTTTGGTTCATTGTGTTTCCTACCCAGGGTCAAACTCTATAAGAAATCTCTTTAAAATAGCTAGGTTGTTTGTTTTGTGATTGTCACTGTTTCCTTTTGGAGGGGATAAGGAAGCTCATATCTAAGGTCACTCAACAAAAGAGTTAAAAAGATCATATAAGGAAGATAAAAGGACAATTTATTAAATACCTTTAAAATGCTTTTAAAAACTTCATAATTGTGTTTTAGCCATATTTAAAACATCACCTAACAAAGGGTCTATTACTACAAATTCTTGTGAGGTTGAACCACTTGTCCAAATCCAACACCATTCACTACCACATGAAGCCCTAGTGTAAAGTTCACCACCTGCAAGAACTCTGGGAAAATCTACCAAATTTGGAAATGACAACATGATAAACTAGAGTTGTTGATATTCCAGGACAAGTTGAGAAGTGTGGGTATGAGGGATTATTTTTATAGTGGCCTTCCTATAAGTAAGGGATTTAATGGGTGGTGATAGATTCCCTCTGAATCTACCTGAGTTGAAAGGCTTCAAATTCTACCTCACAATAGTATCATAGCACAAAACAGTTCATTTGACCTTGACAAAAGTCATTCCTTCCATTCATACAACTGGATTGGAAAGATAGATTAGTAGGAAGAAGGTGAAAAGTACAAAGAAAGAGAGGCAGAGGAGTACAATAATATTGGCTCATGAATAGGAAAACACTGTTGCCAGGATACAAATTTATCACTATACACAATATCTTGCTCAAATTATAACCAAACTCCACTTCAAAATATTGTCTACAGCTGTTTTCTGCCATCATAAAGCTTTGACTTAATTGAGCACTCAGAAAAGAATGGATCTCTTGGGTTTACAAAATAGAGTTAAAGAATTGATAACAAGAGGTACTTCTAACACATTGCTATTGCCTTCTGTTTCTGAGTAAAGTGGAAAACAGCAGGTCAGGTTTTCAACCAATTAGTGAGAATTTCTTCATAAAAGAAGCAGCTGAGAAATTGGTCTAAATTTAAAATGCTTGTTGTAAAATGTCAGACACTCATAGCTTAGTTATGTATCCTAGGATTTAAAGCTAGAAATGAAATTTGAAATCACTGAGCACATCCCCAAATGAAGTCACTTGCCAAAACTCATATAGTCAATCAATAACAGTAAGGAGTAGAAACCAATTTCTCTGCCTACAAATCCTATGCATGTTCCTGTGAAATAACCTCAACTACTACCACCATAATAACAACTGGGGGAATTACTTAAAATTTTAATCATATATTCAATTTTCCTTTAGACTGAATGAAAAAAGGTTTGTTTTTTTTCTTTTCTGAGTTTTCATCAAATGTGAACCAGTCTGTAAAGTTATCATATCAGAATATAGTCTATGAGATATGTAAATGTGCTAAGTACCTTACAGAATGTTCTGGTTAAAAAATAATCAATGAAATCTTCACAGGGACAAAACATGATTGAATGTGTGAATCAATAAACAATTGTATTTATGTTGCATGAAAAGAAATGTATTTATTCAACCTAAATAGGAAAGATTTGCTCTTTAATTGTGAAAATGTATTGTCAAGTTTTTTGTGACAAAATTTATAAAAAGTTGTTATGTTTAAATAGGTACTCTCAAAGGCTTTGGAGTTTCATAAATAAAAAAGGTTATCCCTGATATATAATTACTGCTTAGAAAATAATGTATACATACAGTAATAATTACAAATGTGATAGGGCAAAAGGAATAACAAAATAAATTATTTGGGGCAAAGTTTATTAAGGAGAAAACATTTTTCACTATGAAAAATCAAGCAAGACTCTATAGAATAGGGAGACATTTTTGGTATGTTGGTTCATCATTATAATTTTCATTAATATGATTATTAAATATTTCTATTATTTGTTAATTTCATTATTTAGATTTCATTGTTAATTTTCTTACTCTGTGTCTTTTGTTTGTGGCCCATGAAACAATAGGAATTATACATTTTTACATTATACCTTTTTCAATATCATTGTACTCTAATATACAGTCAATATTTGTAAATGATCCTCTAAAGATGAAAAATATGTACATTCTTTAGCAATTCCATTTAGTATATGTAATGTTATTTAACTCTAAGTTTTCTTAGCAATTTGTTTAATTCTATATTTTCCCTCTTGTTTATTTTTCTGTGTTGTTTGTCCAAACTCTGTTAAATATATTACAGGCCTGCCATCATGTATTCCAGTTTGGAGTTATTGCAATTTTTAAAAATTGAAGGCTTATTTCAACCCTGCATCAAGCTAATTTATTAGTGCCATATATTTAGCAGCATGTGCTCACATCATGTCTGTATCACATTTTGGTAATTCTCACATTTCTGATTTTTTACTATTATTATATTTCTTATGGTGATCTGCTATCAGCCAGTGATCTTTCATGTTACTATCATAATTGTTTTAGGGTGTCAGGAACTGTGCCATTTTATGTGTTATAGATTTGAAGTAAAATGGTATACAGTCATTTTCAGACATGTATAATTTTAAAATTTGTTTTACTTAGCTATGTTTATTTACTACAAGGGGATAACTTTTATTTAGTTTGGAAGGAAATAAAAGAATGGGTATAGAATGAGAGAAAAATCAAAGAAAAATAGAAAAATTAAAGAAAATCTATAACAACAACAAAACAGTTTTTAGAAGGAAAGAGCCCCTGACCTCAAGAAATTTACAGAAGGACTCTTATCTCCTAATGAGTTTGGGAATAGTGTTGAATTTGATGGAGTATATTGGTACTACTCAATATAAAAAATAAAGCAATACTTTGACTTTTGTGTTATATCACATGATGGTACAATTTTACTTCATAAGTCAAAAGATTAAAGGAAAATATGCATCAAAAGTATTCATTTAAATGAAAAATAACCATCTGCATTTGTGTGGGGCTTATCATTTGAATTTGAAAGAGAAAGAAAAAGATTACTGGGCTTATCAATAAAAAGAAGAGTTTGCTTTCATTTGAGATTTAAAAGGATTTTTGGAAGATTTTCTCAAAAACACATGATGAAAATTGTGTACATAAAAGAGCCATTCTTGCATAAAAATAATTTTAGCCAATTTTTTTGTCTTAAGAAAGATGTTAGATTCTTACTAGGAGAAAGTTAATGTCATTTCTACTTGTCTGAGCTTGGACTTTGACTCATGGATGTGCTTGGAACAGGGAAATGAAGTTTGAGGCTCTTGGAAATAGTACTATATTAACATGAAAGCCTATACTTAATAAATGTAAGGCAGCATATTAAGTTTTAGGATAAAAACAAAAAACACACACAAAAAAGAATCATCTCCACCTTCCCTCTACTGCAGAGATTATATTCTAATTAGTTCAGTGAGTTGGAAGACTCAATGGAAAAAAAAATAATTTGTTTTAAGTAGTGGTCTGAGTTTGTTTTATTTTTTTTTAATCTCTGTCATAAGATTTAAAATTATTGCTTTAAGTGTATGATTTCATTATTGGGGTCTGACATAGTGGATCAATAGCAGGCTTTAGAGTAGAGAAGATGTAGGTTCGAGTTCTGCATCTGGTACCTGTGTAATCATGGTTCAGTCACAGCATCTGTGTCCCAGATCAGTCTCTGTGATTATATTGTGTAGATGTATTGCCTATCTACATCCATTGAGGCTGTTTTTACTAGGAGAATTCCTCACACTGATGACACTTCTAGTTTGCAAGAGGAAGGTGTGTATAGGGGTGGTGGTAGTGGTGGAGAGATGTCAAAACCAAGCTCCAAGATAGATTGAGGTCAGTACCCTTTGCCCCTGCATACTCAACTTGAAAACAGCTTAAGATTTCCTATTTCCCAATGTTTTCTTGCTTCATTGGGATGATAAAAACTCAAATTCAGATATTTTTAAATGTTCATGAATTTCTTCTTTTAGGAATTGATAATATGATTTAAAATTTTTTCATATTTAAATATGTTAATATGCAAAAAAAGTGCTAACCACACAAACATTCATGTTTAATATGGAATTGGAAATCCTTTTAAATGACATTAAAAGCCAAACACTATATAGATATAATTTAGAATACTAACATTTTAGAAATTTATGAGTTTGTCTTTACTAAATTGGAAGAAATCAAATAATTATCTTTTCTTTTTAATCCAAGTAATGAAAAATTTCATTTATAAATTTTGTCTTAAAGAAAAAGAATATAAATTTTGAAAAACATGTAATGAATTTTTTTTTCTCTTTGTTTATCCATTTCATTTAGCTTTATGGTCTCAGCCCAGGAATATTAGTCTAAATCTATTTCTAAAGGAGTTGAGAAAATGAGACTATTGGCAAAAAAATGCACTAATTTCTTCTGTTTTTATTATTAATACTAATTGTGATATACAAATAAATGAATGGAGAGATCCATTTATCAGTATGATGTGGGATATGAACAGGTCCACCATATCATGACATAGCTAGACTTCCTTTGGCACTCTTTTGGTTTCATTATGATCTCAGCAACTATTTATAAAATGCCTAGTATATTTCAGGAATTATTCTAAACTATTATTGTCATCATAAAGATCAAAGGGTTGGGATAGGAACTAGTTATTCACTTTTAGAGGACCTAGAATTGGAATTATGGTTCAACTTTTTATTTTAAGCTCTTTGAACTTCCAAAGCCCCTGTTAGCCCAAGTTCCTAAGGAAATTAAGCCACTTTAGGTATAAACATTTGAGTTTCTTTTAAACCTATGCTTCCAGTGGAAAGCGGAAATTCTAAAGCTGGATGCAGTTTGTTCCTCAGATTCTTTTTGATTCAATTAATTTCAATAAACATTTTACTAGATTCCTATTGTGTAAGAGACCAGTGTGCAAAGCTCAGGGAGAGATAAGACCAATTAAAATCAGTCCATATATTTATGGAGTTTATAATGTAATTGGATTATCTGTTCAGTCAAAAAGGGTACGTGTAAACAAAAATATTTGATGTATGGGGTGGTGCAAATTTAGGAAGTTCATTATTGAATAAACAAACAGGAAAGCCATTCTAGGGGAGATTGCATTCAAAATTTGGCATAAAGGAATGGGTAGATTTTAAATAAGCAAAAAATGAGAGCTTATATTTCAATAATGGAGACTAGAATGAAAAATACATTGCTAGAGCATAAGGTTTCCATAAGCTTCATTACAAGAAATGAGCTTGAGCCATTAGGACATATTAGATATATGATATATTAATAATAAAATTAATAGTCTATAAAATGGGTATAATATTATTGCTATAGCGGCCAAAATGTTGTTTTCCATAATTTTAAATTTTATGTAACCTTGAACAATTCAGAACAAATATCAATTTTTCATGTATAGTTAAAAATTAATTATTATCATATCTCATGTATACATAGATGTCTGTGTTTACCAGAACTGGCTACTAGATGTCACTCTTGTCTTAGTCACAATGCCACGTATAGAACTATTATTAAATAATAAATGGTCACCATTTTGAATTTATTAAGTGAGACATCAACAGCCATACTTCTTACCATTATATCAATTCAGTAGTACATCATTTTAAAGCTTTTATTGCCATTACATAAATTTCTTATTTAATCTTAAATCTATATCCTGATAATAAATAGCAGACTAGTTTTAAAACGTACTGAAATACCAAAGTCCAGCTCTGTTGATTTTTAAAAATAAAGAAAGTCATGATTAAATATTTTTAAACCCTTACTTTCTATTTTAATTTTAATATTTTCCCATAGTTACATATTTCATGTTCTTTCCCTCTCCTCCAAGTCCCCCATCCCCCCTTAGCTGATGCACAATCATGATTAAACTTTTATTAGATATTGGAAATATTTTGTGATTCTTTAACTATTTGATCCCCTGAGAGAATATTCTTTCAAGGAAAGAATAAAGTTTTGTTTTGTTTTTTTACTTAATTTCTCACAAATATGGAAGGAGTACAGAATTTGGAATTATAAAGGCCTACTTTTTGAATCTTGCCTCTGACACTATCTATTTGATCTTGGACAAGTTACTTATAGTCTCTGGTCATCAGTTTATTCTGTAAAACGTAGTAAATGATAACTCAATTATCTCCATCATAGGGTCATTGTGAGTCTTAAATGTAATAATGCAAATAGCATTATATAAATTAATGATATTAAGATAATAATAATACTTTAAAAAGTCTCAAAGACTTCCCCCCAAAACTGAATGAGATAATAATAGAGTGACACATGTCTCCTTGTCAAAAAGGACCTATTAGAAGGTATCGATACACAGCAAGTTATAAAAGGTAGAGAAGGATCATATAAACTTCCTTTAGTGAATGATTTGAAATTTTCCTTATAGAACATGGATATTATGCATTAGCAATAGACTTGGGAAAGATTTTTTTTCCTTTTCTACCAGGGCAATGGCTCACAACTCTATGTACTTGTCCACATCTACATGCTAATGTTTCTGCATGCATTTCTTCATCAACCCCAATATACAAGTTTTAATTACATGTTCAAATGAAAATTTCAGATTTTTGAACGTTGGAAATAGTCCTACTATACAGTATCCTTTCATGAAAACTCAGAGCAAATTTTTTTGCATAGTTTTTATCATCTTGGGATTTTTCTGTCATTAAAAATGATTAATTCTCTTTCATAAATTGCAGATGGTGGTAGGAGAGGAATCTGATAATTAAAGCCTGCCCAAATTTGGGCAAATTATTTAATGTATTGTTTAATATTAATTAATTAATGCTTGTTTCTTTCTTGGCAAAATAAAGGTTTTGGACTAAAATGATAGTTAAAGATTTTTTTTTCCTGATCTATGACCCCATGATCCTAAGGAACCAGCAATGGTGCTTGACAACAATATTTTTTTTTTTGCATTTAAGAAAGTCTTCTTGAATTCCATCTTCTCATTCCTATCCTATTGCTTCTTCATACATCATTGCAGTCACACTTCATACAACAAACACTCTTGTTATTATCACATTCCTAATTATGAATGAATAAACGAAAATTATTTATTAAGTCCTTACCATATGCCAAGCATTGTGCTAAGTGCTGGGAATACAAATATAAGGTTAAAGAATCCCCTGCTTGCCAGGAGCTTATATTGTGGAGAAAAGAACAAAGATATAAAGAGGTGTTTAAAGAAATTGTATTGATATGGGGAGTCAAAATGATGGTGAATAGAACAATAGACCTGTCCATTGATATGTTCTTTCCAGAGGCTGTGCCATTTATTTTATCCATCTGTTATTTTCTCTTTAATGTTTCTATTATTTTGTAAAAAGAGAAAACATATGTTCTCCTTGCAGCAGCATGCTATATGGATATCATGATAAATGGATATCAGTGTATGTTCATGAGAATCATTTTAAATGATTTGAAATAAATTCCAAGTGACATGTTTTTGTTTCTGTTTATATTTAGCACCCTGCTGGGGCCAGCACTTAAGAAAAAAATGGAGTTAAATATAGGGAATGGATGCCTTTGGAAGACTTCCTATTAGCAGAGGTGAATCATTATTGAAGGTAGTTCCTAAAAGTGTAGTTGAGTGATTTCAGTTAATTCTTTTGCCTTCATACATGCTGACACATCTGTAAATAGTTGTATTGATTTGTCCATGTTTTTAGTTTTCTGTATATATTTTCTATATATAAGAAGATAGGACAACAGAACAAAACTATTAGGCTAGAATATTTTAAAAAAGTAGAATACTGGCAAAAGTTTATTTTGTATAACTGAGAACATATTCCTGTAGTCCAAGATTTGTAAGTAATTACTTCTTAAGTTACAAGAAGCCTGCTCACATTTTATGTAAATAACATGCCTCTAAATGACAGTGTCTTGCAAGTTCCTAAATGACAGTGTCTTGCAAGTTCCTTTTTGGTATGCGTTTCAGATCACATGTATAAAAGAGTGGCATTGCAACTAAGAGTAACAGTAATAACTCAGCTGAATGATTTTCTATTAATCAGTCTAGAAGAAAGTTACATGAATTGGGAATTCATGGAATCAAAGAATATTTGATGAGTTTTGACAGAAGGTCCATTATCAACTAAGTATTTTTTTTGCCCCTGACTCAGATTCTGTGGAAGCAAATACTTATCTTGCAAATCAAATATACAGATCTTATTACTGAAAAGAATAATGAATTTATGCAATGCTTTACTGCTTCAGAACATTTGTTAAAATTAATCTAGTATATGGGAAAGTGCTATGAGAGAAATAGTAATGATATCAGACTTGCAGATGAATTCATTATAAATATATCATGGGGCAAAGAAAGTCCATTTCACCTCTTTTTGGTAGGTATGGTACTCTCTAATATTATCATTATATCTACTGTTTTATAATATTCTAAATTGCAGTATGGGACACGTAAAAATGGCCAACATTATATCACCATGTGCTGCTCCCCAGAGATTACTTAAATCTTGATTAAAATCTCTACAATGAGACGAAAATAATTGTAGTTTTAAAAGAAATGCAAAGGCAGAGGTGGTACAAGAACAAAATTTCTCTATATATAATCATAACAAAAACTAGCCAGCATATAATTAATATTTAAAATATGCAAAATGTTATATAAATATTATCTCATCTTATGTTCATAGTAACAGTGGGTGGTAGATGTTATTATTACTTTTTTTAACTGATTAGAAAACTAAGGCAGTTTATGGGTTAAATAATTTCCTCAGGGACACACAGCTAATAAGTGCCCTGGGCCATATTTGACTTGGGTCTTCTTTATTCCAAGTTACTCCAAGCCCCTGTGTCACCAACCATCCTTTAACAACTCTTACTGCACTTATTAGGAAATTGTAATTCTAAAAATGAACATAAACTATTGGGAATGGGACCCAAGAGATTTGTCATCAAATACTTTCTCCAGAGATATCTTCTCAAACAAAAAAGGAACAAAGGATTAATTTCCTCTCATTTCATACCTATAAATACATGATAATTTGCAAATAAACCGAAGACCTTCAACTTTCCAATCAATCTTCTGAATTTTGATCCTTAAGAAGGAAATGATCACACTTCACCTAAGGGCTCTGCCATCTGAAGTCTAGAAGGCAGAGAAACAGTAAGAGAAATTGTCTGAGACTTCAGCACATATAGACATCTATGACAATTAGAGAGGGGAAAGAACCGAACAGAAAAATTGGCCCTGCTCTACTAACCATCCCAAGTTATATTTAATACATTCAATAAATATTAGCTTGAAAGAATTTAAGTAAATATTTGCCAGGGCATAGTATAAAAATAATCCCATCAAGGTAATGGCATCTCTCCTTTCTTAGAACTTTAGAAATAACTATGCATAAAATCAGCTTGTCATTGTTATTTATTTCATATTTTTGTATGTCTTATCTTTCTAATTAAGTCATAAACTCTACTAGAAGGAAGTGTAACAGTCAAAAGAATGAGGAACTTGAAGTCATCAAAAACCTTTCTTCAACTCAAGCTTTTGATAGAAATTGTGTATCAAATTGTGATACACAAATTGTATTACACAATATAAACTGTGACCAGAAAATCACTTAATTTCTCTAAACTTCTCTTTCTTCAGAAGTTAAAAAAGGTTAACAATAGCTACTCCACAGAGCTGTTGGGAGGATCACAAAAAATGATAAATATGATATTTTTTGCAAAACTTGAAGGATAATAAAATGCCAATTATTACTATACTTTTTCTCCATTTATGGACTAGTGTCATATAAATAGGCTCATTAAATATGTTGATAATATTGAATGAAATTGTATTTCTTTCAATTATTTTAGTTATTTCATTTGCATACATGGAATACTGTCCTTGTCCCTCTCCATTTCCAAATTATATTTTATTTACATTGTCACATGTTCTATCTCCTCACAGAATGTATATTCTTCTTAGAATCCTTTAGCTTCTTTAAAGCTTGACTCAGGTGTTCTTTCCTATGGGAAATTTTGACTGATTTATAGTTAGTTATTAATAATAATGAAAATGAAGATAACAAAAGCAATACTAATAACTAGCATTTGTGTTACTTTTTAATGCAAAGCACATTATTAATATTATCTCAGTTTATTCTCACAACTTTAGGAAGTATTATTATTATATTTCAATTTTAATATCTATAGATATTGTTCTATATGAGGAAATGGGTTTGAAACCATTTAAGTAACCCTCTTCCTCTCCAAATTATATTTTATTAATATTTTCATGTGTTAAATCCCCCAATAGAATGTATATTCCTTTATAAGAAGGCCTACAGTTCATTTTGTCTTTGTATTGGTCTACCTCCTTAACAACAACTTTGCACATTTGGAGATCCCTCCATGCGTGGTGTCCTGTTTTCTTGTTTTTTGTTGTTGTTGGTTTTTTTTTAATAACCTAAGATAGCATTTCATGAGAGGCCCCAACCATGTACACTCAACTAGACTGTTCCTCTTCTGCACAAACAACCTAGACCCCTTCAACTCTACCTCCTACACTGTGCTTTCTAGGTCCCCTTTATATTGTGGAGTGTGTTCTTTCATTGGAATGCAAATGCAAGCTCCTGGAGAGTAGGGATAACATTATTCTATTTACATCTCCATTGGGTGATAGCAATGGAGGAATAAATAGAACAAAACAGGATCATTCTGTACTTCCACAGGCCATGCACAGTGCTTGAAATATGGTAAACTCTAAATAAATGTTATATTTTTATTTATCTATCTAACCCCATCATCTACTATTTGCACACAGTAGTTAGGTAATGAATACTTATTATATTGAATTGATTTGTTCTACAACTTACACCCCACCCCCCAAAAAAATCTCAATATTGCATTCTAAAATACTGAGTTAATAGCTTCTTCTTCATTAGTATAGGGAACACTCCATGAGGAATCTCTCTCTCTCTCTCTCTCTCTCTCTCTCTCTCTCTCTCTCTC
>NC_058133.1:89979217-89989482 GCF_016433145.1 Gracilinanus agilis | reverse complement strand
CTCTCTCTCTCTCTCTCTCTCTCTCTCAATGTAGATGAGTAATTTTTCTATAACTTACAGTCATAGGGAATTGCCTGGAGCAATGGGACCAAACTCAAATAGAAATGGGGCCAGTGAGCCATATATAAGTATCCCACATATCAACTTACAAAATGACATACATTTGTTATATAATACATACAAACACACACATATATATACTCAAACACAAATGTAGAAATGGTTACATACATGTATATAATTAATAAAAATTTATAAAAATTTAAAAAATTTAAAAATTAAAAAAGTTTATAAAAATATTTTTGTTTCCCTAAATGTCTTACTTTCATGATATATTGCACAACCACATTTTATTTCATTCCTATATCATACCATTTTTCAAATTTTCCTTTCAAAATGTTCACTTACATGGTTTCTAATGTTTTGCTTCATCAAATTCTGAGATGCATCTAGACCTAAGTATAGGAAATTACACACACACACACACACACACACAAATATATGTATATACATATATAGACAAACCACAAATGTAGAAATGGTTATATATATGTATATATAATTAATAAAAATGTATAACATTTTAAAAATTTAAAAAGTTTATAAAAATATTCTTTTGTTTCCCTAAATGTCTTACTTTCATGATATATTGCACAACCACATTCTTTTTCATTTCTATACCATACTATTTTTCAACTCTTCCTCTCAAAATAGTCACCTACATAGTTTATAGTGTTTTGCTTCATCAAAATCTGAAATGCATCTAGACCTAACTATAGGAAATCTATCTATCTATCTATCTATCTATCTATCTATCTATCTATCTATCTATCTATCTATCTATATCTATATCTATATCTATCTCAAAACCTCTGGCTTAGTATACTATGAGAATAAGTGCTTTGCTCAGTCACATCATCAACATTTTTCAGAGACAGGAAGTGAACTCATATCTTCTCGACTTCCATTACATTATAATGCCTCTAAATAAAGTATGTAGCTGCCAGTTGTCTCAGAGTCTTCATCCAAATGCTAACCATGGTGTTAGGGCCATTTCATTACTTGTCAAGCGCTTAATATTTTAATGACATGCAAACAAGAACATTTTTTGTTTTGTTTTTACATTCTTGTTTGCATGTTTTCTTTCTCATTATGCTGTGAGTTTTTTGAGAGCTAGGATTGTTTTGTTTTGTTTTGTTTTGTTTTGCCTTTCCTTTTATCTCTATCTCTTAGTACAGTGCTTGACACATAGTAAGTTATTAATAAATGCTTCTTGACTTGACTTTATGATGTGGAAACTAAACGTTAGAAATAGCCAATACCATGACCATATTTAAGGATTTCACCAGTGCTCTATCCCTATAGTCACCCACCTCTTTGATAATTAGAGGGAAGTGCATTTTATTATCTGATCTCCAGAAACAAGAAAAATTGTTCCAGTTACTCCAAGTTACATTATTGTTGTCTTTATGTCTATTGCTTTTCTCACTCTGTTTAATCACTGTTTATAAAAATATTCTGTTTCCCTAAATGTCTTATTTTCATGATATATTGCACAACCATATTCTATTTCATTCCTATACCATATCATTTTTTCAACTCTTCTTCTCAAAATATTCACCTACTTTGTTTCCAGTACTTTGTTTCATCAAATTCTGAGATGCATATAGACCTAACTATATGAAAGAATGTAATGAAAAGGGACTTGGAATCTGCAAATGTTGACTTGAATTCTAGGTCTTCTCTTTGGTAGCTTGTTCTTACTGTCCAGTCGTTCAGATGTGTCCAGCTCTTCATGATCCCATGGACCATACTGCCCTTGGATTTTCCTGGCAAAGACATTGCAGTGGTTTGCCATTTTCTTCTCCAGGATTAAGGTAAACAGAGGGTAAGTGATTTGTCCAGGATCACACAGCTAGTAGAGATTTCTGAGGCTAGATTTGAACTGTAGCTGCATCCATCTCAAATGAGCTATTTTGTCTTCTCTGAATCTCAGCTTTTTCAGTTATAAAACTGTGATACATCTCTCAGGGCTACCTCAAAGGAAGTCAGTCAATATTTATGAAGCATCTACTATAGAGATCAAGCTTTCTACGAAGTGATGGGACACACCAAAATGGAAAAAGACAATGAGTTTAATGAGTTTAAAATCCAATAGGAGAGTCAGTATGTAAACAACTATACACAAACAAGCTCTATACAGGATAAAATGGCGAGGCATAAACTACAAAGCACTAAACAAATGAGAGCCATTATTACTACAAGTTTAAAACATACTGGCATGCATGGGCTTTAAGAGATCAGAAGAGAGTGATTAATATTTTCTCATGTCACAAGAAACTTGTTAAATATTTACACTCTACTTCATTTGTTATTCCCTTTAAAAGTCTTTCTGAGCCTTGTGTACCTGTGCTTTGTTAGAGGCAAACATCCAGCTTATTTAACAAGTTCCCAACCAAAGTTTTGACATAAGCCTTAACTAATATATTTACATTTCATCTCCTTCAAGTAGAGTATAAAAACCACCTTTGATGACTTAAGCTAGAATTATTAGAAAGGATTTTCAAGATTATGTCAAAATAGACTCACAAAACCATTGACTATACACTGAATTTCAGAGTGGCTTACAAAGATCCATTTTTTTGGATTAATTTCCCAGGTCATATTCATTAACATTTTCTCTATTAATGACAATCTCTTCTGAAAAATCCCAGCCAGAACAGATCTATGCTTTTCTGCAAGGAGACAATAGAAAAACTCAGCATTTTGTTTAAAGGTAAATAATTCTTGATACTTTCAGAACTTATAAAAACAAAAGAGAGCTAACATAACCCAAGTAGCATTATTCTTCTGAGAAATACAGAACCGTTCTACAAGCCTGATGAATATTTCAAATACCTATACAGGGCCAATCCACAAAAGTGAAGGTTAAAAAATACTTTAAAAAATGCATTATGAAGCAGCACTGGAAATGTTGATGGTTTTAGGAAGGTAGATATTGAGGAATTGTTGAGTAATACAAAACAGCATGTCTGTGAAATGACAGGCATTATGGTGTTAGTGTGGTAGCTCTTCTAAAATGACAGGGAAGAAAGATTTATGGCTGTAACTTCTGATGGCTTTTCACCGACAGAAGTCTGCTTTCCTTTGAATAGAGAGATTGATTTTCTCATCTAAAGGAAGGGAAAATACTTAGAACTCAGGCAGAAATGCATTTCCTTTAGGAGTCAGTATCATCTAGTCTGGAGAGTAATGTATGCAGTGATGTGATTTTACCTGATCTTAAAGAATCCACTGACCTTATGAAATCTCTGTGTAGCGACTATGACCCAGACTCTCTTTAAAATGGCAATAACATTTTCCCTTACTTTTTCTCCTTTCAAGTTTTCTAGACATAAATGCAATGATTCATGTGGTCATAAGCTTGGCATAGGCAAGATAACATGTCTAATTTTTATTCAAATAGAATAGGAATTTCTTAATGTTATAGAGTTAAATGATTTTGTGAATAATGTAGAGGGCCATGAACAAGACAGACAAAAATAAACAATAACCAAATAGTTCAGAATTCATTTAGATTCAAGAAACATTTATTAATTTATTATTTAATTTATTAATGTTTACTGATTGATAATTTATTAATTGCATTATGTGCAAGTCAGTGAGGGAGCCAGGCACTAGTGAGTCAAAGACAGAACTGAATAGTCTCTAATTTAAAGACCTTATATTATCCAGATGAGGAGAATGCATGTAAACATATAAAAACAAAACAATTTGAACAGAGAAAGCACTAACTGGGGAATTTTTTAAATTTTAAAATTTTAAATTTAAAAAAAGTTTTCAAAGTTTTTAAATTTTTAAAAATAAATCAAGATTGGCAGAATTAAATTTGATTTTTAATACTTAATATGTTGAAAAACCTTTTAACTTACTTTTAGTGGGATGGGGGAAGTAAGATCTGTGGATATGTTCAGGACATATTCTTTATTATAATACAATCTTAATCCCTATGCTTAGAGCTAGCAGAAAAAATAATGAAAATAATAGCAATAATAAATGCATCTTTGATTCACTTAGGACTTGCTCCAAAGATTTTCATTTTTGTAATTCAAGAAAATACTTACGAAGATATATAAAGAACAAGAAATAAAGTGTTTTCTTACTTATCTTTCCCAACTGAGGAATTTTTTAAAACCAGAAGAATATCTATACTGTGGCTTCCAAGAATAGCAATAGTTTGGGGGTGGGGAAAAGGTAAAAAAAATGTAGACCTCTTGAAACTTTGAGTTTTAAAAATTCCTTAAACAGTTACTAGCAATGTTAAACTATAGGTAAACAAGAAAAGTCACCTTGGTGTATATTGTGGTTCTGAATCAATTAAAAAAATAATTGTTGAGTACATGTAATGTATCTGGCACTGTACCTACACCATGGAAATATAAAAAAGTAAAAGAAAAAAATTTTGAAGGAGATTAAAATCGAAGTAAATACCATATCTCCCTAGGCAAATCACATCATATTTGTTTTAAAGATATTTTTCTACTTGTGAATAACTTTGATTATGTCCTCCTTTAGGTCATTTTCTCTTAATTCAGTGTCAAATGTTCCTTAGTTTTTTATATTTTTTTTAGCTAATTAGAGGTATCCACAGGCTAACTGATTAAATGCTAGACTGGGAGTCAGAAAGACAGAGGTTCAGATTTTATGACACAAATTTCCATGTGACTCCAAGTTATTGTTCCTTCTTCATTATCAAAGAGGATCAATGACATCACAGGATCATATATTGACTTGCACATGAATTGGATTTGAGTGAGGTAGAGTTGCATCCAGACTCATCAAGGTCCAGTAGTCAAACAAAAGTCAGGACAATTGGGAATGACTTGGGATGCATTGGATGACTTAGTATCTTTGATGTCTCATGAAACTCCATGTACTCCTCAATGACTACTTCAGTCACCTTCATGGACTTTGAAACAAGTGTTCTACACTGCCTATTCTTCTGGGAGAGGTCATTGCATGCTGGTGGTAGACAGTCCCCTAACTCACCAGCAGGCGATAAGTGTGTTGGTTATCTTCATTCTGGTGTTACCTATCTGCCAAGAAGTTTTTATCCAGGTGTGGCTCCTGTGTATGTTTCAGCTTTTTGAATCCTTGAGAACTGGGTAAAATGGAGCATCTAAGACGGATGACCAGACCTAAAAAAGGCTCAGCAAGCCCTCACACCAGACGTGTTAGTCTCTGAAAAATTTCAAAAATCCCAAGTAAGTTAATCGTGAAATCAAAGGACTTTTATGTTTTAAGGCTTAATGATATTATATAGAAGATCTTTTCATAAATCTTTATAAAGCTCTAAGAGCTAAAAGCTTATAGTTATGGTCCTTTTCATTACTTATGACTGTTCTCAGAATGGTAAAATAATATAACATCGACATGAGAGCAGCCAACTTGCTCACTATGTTAATAGTTCTTTCCATTACAACCATGAGAATTCTTGAATTTTACAAGTTTCCTTTCAGAGTATTTCCTAGCTATCCTTTGTGTAACTGAGAGAACTACAGAAAAGTTAAAAACTTTTTTTTTACCTTTGTTGACCTCTTTACAGTATACTTTTTTTGGCAGAATTAATGACCAGTAAGAGTTAATGATCCTTGGCATCACCTCAGGGTATAACTCTCACAGCTGGTCATTAATCCTTAGGAAATGCCCTTTGCTCCAGGTGTCACTGACAAAATGAATGCAGTACATATGACAATCAGCATGTCTTTTTTTCATTGTTACTGTAGAAATAACCTTTCTTTCTGAGCACTAGTCACCTTGAAAACAGCTCCAAATTTTGAACAACTTGATGTGAGATGTCAGAAGTTCTCATTCCTTGCTAGTGTAACAAAAGGTAAATCCCTAGATTCTTTAAAATATGAAATTATTTCTTTAAATGAGTCAAAGGAAGGTAATTATTTATGTATTTTTGAAATATTAGAATTCTTTAAATTTTATTGTCTATATAGTTTAAAGAACATTTGCATGCTCAGGGATCCCATGCCTCTACAAGCATTGTTTCATCTAACATTTGAAATAGTTAAAAATAACTTTTACACAATTCTTAAACAATATAATTAAATATATTGCATCAAGGTAAACTTTTAATGAATATAATTAAATTAATTGGGATGAAGCAAAATAAAATTTTAACAAAATTCCATTTGATAATTCTGTCTTTATTTTAATTAAATTTTACTTTATGCTCATGTAGATACATGTTCTCTTTCTTCTACTTTACACAACTCCATTAAGGAAGAAATTAAAACAAAACCCCTATTATAGAAATGTATAATCCTAGCAAAATAATTTATTTTATTAGTCTTGTCCAAATATATCTGTTTCCTGAATCTATCACCTCTCTCAGGAAATGTATAACATGTTTCATCATGAGATCTGTAGAATTCTAGTAGAGTATTGTGTTGATAAGTTTTTATTTATTAAAGTTGTTTGTCTTAAAAATATTGTTGATAGTCCAAATTGTTTTCATGGTTCTGTTCATTTTGGTTTGTTTCAGTTTATTTTTTGCCAGGTTTCTCTGAAACTCTTCCCTTCACAATTTCTTATGTCGCAATAGTATTATATCTCATTCATATATCAATACTTGTACAGCTATTCTCCTAATTGATGGGCATCACCCTCTTTATTCAATTTTCTAGCACTATAGAAAAACTTCTATAAACGTTTCTATACATTTCACAATAGTATTATCACAATGATAGATTAATAGCTTTGGAGTTATTTTTCCAAATTGCTTTATAGAATATCTGGATTATTCTACCTATTTGTGTTTGTTCCATTAAAATTGCATTTATATATACATATATATCTTTATTTCCATATCTCTTCGAACATATGTCATTTTCTTTTTTATCAATTTTACAGATTTGATGGACATGAAGTAGACTCTCTGAGTCATTTTAATGTGTATCTTCCTAATTGTTAGTTATTAATAGCATTTTTTCTATCTATAATTTGGATTCATTCATCTAAAAACTGCTTATTCATATTCTTAATGTATTTGTCAGTTGGGAAATTGTCCTTGTCCTCCAAAACATTTCTAGTTACATGTTCTCAGAATTCATATAAAGCATTAATATCTTATATTACTAAAAGAAAAAATACATATGAACACATAACAAAACAATATATTATCTTCGCTATACAGATAACTCTCATAAGAATGTATGAAGTTACAGATCCATTGAATGCATCCAATTTTCAAAGTAACCTTTGCTTCATTATGAAAGGCAATGTGTTTTCACCAACTCTCTTAATTACCAAAACTCTTGATATTTTCTTATTACTTACCTCTTTCTCTCTACCTCTCTTTTTCTTTCTCTCTGGCAATTTTTTTGTGGATTTATTATCATCTCTATGTAGATTACTGCCACATCTGTGTATATAGTCTAAATTTTTCTTCTGTTCTTCAGTTCTGAATCTTCAACTGCCTTTTGGACACCTAAAACCAGATATCCTACTTGGTCTCAATGATTTCTTTTCCTAATCTAATTCCTCCTCTATAGAGCTTCCATGATTCTCAGTAAACACAGTTTTCACTGTGCTACTCATCTATTGAATAAACAACAGTGGCCACCTAGTGCCTCTAGGACAAAGTTTAAACTAATCAATTTGACTTTTAAAGTCCTTCACAAGTTGCCTGAGAGCTATCTTATAGTCTGATCATGAATTACCTTTCTTAAACTCTATAGTCCAGCCAAAACCAATTTTCTGTTTATTTTCAAACCTAGCATATTATTTCCTATCATCATGCCTTTGAAATGTCCACTCTACATTCTCAGACTATTGTCCTTTCTAATGGAATTCACTCTTAATCCTTCTAAACTAGACTTCATAGAATCCCTCACTTGTTTTAAAAAGGTGTGCAAGTACAATTTTCAACTTGAAATTTTTGATAATCCCTTCAGCTTCTATTGTTCTCCCTAACTGACATATATACATATGTATGCAAATAATACATATATATATGTGTACACATACAATTAATTAATTTTCAGTTGCATGTAGAAACAATTTTTAATTTTTTCTGATATTTTAGGAATCACATTTTCACCCTCTTTCTCTCCCCCCTGAGGTGGTAAATAATACGGTATAGGTTATACTAGAGCTTTCATGTAATATATATTTCTATATTGCTCATACCATTAGAAAAGACATATATCACACATTCAATAAAAAACTCATAAAGGAACTAAGAGGCAAGAAGGTATACTTTATTTTATTTTATTCTTATTTTAAACCTTTAACTTCTGTGTATTGGCTCCTAGGCAGAAGAGTGATAAGGGTAGGCAATGGGTGTCAAGTGACTTGCCCAGGGTCACACAGCTGGGAAGTGTCTGAGGCTGGATTTGAACCTAGGACCTTCCATCTCTAGGCTTGACTCTCAATCCACTGAGCTACCCAGTGGCCCCCAAGAAGGTATACTTTAATGTGCGGTCATATCCCAATGGTTCTTTCTTTGAGGATGGATAACATTTTTAATCATTGGTTCCTTGTGTATATTTTGGTTATTTGTTTGATTGATTATAATTTAGTCTTCAGAGCTGATCATCCCATAATATTACTGTTATTGAATGACAATGACATTGTTCTCCTGATTCTGCTCACTATATATATATATATATATATATATATAGTTATTCTTTACATGTACAGGGTATCCCCTGAGAGAATGTAAGCTGCTTTTTGTCTTTAATCTCGTGTATGTTGTTTGGCATAGAAATATCCAATAAACATGCATTAATTAATTAATTAATTGAGAGTGGTTAGAGAAATGAAAATTCAGTCAATAAGGTCAAGGTTCAAATTTCATCTCAGCCACTTAATAACTGCTTGACTGAATAAATCATTTCCCTTATATTTCATTGTTTTTTCTCTCTGAAATGCTATAACACTTATCTCAAAGGGTTGTAAGGATCAAATGAAATAATGGATGTGGAAGGCACTTTGAATACTTTAAATTACTATAAAAATGTCAATTGTATTTCTTATGGTCTTATTGTAATCATAATTTTCAACAGTTCCATGAAATAATCCAGATATATAAAATGAAGAATTGGCAAATCAGTAAAGACAATAAATATTTGGAAATGAAAAAAATTCTTACTAATTCCCTGTTATTGTTCACTGTTTAAAGTTTCTACATGGACACAGAAGAAAAACAACTGCTTAATCACATGGTTTGATGGGGATATGATTGGGGATGCAGACTCTAAATGATCACTCTAGTGAAAATATCAATCATATGGAAATAGGTCTTGATCAATGACACATGTAAAATCCAGTGAAATTGCTTTTTAGCTAAGGGAGGGAGGGTGGGAGGAGGGAAAGGAAAGAACATGATTCATGTAACCATGGAAAAATATTCTTAATTAATTAATTAAATGAACTTAAAAAATAAAATAAAGTTTCTAGGTATTTCAGTGGATGGAGATATTTCCTTTTGTTTTTTCTTTAAAGACCTTTTTAAATCATCCTAACATTCCTGCTCAATTTATGGGACAAAAAAAAGATTAAATTAATAGGAACATATTCTAAAATAAACTGTACTAAAATCTTCATTTGGAGAGAATATCGTTTGCTTTTTTTTCTACATCTTTTATTTGTAGGGATGGCAGCTCTTGTCTCATTCTATAATTGAGTCAGAAACCTCATTACTAACATAATGTCTCTAGCAGAGGAATTTCCTATCCCTTCTTTATTTGAAAATTTCAGGAGAGAATGACATTAAAACCATTTGGTACTTGTGTTATCTATTGGACAATCATTTGTTAAAGTAATAGTATTAGTGATCAGAGACGGAAGCATATTCACATCTTAATTTTTTAAGTGGGACACTTTGGAAACTTGGGAACTTTGGGAACCTGGAAAACTTGCATGTCAATTTGATTCCCTCTTATAAATATCTATTAAGCTTATGTTCAAGAGACTCTGTTAGAGTCTGGAAAACAAAGCCAAAAAAAAAAAAAACAACCAAAATCAGGACCTGACTTCAAGGAGATGACATTCTTCATTGTTTTTTCTTTTAACCCTTAACTTCTGTGTATTGGCTCCTAGGTGGAAGAGTGGTAAGGGCAGGCAAAGGGGGTCAAGTGAATTGCCCAGGGTCACACAGCTGGGAAGATCTGAGGCCAGATTTGAACCTAGGACTTCCCGTCTCTAAGTCTTCATTGTTTTTTTTTTTTTTTTTTTTTTTTTTTTTTTTT
>NC_058133.1:89907046-89977909 GCF_016433145.1 Gracilinanus agilis | reverse complement strand
TATATATATATATATATATATATATATAGTTATTCTTTACATGTACAGGGTATCCCCTGAGAGAATGTAAGCTGCTTTTTGTCTTTAATCTCGTGTATGTTGTTTGGCATAGAAATATCCAATAAACATGCATTAATTAATTAATTAATTGAGAGTGGTTAGAGAAATGAAAATTCAGTCAATAAGGTCAAGGTTCAAATTTCATCTCAGCCACTTAATAACTGCTTGACTGAATAAATCATTTCCCTTATATTTCATTGTTTTTTCTCTCTGAAATGCTATAACACTTATCTCAAAGGGTTGTAAGGATCAAATGAAATAATGGATGTGGAAGGCACTTTGAATACTTTAAATTACTATAAAAATGTCAATTGTATTTCTTATGGTCTTATTGTAATCATAATTTTCAACATTTCCATGAAATAATCCAGATATATAAAATGAAGAATTGGCAAATCAGTAAAGACAATAAATATTTGGAAATGAAAAAAATTCTTACTAATTCCCTGTTATTGTTCACTGTTTAAAGTTTCTACATGGACACAGAAGAAAAACAACTGCTTAATCACATGGTTTGATGGGGATATGATTGGGGATGCAGACTCTAAATGATCACTCTAGTGAAAATATCAATCATATGGAAATAGGTCTTGATCAATGACACATGTAAAATCCAGTGAAATTGCTTTTTAGCTAAGGGAGGGAGGGTGAGAGGAGGGAAAGGAAAGAACATGATTCATGTAACCATGGAAAAATATTCTTAATTAATTAATTAAATGAACTTAAAAAATAAAATAAAGTTTCTAGGTATTTCAGTGGATGGAGATATTTCCTTTTGTTTTTTCTTTAAAGACCTTTTTAAATCATCCTAACATTCCTGCTCAATTTATGGGACAAAAAAAGATTAAATTAATAGGAACATATTCTAAAATAAACTGTCCTAAAATCTTCATTTGGAGAGAATATCGTTTGCTTTTTTTTCTACATCTTTTATTTGTAGGGATGGCAGCTCTTGTCTCATTCTATAATTGAGTCAGAAACCTCATTACTAACATAATGTCTCTAGCAGAGGAATTTCCTATCCCTTCTTTATTTGAAAATTTCAGGAGAGAATGACATTAAAACCATTTGGCACTTGTGTTATCTATTGGACAATCATTTGTTAAACTAATAGTGTTAGTGATCAGAGACAGAAGCATATTCACATCTTAATTTTTAAGTGGGAAACTTTGGAAACTTGGGAACTTTGGGAACCTGGAAAACTTGCATGTCAATTTGATTCCCTCTTATAAATATCTATTAAGCTTATGTTCAAGAGACTCTGTTAGAGCCTGGAAAACAAAGCCAAAAAAAAAAAATCAGGACCTGACTTCAAGGAGATGACATTCTTCATTGTTTTTTCTTTTAACCCTTAACTTCTGTGTATTGGCTCCTAGGTGGAAGAGTGGTAAGGGTAGGCAAAGGGGGTCAAGTGAATTGCCCAGGGTCACACAGCTGGGAAGATCTGAGGCCAGATTTGAACCTAGGACTTCCCGTCTCTAGGTCTTCATTGTTTTTTAACTGAGATGTCTAACATGTACACAGAGAAGAAAATATGCAATTGATTTCCATTTATATGGGGCACTATCAACTGAGGGAATAAAAACATCTTTATAATTTTATAATATATTACTAAAACAGTAGTACATTTTTACCCTCTAAATGTTTATCAACTCTTACAAATTCAACAAAATGATTTTTCATCCATGATGATCTCCAAGGTCCCTTCCAACGTTATAGCATTGGTAAATTTAATATTGATTAAATAGAAAAAAATTGACAAGTTGAATGAGAAGCCATATTTCCAATTCTGTATAGTATTGTTGGACAATGGCAACCAGTTTCTTTTGGCAGAACAGAAGTTGCACATGAGCCTCTGGGAGATGTAGTAATGAATGGAGTCTTAGTGATATAGCTTCATTTTGTCTTTACCCCAGAAAGGAATTCTCAAAGGGGTGAGAAATGCAGAGAGACAAGGGGATAAATGAAGAAGGGATTCAGAGAGATAGAAGTGCAGTAAATTCCAGCAGTATATGGAAAGCAGGTATAAGAGTGAGATGGAATACACCTGGTATGGAGACACCTGGTACAGTTAATGTTTGAGCAGTGACAATGACTCTATCTGTCACTCACATTTCTCCATCCTCCAGGAGAATAATCTGAAACTATGTCTGGAAAGGCTAGCTGTGTGGAACTTTTATGTCCAGGAAAACTAACACCAGATGGTGAAATGTGTTTCTCCTCCCCATCCCAGTCCAAGTGGGTGCAAATTATTCAAAATTCTTCTTGGTCTTTAAAGTTTATTTTGTTGCTCAATTCGCCCTAAAAGATGATTTAGATAAAATCATTTTGATTAGATTATTGATTCTGATTTCCATGCTTCATAATCTGTGAATAAGAAGTTTCCAAAGAGAAAAAGGCAGTAGATGGCAAACTATACCAAAGTTTGAGAGAAAGGAGTGGAGAACAAAGAATATTGTTAGGATTGTTAAGGGTCACCCTGGCTGGAGGCTCTAGAATTAAACCAGAAAGAATCCTAAGGGTTTATGTTTTATAAAGCTTGGTTTCCCAAAGTGGAACAAAAATGCATCAATTTCTGTTTTTCTCTATTCAAAATAATAGTGAGGGTCTAATAGTAATGGACCTGCCTACACATCAGGTCACTGTGGGTTTCTTATTGTTTTACTCTGTGCTCAGAGAAAACCTTCATTAGGGTGAACCCAAGGGTTGTAACTAGAGAGAAGGTCATACTCACTGGAAGAAAAAAGTTGTGAGTGGCTGGAAGATGGGTGATATTCATGTTCCAAATATAAAGCTTAGAAGAAAGGAAGTGAGATTATTACTCTTCCCTTTTGCCATTTATGAAGTGACTGTCAGAAACATTGCTTTACCCATCTTAGTAATACGGGGCAAAAACATTTCAGAAATTTGCAAATCCCCCAAATCAGTTATAATTATAGTTAGTGGATTAATTGATCTGCTATTTGCTATGAAGTTTTACTTTAGATTCACTAGTATCATAAATTCAAATGAGAATTTTCCAATCCAACATTTTGCAGTTGTTCTGTTGTAAACTTCATATCACTCTTTCATAAAGCTTATTCTATAAAACTTTCACATAACAGAGAGGAATAATTGTTCCTTTATTGGCTACTTGATCATTTTAAGAAATGATTTTACTTATCATATATCCACATTTATTTTTTAATGAGACACAATATAAAGGATTACCACCATAGTTTATCTGCACAAAGTATTTATTTTTGGTTCTTTTTTTTTGATTAATAGAACTTATTTACAAGTATCTCAGCCTCTCTCATTCCTTTGCACATCATAGAAGGCATCATCTGGGAGACAAATATGTATAGATATAGATTATGTCTTTCATGTTTCCATTTTTCAGTTCATTCTCTGGAGGTGACATTCACAATCTATTCTTGAAGTACTAAATCTGTAGCTGCATATAATGTTCTTTTACTTCTACTCATTTCACTGTTCATTATCCCATGTAGTTCTTACACAGTGTTTTATGCAAAAAATTTTAGACAAAAATTTTAATCATGCTCTTGAGAGCTGGAGTAAGTGGGTTAATTTTAAGAAGACAAACTATAATTAGCCAAGCAGAAAATCAGCCAAAACATGAGGCCTAAACTATATTTATACTCTCCATTCTCCTTTAGCAGTAGTGACTGGATATAATAATGGTAAAAAAAAAGTGCTTCATACCATGTTATCTATTTCAAAATGGATCATCAGAGATACAAACTAGGAAAGAGCATTATTGTACTTTGAAGTCCTCTATAAATCATTATTGATGACAAAACTGCTAAGTAAATATAGTGTTACCACATCATGGGCTTTTTAAAACTCCAAATATGATGCTATGTGGCCAACTATAAACAGAGCCATAATATTTGGCCAATGGGACAGAAACCCTAGACAGGGAAGTAATGAAGAGATATACAGGACGGACACAAAATCTCCACAGTAGATTATATATTGCCTAAGAGAGAAAAGTAATCCTATGATGATAGTATCATAGACTTAGAGCTAAAAGTTTATCGACTCCCTTCATTTTATACATGAAAAAGTTGAAGCCAAAGGTCACATGGCTAATGATCTGGGACAAGCTATGTCCTATTCATTATGTCAACTTGTTGCTTCTAATATATACTAA
This sequence comes from Gracilinanus agilis, assembly GCF_016433145.1. Classification (NCBI taxonomy): domain Eukaryota; kingdom Metazoa; phylum Chordata; class Mammalia; order Didelphimorphia; family Didelphidae; genus Gracilinanus; species Gracilinanus agilis. The sequence continues at coordinate 89,973,693 of NC_058133.1, read as the reverse complement.
GTATACATTAAATAAATATTTATATTATACATTATTATATGTGTTTATGCATATTTATATATTTATGAAACATATATGCTAAAATATATAGTACTGTGCAGAGATCATATAATTAAAACAAGAAAAATAAACTCCTCTATTAAATAAATAAAATAAAATAAAATGTAAATAAATGGTTTTATTTAGTATTCAAAATAGGTCATAAAGGAAATGGCATAGCTCAAGTAAAATACATAACTTGAAGGTTGTATGGGAAGGATATGCTTAAGTACAGGGAATTCCAAATTTTTATAATAATTAAAGATCTCCACAGAGTCAAAAGGGATATGTTATAAATGTGTCAAAGCATTTTACTAGTAGGCAGGGACTTATTTTAAATGTAGAACAAGAATCATCCTGTGAAGGACAATCAGAATAAGGAAAGGAGGAAGTTGCTAATACACTTAGCATTATTTATAAGAACACCTAAAGGAGCACTTAAGGTAGTGATCTAAGGACATTTCCTACTCAGAAAAGAAAGCAAAATGTCTGTATTAAACTCAATGATACCCTTTCCTCCTTTGACCACCACCCCACCCCCAGAAGAGGAAAAATAATTTATTAGGCATTTTATGTATGATTATAATAACCAATTAGGAAGACATTAGTAGAATTCAATAGAGAAGTAGGAATGACAAAGTTATAGATCTCTCACAAGCCCTGTAGAAGCAAGTTTCTACAGAAATACTTATATACCAAATAAATGCTATAAATAGATTATTAGAATAAAATCAAATAAGTATGACATAAGTTTCTTTGTTTCCTGCATAGTTAGTCATATAGATCCAGATCTTCAGTTACAAAGGACAGAAACAAGAATGAAATAGCATAGGAAGGTATGGATGGTTCCAAATTATATTATTGGGTATCCACCAGTTATATAATGGATCCATTGAATTAATACAAATGCTCTTAAATATTCTCAGCTTGTATGTGATTTTAGAATCAAATTCTGATATAGTTTGAGATTTCATAAATTGATACCCCTTAAATAGAAAGCAGCCAGTCAAAGACTAGGACATACAATTTATAGGGGACCTAAATGTATTATAAATAGGAAAAATTATATGAAGATCAAGTTATTGATTCAAATGAAGGAAAAATTAGAAAAACTGGATAACATAAAATAGAAGAATCTGTTTAAAGCTAAAAAACAGGAAGAAACATTGTATTTTCTCATCTAGAAAAGGGGATATTACATTACTGCAGGAATTTAGCTCTTTACTTTTTCCTGGACCTCAAAAAGAGAGAGGAAACAAAGAAAGGAAGGGACTTAGGAACAAACAAAACTGTTTCTTTAGGAACACCTAAGAAGAAAGATAAAGGTCTCTCCTGGCAGAGGGCAATAAAAGGAAGGATGGAAGCTGCCTGCCAGGGCTTTTGATACTAAATTTTCTTAAAATTAGGATTGGAGTTCTGAACAAGCCTTGGGGAGTCTGACTAAGGATGTTAAGGTGTCAGATCTACCCAAATGTGAGGGGAAATCAGGGTTGATTACACAGAGTTTGAGCAGTGAAAGGTTTGTGAAGGTATCCCTAACTGCATCTTGCTATATGCCATTTAATAACTATGATTACAGTCGGCAAATCTATATATCTTTTTTGTTTTGCAAAAGCATGTTCCATATATTTTCTCATTTAAATCTCATCATAAACCGCAAAATAAGCACTCAAGTTTATTCCCACTGGTCAGTTGAGCAAACAGAGGCTCTTCAACTAAGTGACAAGATCATAAAACAAGTATTAGAGGGAGGATTTGAAACCAAGTCTCTGCAGTTTCCAAATCTAGTGTATTTCACACTGCAGCACATTGATTCATTATTCTAAATTATACATTCTCTTTTTAAACATACCCAAACCTACCAAGGTGTATTATTGACTATATGCCTCGGCTGCCTTCATGCTTTTGGTTTCAAATTCCCACAGAATGATAAATTCCAGTGTCTGAAAGTTCTTTAAAGGTAATGAAGTGCAAGCTTCTTATTTTAGCCATGTGGAAAAATTGGTGTCTTCTGAGGATAAATGAACTACGAATGATACGTAGATCAATTGCAGAGCCAGGATTCAAACTGTGTGCTCTCACTCTAAAACCAGGGGTTGTTTCTCAGTTCCATGCTGCTTTACCCTTTACCTTCCACCTTTTGAAATTCTTTCTTATCTTCATGATTCATTTCATCTCCTCCTCCTTCATAATACTGTGTGTTTACTTCAAACTATACTGTTCCTGTCTTGTGTTACTCATAGATTTATTTATCTGTGAATGAATATGTGTGTATAAATATAAAGAGAAACAGACACAATAACAGACACAGAAAGGGTGAAAGAAACAGAAAGGGAAGAGAGAGAATAATTGATTTGCTTAAAGTCAAGTGGTAATGAAGCATAGATGTGTGTGTTGTGTATGTATAGTGTGTATGTATATATATATATATATATATATCCACAAACACAAAATGAGGCCATGAATTGCAGAAAAGAAGCCAAATGATTAGAATGCAGACCCTCCAAATCCAAATTCTAAAGACCTTGAACAAATCACTTAATTTTGCTTAAACCTCAATTTGCTCATCTGCAAAATGGGAATAATAATAAATAAATATAATGCCTATATCACAGAGTCTGTTTAGAGCTCAAGTGAAATTGTGTTTGGGAAGTACCTAATACATTTTAAAACTCTGTATAAATTATTTACTGGATGCCCCAAAAGCCTGTGTGAAGTTTTCATCTGAAATGAAGGAAAAGCTGTTATATTCTTGGCTGTCAATGAGTAAACCAGAAGACTATCTGAATACGATATAGCCTGAGGGGAAAAATGTTGTTTGGCTTTGCACTAGTCATAACAACTTTCAAAGTATTATGAAAAATATTTGCTTCTAACTGCAATAGCATTTTACTGCACTCAACAACAGTCATAATACCTAGAGACATTCAGCTTTAGACTTGAGGTAAAGATCATGACATAAGCCTGCAAAGAAATAGGAAGCTGCCTCCTGGTGCCATACAGACACTGACAATTGGCATAGGGTAATGGATTGTCTTGATTTTTTGGAGAACAAAAGAAAACTCTAAGACAAAGTGTCATAGAGTATTATATCAGTGCATTTCTAAGGATTATTGACTTAAGAAATGTAATAAAATTCCTGAAAGAAAAAATATAGCAAATAATATAATAATAAAATAATTTAAGATTCAGAATTTGATGCTCTCAGAAAGTATATAAATATAGATTCTGAGGATGTTCTGGCCAGCATATCATAATCTAATTTAATTTAATAAACACACATTAAGCATATACTATGTGCAAGAGATTTTCTTCCCTATAGGAGGTATAAAGAAAACAAAGAGAAAAGTCCCTGCCTTCAAGAAGCTTTAATGTGACTTAATATGGAATACGGAGAGTAATTTATTTCATTCGTGCATTTATTATTTCAAATCACTTGATTCCTAGTTTATTTTTTTTTCGGAGCTGACAGAAAGATAGGTGATAGAAAGATAAAAAAATGACAGAACAAAATAAACACCTGATTGAAACAATGCCTTTGTTTAATTTTGGACCTGGGTTACTGTCAAACCTTCCTTCTCTCGGTCCTCAAATCCAGCAACTTCTTTAGATTATATATAAAAGGATGGGTTTTAATCAGATCACATGTTCTAGAGCCTTTGTTGGTTTTTCACCTTTTCAGACTTTCTAATATAAAAATCACATGTTAAGTTTCCCCAGGGTACTTCTGGTGAGACATGGATCAATTGTGGAAAAAGGGAATAAGGAAGCCTTAGATTACTCCTCAATTCCACCTATTTCTAAATCAAAAAGATAAAGACAAGAACCAATGAACCAGTGATGATTGATGATACTGAAAAAAAGAAGAAAATTATCTTAGACTAAGCAATCTTAATTACCTTGGAATTTTTTTCCTTTTTCATTAATAAATGAATGAATGAATGAATAAATGAATAAACAAACAAACAAATAAATAAATGTGCTACATGCCTTTTTGTATATGTTGAGGCATATGTGTATATACATATGTGTATGCATAGATAGATGATGATGAAATTAGATAGATGGAGATATATAGATTGATAGATAGATGGAGTGATAGACAGAGAGACAGACAGACAGACAGACAGACAGATAGATAGATAGATAGATAGATAGATAGATAGATAGATAGATAGATAATGGTTATCTTAGATCATTGGTTCCCAAACTTTTTTGGCCCACCACCTCCTTTCCATAAAAAATATTACTTAGCACCCCCTGTCACATACTATCACCAGCCCCTTACAGTTATTCACTGCCCCCAAATGCACCTGTGGCCATCACCACTTCCCTGGATCACTGCAGCACCCACCAAGGGGCGGTGGCGCCCACTTTGGGAATCACTGTCTTGGATCATAATTCTATATTGCTGAGTGCTTAGAAAGTACTTGTTGGCAATGCATTTCAATCAAAAAATCATTTGTTAAATACCTACTATATGCCTAAGACTTGGTAATTGCTTGTTTACTTTACTAGTAAATGCTTGTTTACTTTACTGGGGATACAAACAACAAAAACATACAGTACAGACATAAATACATCTTAATATATTTATGAACAATATAACATGCAACTAGTGAGGCCAAATGATGTGCAAAGACACCATATTAGGTAGTAGAGAATGTATGTAGTAAAATTAGGCATAATCACAGACCACATATAGCTACTAATTGGTCAGAAGAAGAAATGAATATAATACAAAATATAGTGTGAGGGTAAGGTAAATAAACAAATGCATTGTAGAAGAAAAATAGTGCTAGGCTTTGAGGTCAGGAGGACCTGGGTTTAAATCTTGGCTCTGGCACTGAATAGCTCTGTGACTTTGAAAAAGTCAATTAATCTCTATTACCTGAGATCATGCTCTAGATTTTACCCAGTAAGTCATAGATTGGTTACATTCTACTAAAGTGGAAATATTCCCATTTTGGTATTATTCCCACACTCCTAAAATTTAAAAAAAATATATATTAGAGGTGAATAGTTTTTTGGCTTTTTAAAGAAGAGATTAATAATGAGTTTCTCCAAATAGCTACCCTTCAAAAATTTATATGTCATTATTTGAGGAGAAAAACAGCTAACAGATTATCAAGAGAATATTTTATTGGTTAAATAATGTTTAATTCATATTTTAATATTTAATATTTTTAGAAAACTTTCACATGATCTATGCATAAAACAGCTTCTTTTTCTTTGTTTTAATGACAAAATTCCATTCAACAAATGTTTATTTTTTTCTCTGTGTGAAAGGCATTATGCTAGCCACGAGAGATATAAAAACAAAAATGTATCACTGTTGCCCTTAAGGCAATTATATACCCTGGAGGAGAAGCAATATGGACATAGATTTGTAAATAGAAAATACAGAGAAAGAACATAAATAATATGGAAGGAAAGGAGGTGTACTGACAACAACATTCACAATGTGATAGTTGGGTTACCCTGTGAAAAAGTTGAAAAGAAAATTAAAATCCCTCTCCCATGATTGGAGGATAATAAATCATTCCTTCTGTAGCTTTTTCTTAAAACCCTGAATCTAAGTTGAACTTCTCTCAGTCTAATCAAACCACACACGACAGTGCATGACAACATCAATAGCTGACTTTCTGTATTCCTAGGTTCTGTGTGCCGTCCTGAAACTCAAATCATTTCTTATAAAAGTGGAACTGAATTTAAATTAGGAACGAACAGAATCTAGAAACAACTCGGATGAGACAAGTTTTTCTAGTGTTTTACTAATCTGAGCACTCCAACCAACCTGACAGATGATGTGAACCCAGCTTTCACAAGATTTCACAGTGTCTGAGGATGCATACTATTCATGGTAGTTTCTTGTATAATGATATCTTAGCTATAAAGAAAGTTGTGCTCTCTGCTGCATATTAGAATAACACTAATTTAAGCCTCTGGCTGATTCCACAGGGAAGCTTCATATTGAATCCTTTGAATCTGTGAAATAAAATGGATAAGAAAAGATATGGGAAAGGAGAAGTGAGATTCAGGAGCTTTGGAAACCTAATGGCTATATCACTCACTGAAAGTTCTCTTCTAGTCAGACCAAACACAATGGCTGGATAAAAAAGAAATTAGTTTCTGAAACGGCTCCTGAGACTTACTGCTGACTTCATATTATCAGGATAATAGGTTTACTGGGAAATTTTGCTTTTTTTTTTTTCTCGAAATGAGTTTGAACAATTTCTGAACAAATACTTTTCTTGAGAAAACCAAGACTCTTTAAAAGTCCTCTAGTTCATTGACTTAAATCCAATTACTTTTCCACCTCTTGTAAAAAAGGTCAAATAGTCTACATGTGGAATGATGTCTACACCATCAGACTAAATAATTTTGGTATGTTTTGCTCAATTTTTTTTCTAACACAATGAAGTATACAATTGTAACGACTAAATTAGATGATCTAAAAGATGATCTATAAAAAATGAGCTAAAAACAAACTAAAGACAGGTTAAAAGTATAATGGTGAGGCCAAAAATAATGAAGAGGCAATCTAGTGAAGTGATATGAAGTTTTTATCTGTAGCAATTAATCTGGGATTAAATCTGGATTCTGCCTATAACTCTTAGTTTGATCTTAAGTCCATCATTTCCTTTTGCTATGTCTACTATTCTACTGTGCAAAATAATCGGAATGGATACTATGTAATATCCAATTTCCCTTTCAACTCTAGCTGTTCTCTAGGAAAATATCATATCAGATTATTTTTTTTAAACAAGGCCTAATTGAACAAAGCAATTGAGTTGCTCATGGCTATTGTGTTTTGACAAAGAAAATCAATGAATGGTCAATTAGCTGGACAGAGTGGTACAAATGAATAGATTCCAAGCTTCTTGAGAACATGAATCAAATCTCATGTCTGCATGTTTCCCTTAGAAAACATGACTATTTTCCTAGCCACATAGTAATCATTTAATACTTCTTTTTTAAATTTAGAGTTAAATGACTTTGTACAAGCTCTGACTCTTCACACAATTTTCTCATTGTAAAGGAAAAAATACATAATTACACTCTTGTTACATGGACAGTGGACCAAATATGCTCAGGACCCTTTAAAGGAGAATTATGAGCAATTAATATGATCATAACATAGTGTTGCATTTTTAAGAATTGTCTCTGTCTCTCTCTAAACCTCTCTCCTTCCCTAACTTTCTCTCCCTTGCTCTCTCCCCCTGTCTCTCTTCAGTGGATTACACTATTTCACTTCCTATGCTTTCTAAATCTAATTTTAAAAAAGCTAGTTAAATCAAATGAGATAATTATAAAGCACTTAGCCTATTGCTTGGCACATAATAAATGTTATATAAATGTTAGCTATTATTGTTGTTGTGATCATTATTATCAGTGCCTTTATTTCTTATATCTTCTCCATTAATTCTGAAAAATATTTCTGGAAATCTCTATGCTATGAAAGGGTAAGGACTGAATCTTTTCTAGACTTTGCATCCAATGTTGAAACAAAGGTCTGATGTTTTTGTTCTGGTCCTGAGGCAGGATTCAGATTTGAATCGCAGCTCTAACAATTACTCAGAGGGACTTCAAGCACGGCACTGAATCTCCTTGAGCCTCATAGAGATGATAGGAGTTACAATACTTAACTTACAGAATTGTTATAAACAAAGCTTTTTGTACACTTTGAAGTCCTCCATACATGTAAGTGGTTACTCCTACCTAGCATTATACTCTGCATATAATAGAATCTAAATAAATATTTATTGAACTAAAATACACATATGGCATAATCACAAGGAATTTATAAAGGATATATATATATATTTTTAAATTATAAGGTTCTATGTAGTTACTAGAAGATCGAAATTATTCTTGATGTAAGAATTGGATAATAAATAACACAAGATGGTAGCCCATTAAGTGGAACTAAGATGAAACAGATTTTCAAAAGTTATTAGCATTTTAATTAATTATGGATTCCACCATTATTAAAGTTATCTCACCTTTCAGTGACTCTGTGGTATAGTGAAAAGAATGCTGAACTTGAAGTTGGAAAGATTTGGGTTCAATGCCTCTGAACCATATTGCATTTTTGAACATGGCAAAGTCAGTTAATATCTCTGTTCCTCATCTTCTTCAACTGGAAAAAGTGTATCATTACATGATATCATTACATGATAATGATCCATGTAATATTTAATCTTCTGGTACATCCTGCCTTCCTTTCTATAGGTTACATGCGCATATATATATATATATATATGAATATCCAATACACTTTGCCCATATTAGATCCCTATTGAAATATGCATATATGTATGCAAATATATATATAATGGAAATAAATATTTTATATATGTACATATATCTGTATATGCACATATATAAACATGTACATTTAAACACAATGCTTTATACTCACATACCTAAACCTAAATATGCAAAACAATATGATAATGTCCATAATATTTCTACCCACTTATACAATGATAAGTAAGTACCTCAGAAAGTTGGATTGGTGGCTTATTGGACAGAGCACTATACCTGGAGTCAGGAAGAAAAAAGCTGAAATCCAGACTCAAAAACCTACTGTTGTATAGCACTGGACATACAACCACTCTCTGCCTCAGTTTCCTTATCTATAAAATGGGATAATAATTGCACTTACATCTCTGAATTGTTGTAAGGATCAAATAAGAGATTTGTAAAGCACATAGCATAGTTCCTAGCACATAATGGGCATTTAATAAATGTTTGTTTCTTTCCTTTCAATGGTGCTGTTGCTAGAACACTCTCTCAAAATATACTTGTTCTTACAGGATGGATCCCTAAGGAACGGCTGCCATTTCCTAGAGTTCCAGTCACATCTTGTAGGCATCCACTTCTAAAACTCTGAGTTGCAAACCCCTAATCAGAGCTTCCTCTTAACATTCAGATAAGAAATATCATTAGCTCAAAACTATATTACTAAAATGATAGGGATGAATATTCATAATAACTCATCTTTACCTAGTGCTTACTTTGTGACAGGCACTACATGAAGCACCTTACAATTATTATGACATTTGATCCTCACAACAACACCGAGATGTAAGGGATACCATCATCACCATTGTACAGATGAGGAGACTGAGGCAGTCAGAGTAGCTAGTAAATATATAAAGTCTGGTTTTCTTGACTCCATCACTCCATCCACTGCACCCCCTCACTGGCTCCATGTAAAAACAAGAGTCATCAAACACCCCTTCCATAAAACTTTGGTATCTTCTCCCACAAATTCATATTGCGCTCATCAGAGGAATGAACACCATCTTGGAGGACAATGGTAGTGAGTCTCAGACAGGAAGACATGTGGCCAAGGCGATTCAGTTCTCTGGTATTTCTAGCCTTGCTCTCTGGAGGTGAGGTGTCTACAGCCAGGACTCCATCTCTCTTGAATTCCTGGCTGACTCTCTTCTCTGCTGCCAGTGACTTTTTTCCTTAAAATTGCGTCTGGATATCTTTCTGTCTAAGTATCTTCCTGGAGCATGTGGCTTCTGTTTCCTAATGGATACAACTGAAGTCATAAACTCTACAAAGGCAAATGGGAAAGTAGCTCTCTTGTAAGATGTTCTAAATTCCCTCCTTACCCTGAAAAGTGATTCTCAGGGGTCAGGGTCTTCCTCATCTGCTGGAACCTGACAAAACTGCCTTGATTAACTCCAGGATCTCTAGTATCATTTAAATGTCTTTTAGAAAATATCTATCTTCTTCCAGGCAATGGGTAGTCATCTTTCTAATTTAATCAAGGGTTTCATTATTCCCAAGATATCAACACCTTATTAAAACATTAACATCTTATCATCTTATAGTTAAAAGATGATGGGGGGGGGAGGAGAAGCAAATTCAAATTTCCTCTTCTTAAAAAAAAGCTATTGATAGAAATATGATTAGTATGGAATTTTTCATACAATATTGGAAGAAAGATCTTTGATGTTCCATTTTTTCATAGCTTTTTCTTCACTGAAATGAAGGGATCGAGATGTAGGGGGTCTTTGCTTGACTTCATACTGTTAAATATTTTTGTGAGTGATTTGAATAAGAGCATATATGCCATGCTCAGAAAATTGTACATGACATTAAATTTGGAGGAATAGTTAACATACTTGATGATAGTCAGGTTCCAAAGGTATCTTGGAAGCCTACAGAACTAAGCAGTATTTAATAGAATGAGATGGAATAAGGGAAAATGCAAAGGTTTGCACCTGAATGCAAAGAAAAAAACAGCTCACACAGTTATAAGATAAGGGAAGAATTGATAGAGAGTAATTTTTTTCAAAAAAAAAATCTGATAGTTTTAGTGGATTTCAAGCTCAACATGAACCAGTAATGTAATGTGTCATTCAAAATCTCTAATCAAAGGACCATAGAAACAGTTGATTGATCAGTATGAGGTATGAGGTCAGTTTTCAGATAAGACATATAGGTTACTTGAGATATACAATTACAAGAAACCCCTTATATCAATCTTAGAATCTGACTGGGAACTTTGTTAAAGGTTTCTAAAAGTACAGGCCATTAAGTTGCCCAGCCATTAGGTAGAGGTTCAAACAATTAACTAAATTTTTGTTTTGTTTTGATTTTTCCCAATTCCCACAATTGAATAAGCTCTTCTCACAGGAAAAAACTAGAACAAGATTCACAAATGAATAAAAAGGGAACTAAGCTAGCTCTAGAATTGAATCCCAAGAGTCAGTGTCATTCATTCAATTCCCACAATTCCCGCTTGCTAAATTTTCTCAGATCACTAACTTCTAGTAAAGAGGAGATGATCTCCATATTATACTCCATATCATCAGAGGGAGCACTTCATTTGTAGTACTTTGTTCAGTTTGGGGTGCCACAATTTCAGAAATAAGTCTAGTATTTTGGAATGTCTAGAAAAAGGTAAGAAGGATCATAAAGGGTCTGGAATCCCTGATGTAGGAAAATCAATTAAAACAGTCTGTTGGGTTTTATTAAATTTAGGACTCACTTAGTGTTCAGGTAGGATTAAAGGGCTGCCAAATGTCTTTCCTTCTTTCCATTTTCAAATCTTGTGATTTTAGGATTTTGGGAAACAAATGTAATAAAACACACATTCAGCTGAATGAGAACATAGAGAGTCGAAGAACTGCAGACTTATGATTTAATAGCCATACAGAATGCAATGTGTGGAAATCATTTCCTCTGATTCATATGGATTTCTAGAGTTGGAATATTTAAGAAATGTTGAAGATACTCGAAAACTGAGCAACTTTCTCATGACCTCATAGCAACTATTTATCAGAGGCAAGTCTTAATCCTTACTCATTATGACACAAAGGCCAACCCTATCTATTGTCATACTGCCTTACAAAGCATTATATGAATTTCCATTCTCATCTTGAAATGAAAAAAATTGGAAATATGTACCATTTACACAACTAATGTTAAATAATTTTGTTGAATTACTTTGTAAAAAACACTAACAAACTCAAGGTCAGGTTTAGATCAACAAATGCAATAATATGATAAATAAATTTTTGCTTTGCTAAAACTCCTATTAAGATTTAAGTATTATTAATGCTAACCACAGCATGGGGGAAAAGTCATTGTATGAGCATGAAGGGAAATATTAAGGTTTCACAGCTGTGACGAATGCATTGCTTATGAAGCTGCAAAGTTGTGTACAATGAAAAAAATAAACTTCACTGTAACTGTTGGCTGTGATTATCTGTAGAATTCTACAGTTAGTTAATGACAGCTTTGACTGGAGATGAATCACAGTTTCTAGTGGATAATAATGGTTTTAGAAAGTAAACAATGTTTTTTCCTTTCTTTCACTCTCTCTTTGGTTCAGAATGAGGGTCTTGAAATGTCAAATCAAGTTTCATAAATCCATTTTCTTTTCCAAACTTCTGAATGTCATTTATTTCAAAACTAGATTTTTCTCTTAAGTTTAACTGTAATTTATAGCTTACCCATACATAATTAGCTTAGAACTTGATTGCCTCCATTTAAAAGGAAGGAAACAAGCTATTAATTATAGGCTGGGACCCAAACTGATGGGAACATCAATACTTTTACTGCAATTTTCACAATAAATCCTGGCCCATAAAGCCTCATGCATGCATTCTGGAGGTGGGACAAGTTTTATATCCATTAACATGGAGACAACACATTGATTCCCTGCTATGGCATTATTAAAATGAACTGATGAGGTAGCTCCAAAAAAATGGCATAAAGTGGGTGTTCTGCTTGAATAATCCATGCCTTTCTATAAATCTGAGAAAGAAAATATTCATTTTCCACTTTCTTTTTTTCTTTCTCCTTCTCTTTTTTTAAAATAAAGGATCACATAAAGATTTGAGGAGTAATGCACTCCATCTTATAAATGTCAATAGGCACAGTGATTAAAATCACAGCAGTAAAAATTGATGCCCAATTCCCTAAAAATCTATGTTTTGACTGTGGATTAAATGTTGATTCAAGATTTCAAAAGGTTTCCTTATTGCTAGGAGGAACTGCATGATTTTTATTAATAGATTAACTTATTTTACTTCATTCTCCTCTTTCTGTTCAATATGGTCCTAGAAGTGTGATTCCTTAGACTAGTTAAAAAGCATAATGACAAAAAGGGTCAGGAATTTGGGCACTGGTTGCTAGGCTGTACTGAGAATAAAGAAGAGGAAGAAGAAGGAGGAGGAAGAGAGCAAAGGAGGGAAGAAGGAAGGAAGAAGGAGGAATAATAAGTCACACATATAATGCTTTAAGATTTTATAGTTTGCTGTTATATATTATCTCATTTGGTCCTTGTAATAATTCTTCGATGTAAATGAAAATTATTATCCCAATTTTACAGAGGAAACCTAGATTCAGAGAAAAGTGGCTTATCCAAAATCACAGAGGTATAAAATGCCTGAAGCGGGATTTGAACATAGAGTCTTCTGACTACAAGTTCAGGGTTCTATCAGCTTTGCTGGCAGAAAGCTTATATTTTCTTTTCTCTAAGGATACCCTGTAGCAGAGTGATTAGACAGAAAAGCTATTAATGGTATTACTAATATCTTCATCTGACTGTATATCAAATATAACTATATTCACAAAGAACTCAAGAGAAGACCTGATTTTCCCCTCCTTGAGCAAAAGAGATATTCTTAAGTGTTCTTAAAGATAGAAGGTCCCCTTCTGTCCCTTACGTAATAAGTTCTCATTGATTTTTTGAATATATAATGAATTTAAAAATTTTACAAGTCACATATTTTCATATCTAAATACATGTTACTATTCAAATACATGAAAGATCTTTTTTTAAATGGAAGTGATATCAAGGAATTATATATATGTGTGTGTGTGTGTGAATTAATAAATTAACATTTATTAAGTGATATGTGGCTAGAATTGTACCCAGTGGAAGAAAGGCAGAATGAGATGGATGATTTTGCTGATCTTGAAGTCATGGGTTCAAATTCTAACTCAAACACATATTACCAGGACTAGGAAAACAAATATAAGAGCAATTTTACATTCTAATAAAGAGAGAGATGACATATAAAGAGAGGAATGGTAGCCAAAGAAGCCTGAGTTATTTAAGGGAAATACCTCCATACTGAATGGAATAATAATACGGTTTACTGATATATCCTTTCCAAAATTAAAAGCAGTATTAAATTGATTACAGCTCTCAGATAAGAAAGAGAACATGAAAATTGGTGATAAGTGAGTGGTGAAAGCATAGAAAGAGAGTCTTTGGTGGAAATGACCTCAGAGGGTTCCAAAAAATTCAGATAGTCAATGGAGCAACAGTAACAGCCGAAGGAAAAGTAGCATTGTTCAGTATGAGAACTCACGATCTCTGGAATACCTAGTTTGTAGGGTAGGGTAGATCAATGGCAGGATAGAAAATATAATACTGGAAATAAAATCAGGCAACTCTCTTTTTAAATCCTATATCTAATACTAGGTGCTTCAACATTGTAAGCCTCCATTTCTTCCTCTATAAAACAGAGTTGGTGACACATACAATGCACAGTTTATGGGATTTTTGTGAGGTTCAAAGGAGATAGTATATGTAAACAGTTTTGTCAACCTTAAAGAACTGTATTCATAACAATTCTTTTTCTTTATAAAATTAGTTTGGTAGAACCAATAGGTTGTCCTTTCTTTTTCTGTTCCCAAAGTGGGTAGGTAAAGGTTGCAAAGGTAGGACTTTACTAGATCAGGATGGGGAAAGTCTCAAGTTGTGCCTCTATTTATACCTCTTGCTAGCTAATGTATATATTGGTATGGTTTCCTGGTCATCTGAGGGCATAGATTTCACTCCATGGAAAAGATTAAAAACCAACAAACTTGGTAGATATCCAAAGAATATAGTAGTCACTACCCTGATCTGATGTACATATATATTTTCTTGTAGAAATGAGGAGAAAAAAAAACAACAAAAACTTGTAGAAGCAAAATAGGAATCTATCCTTTTGCTTATCCTTTTTATGTTACGATCACAGTGACCTCCTTTGGTTTATTATCCAATAATTTGTACATCACTTTATTTCAACTTCTAACCTGCACTAATAGGACATTGGCATCACGACTCCTAATCATAGGTGGCATCTTAAAAGAACAGTCTTCAGATTTCAGTTCAGCCCAAATAAGGAAGAAACATAGCCATCTGTTACTATAATGGACATACCACATATGTAGTGAGTTCTCTTTTCACTAGACATCTTCAAGCAGAAGCTAAATAATCATTTATCTGGATTGCTGTAGTGGCAATTCAATCTTTAGGTCAGATTTAGATTTAGATGTTTTATAAGGTCTCTTTCAGTCATGAAGGTATCTAATTATATGGGTAAATGAAATTCCTAGTATCAATTAATAGATGCTCAGTTTAGAGTAAAACTGAATGATGACAAATAATTTCAACAAAGTCTATCCTGGAATATTCTTGAGTCAGGTGAAAGAAAGTATATAAGTACATAAGACCTCATATGAGAAAATTGCATTCATTCTTAAGATATAAATCAGCTTACTGAAATGTTATCAGTTAACTTATACAGTTCAGCAACCCAAAATTTATTTGTACCCAAACTCTGAATATAGGTTGATGTTCTGCCCTGAAGGTTAGAAGTGGAGTCAAAGGGTGAAGACAAGAATATAATTCTCTCCATATTCCTCAAATTTTAATTCTTTTGATTCTAAATACCCCTGTGGTTTAAATGAACTATAATATAAAAAGAATGTATGAACCTCCTGGTTCAAACCTTTATAAAGAATTCTAAAATTGGAAGCCTGGAATAAATTACAAAAGATGACTTTGAAAATCCCTGATGATGCTGGAAATAGGATCTTTTATATTCAGGAGCACTGGCTATTTAAAGTTTTGAGACCCATTGGATAAAGCCAAGAATGCTAGTGGCTCTGTATCCCCTCTCCCCTTTGATCTAATGATTTTCAAAACCAAAAATTTAGTCACATATTCTTTATTTCAGTGCTTCTATAAGAAAATAGGCCACCTTCAGAAATTTAGGAGAAAGGAAGAGGATTGGATTTTTGAACTTCAAATTGAAGCAAATTTCTCATTATGGAAATGTAATGGTTTGTCCTTTTTCTAATTTTTTTATTTTAAAACAACCGTTTTCTGAAATTTTGTGATTCATATAGTCTTCTTCCCTCTCACCTCTCCCACTCCCAGAAGCATTTATATATTTATATAAATATATATAGATGCTATATATATACATATATCAGTGCTTTCCTGCAATATATATTTTCATATTCCTCATAGTATGAAAGAAGACATATATCACATATACAATAAAAATCTCAGGAATGAAATGAAGTGAAAGATGACATGCTTTGGTCTGCAATCAGACTCTAACAGTTCTTTCTTTGGCTGTGGAGAACATTGTTTATTATGAGTTTCATGAGGTTATCTTGGAACTTGTTTTGCTGATCATAGTTTATTGATTCAGAGTTGATTGTTGTACAATATTTTTCTTATTGTATATACTCTTCTCCTGGTGGTACTTCACTTTGCATCAGTTCATATATGTCTTTCCTGTTTTTTTCTGAACTCATCCTGTTTTTCACTTTTTATTACCCAAAAGTAACCCACTGAAACTATATATCACAACATGGTTAGCTATTCCCCAATTTGGGCCTTCAGTTTCTAATTCTTTGCAACTACCCAGGAAGCTGATAAAATAATTTGTATACAAGTTGGTTATTTTCCCCTATCTCTGATCTCTTTTAGAAACAGACATAATAGTAGGATGGTTGGGTGAAAGGATATGTATTTAATGATTTTTGATGAAAGATCTTCCTCCAGCTGGCAATGGAGGTTTGTAGTTACTTTGCCCTCTGAAGACTTCTTGTCTGTCCAGTTGTTGGTCTTAATCCTGTACTGTATGCAATTAAATACATCTGCTCAAACTAGCAGAAGAAAAGAAGATATTGACAAATATTAAAAATTGTTATTACCAACAGGGTAACTAGAAGAATTTTACATAGAGGGAACAGTGACAAACTGTATAGAATGAAATGTCAAGCGATGTGTGTGTGTGTGTGTGTGTATGTATATATATATATATATATATATATATATATATATATATATATATATACAAAACTAGAGGGGGGAAAAGAAGATAATATTAAGAATAATAGGAAAAAAAACAAAAAAGAGTAAATTTATATTCCATAAAGAAGCATGTGGGACCAACAGGGAAGAAAAACAATACAGTGTAAAAGTAAAGAAATTGGTGAGAGGAAATATTTAATACTTAAGTCCATTGAAATTACCTTAAAGAGGGAAGAACAATCAGATCCATTGGGGCAGAAAATTGATTCGTGCCCTATAGAGAAGTAGAAGGGTAACAAAAGGACTGGTGGAGAGGGAACTAACACTAGGAAGGCAGGAGGGGTAGCTTAAAAAGATCCTAAAGAAGAATAAGAGGGGAATAAGATGGAAGAGGGGAGAAAGGGAAGTACAATAAGGGAGGGCATTAAGGGAACTGATTAAAAACAAAACACTGGTTTAGAAGGAAATAGTGAAATATTTTATCTTGGTATAATGTGTGAAGTATTTCTGCCATATTGATTTTTTTTTCAGTTTTCCCAGCAGTTTTTGTCAAATAGTGACCTACCCAATAGATTAGGTCTTTGGGTTTACTAAACACTAGATTCATGTAGTCTTTAATGACAGTATATTCATAATTTAACCTATTACATTGATCCACTCTTCTATTTCTTGGAGAGTTCAGATTGTTTTGATACTTACTGCTTTATATTTTGATTTGAGATATACCTAGTATAGCTATGGTTCCTTCATTTTTTCATTAATCCCCTTGATATCCTAGACCTTTTGTTATTCCAGTTTAATGTTGTTAGTAGATTTTGTAGTTCCAGGAATTAATTTTTGGGTAGTTTGTTTGGTATTGTACTGAATAGTTAAATTAGGTAGGATTATCATTTTTATTATATCTATAAGCAATTAATAGTTCTCCAATTGTTTAGGTGAAAAGTGCTTTGTAATTGTGTTCATATAGTTGCTGGGTTTGTAATGATAAGTATACCCCTAGGTATTTTATATTGTCAATAGTTATTTTAAGACAAATTTCTTTTTCTATCTCTTGCTGTTGAACTTTGTGGTAAATAAAAATGATGATAATTTATATGGGCTTATTGTGTTTCCCAAAACTCTACTAAAATTGTTAAACATTTTATTAATTTTTTGTTTATTCTTTAGGGCTTTTTAATGCATGTCATTATATCATCTGCAAAGAGTGTGTTTTGTTTCCTCTTTGCTTATTGCAATTCCTTCAATTTCTTCTTTTCTCATTGCTACAGCTAGCATTTTTAATATGATGTTAAATAGTGGTATTGATAATGAATATCCTCTCTTCAATCCTGATCTTATTGGGAAAGGTTCTAGTTTATCCCTGGGACAGGTAATGTTTAGGGATAATTTAAATGGGTTATTTATTGTTTTGAGAACTCATTTATTAGAAAGTTTTCTAGCATTTTTACTAAGAAATCATGTATTTTGTCAAAATCTTTTCTGCTTCTATTGAGGAAATTATATGGTTTTATTGTTTTTTTTTTCAAATTTGTAATCAATTATCCTGATAGTTTTCATAATATTGAATGATTCCTGCATTCCTGTTACAATATTCACTTGGTCATGGTGCAGGATTTCTCTGAAATAATGCTATAATCTCCTGGTTAGTATTTTATTTAAAAATATTTGCATAAATATTCACATGGAAGATTTGTCTATAGTTTTCTTTCTGCATTTTATTTCTTCCTGGTTTAGGTATCAATACCATATTTGTGACATAAAAGGAATTTAATGAAATTCCTTCTCCTATTTTTTTCCAAATAATTAATACAATTTGGAAGTTAATTGTTCTTTGCTCCATCTAAACCACCATCTTCGCAGAATCCCCCATAATTGTTCTTTGGATATTTGGTAGAATTCATTTGATCTTGGACCTTTTTTAAGGGAATTATTTGATGGTTAGTTCAATTTATTTTTCTATAAAGCTGTTGCTTAAGTATTCTATTTCCTCTTTTTTATAAATCTTGGCAGTTTATTACTTTTAAGTATATGGGTCAGATATTAATTTTTATTAAATAAAAACCAGCATGCTGGTTTTTATTATACTTTTTTCATTTTGGAAACAGCTGGGTTTTCTTCTTTCTTTTTTTTAATCAAATTAACCAATGGCTTATGTATTTTTTCATGAAACCAGCTCCTTGTCTTATTTATTAGTTTAATGATATTCTTACTTTTAATTTTATTTATCTCTCCTTTGATTTCCAATATTTCCAATTTGGTATATAAATGAGGATTTTTAAAATTAGTTGCATGTCTAACTCACTGATCTCATCTTTCTCTATTTTGTTGATATAAGCTTTTAGATATATACATTTTATCTATGTATGACTTTGGCTTTATCTCATGAACTTTGTTATGTTTTCTCCCCTTTGTCATTCTTTTTAATGAAATTATTCAATATTCTATGATGTGGTTTTTGAACCATTCATTCTTCAGTATATTATTTAGTTTCCAATAAAATTTTAGTCTTTCTTTTTGTTATACTTTATGCAGTGTAACTTTTATAGCATTATGATCTGAAAAGTATGCATTTAATGTTTCAACTTTTCTACATTTGATTGTAAGGTTTTTATGACCTATTATATGGTTAATCTTTGTGAAAGTGCTATATATTTATGAGTAAAGGTATATTCCTTTCTATTCCCATTCAATTTTCTCTGGAGATCTATCATATCTAACTTTTCTAAAGTTCTCTTTACCTCTTTAACTTCCTTCTTATTTATTTTTTTGGTTGGCTCTATCTACTTCTGGGAAGGGAAGTTTGAAATCCCTTATTAGCAAAGTTTTATGTTTTATTTCCTTTGGTTATTCATGCACCTTCTTTAGAAATTCAGATACTATGTCATTTATCAATAGCATTGATATTGTTTCATTATCTTTGTTGCCTTTTATCAATAACTAATGTCATTCCTTATCTCTTTTTCTTAGATAAGTTTTATTTCTACTTTGCTGAGTTCATGATTGCTATCCATGCTTTTAAAAAAAAAACTTTATCTGAAGCATAATAGAATCTGCCACATTCCTTTACTATTACTTATAGTGTGTCTCCATGCTTTAAATATGTATCTTTTATTAAACCCTTACCTTCCATCTTGGAGTCAATACTATGTATTGGCTCCAAGGCAGAAAAGTGGTAAGGACTCCGCAATGGGGGTTAAGTGACTTGCCTAGGGTCACATAGCTAGGAAGTGTCTGAGGCCAGATTTGAATCTAGGACTTCCCATCTCTAGACCTGGCTCTTAATCCACTGAGCCACTCAGCTGCCCCTTAAATATGTATTTTGTAGAGAGCAAATTGTGAGATTTGGCATCTTTAATACATTCTGCTTTGTTTTCCATTTTATGGTTGAATTCATCCCATTTGCATTCATAATTGTGCGTGTCACACCATCTTATTTCCCACACTTACCCTTCTCTTTCTCTCTTTTCAGCCTTTCCCAGTTTATGAACACTTTTATTCCAACCACCATATCCTCAGATTTATCCTCCTTTTGGTCCTTCCCTCCCTTCTTTTGATTCCCTTTTCTTTCCTACTTCCTCATATTGTAAGGCAGGTTTCTATATCTGGCTGACTGTGGGTATTATTCCCATTTTGTGAAATTCTAATAAGATTAAAGTTCAAGCATCATCCACTCCAACCCTCATCTTTACCTCCACATTATTGACTCTTCAGTACCTCTTCACATGAGATAATTTACTCCCTTTCTCTTTTCCCTGTGTGTTCCTCTTTTCTGTCCCTTAATTTTTTTCTATTCTATTCTATTCTAGTTCCACCCATTCTATTCAACTTCCTTCCCTCCTTCTTTCTTGATATTTTCCTTCTTACTCTCTTAATAATGAGTAAGTTCCCAAGTATAAGTACTTTATTATTTTGAATACTTTAAGTGCATTATCTATCATAGGTATCATAAATACCTTAAGTATATTAATTATCATTTTTCCAGGCATGAATGTACTCAGTTCTACTCATTGAAATCCTTAAATTTTCATTTTTCTGCTTATCTTTTGATGCTTTCCTTGAATATTACATTTGTATATATTTTTTTTCAGCTCTGTTTTTCTTTCTTTTTATTTTTTGGTCAGGAATGCCTTGAAATCATCTATTTCATTAAATACTGCTTTTTCTTCCCTCTGTAGGATTATGCTATTTTACTAGGTAAATGATTTTTGGTTATAGGCCTAAGTTCTTTGCCTTTCAGAATATCATATTGCATGTCTTCAGTCTTTTAACGTGGAACTTGACTAGTCCTGTTTAATCCTGACTGTGGCTCCATGATAATTAAATTGCTTCTTTCTGTCTGCCTATGGAACATTTTCCTTGGCCTGGGAGTTTTTAATATTGTGATAATAGTTCTGTGATTTTTTGTTTTAGGGTCTCTTTCAGGAAGTGATTGTTGGATTATTTCAATTTCTATTTATCTTTCTTGTTTGAGGATATCAGGGTAATTTTTTCTGATGATTTCTTGTAATATGATATGCAGGCTCTTTTTGGGATCATAGCTTTGGAGGTATTCCAGTGAATCTTAGATTGTCTTTCTTGCATTTGTTTTCCAAGTCAGGTGTTTTTCTAGTTAGGTATTTCAGATTGCTTCTATTTTTTTAAATGCAGTGTATAGAACATAGTCTGGGCTTACTTCCCTCAAAAATAGTCAAATCTTAAATTTATAAACAGTAAGAAGAAAACACACACACACACACACACACACACTTTTCAAACCTTAGTGAAAATCTTACCTTTTATAAGAAGTATTTATTCAATGCCTTTAAATGTTAATGCCTTTCTTTCCAGATTGCCTCCCATCCACCCTACATATATAATATAGGTATAGAGTACTTTGCATGTTTATGCTTTTGACTTTGAGGTCCTTTAGGGCAGAGTTTATTTTTGCCTTTCTTTGTATAATCAGGGCTTATCCCAGTGCTTTAGAACACAGGAATTGCTTAGAAAATACCTAGTGATTGTCTAACACATCTCTCTCTCTCTCTTTCCAAATATATATGTGGAAATGTGATATAGTAGAATAATTAGATAGAAAGCTAAGGATAGAGTCAGGAAAAATGGGTTTAAGTCTTTTCTCTGCCACATATTTGCTTTGTGACCATAGGGAAATTTCTTGATTTCTCAGTGACCCTTACCCTCTAATTAATGCTTACAGGTCTCTAAATTACAGAAGGGTTGCTAATTAGTATTATTAGGGAAGAGATTTTCCATGTTAAGTTTTTTCTACTCTAATGGAATCATATATGCTGGGAAGTATTTTTCATCTGCATCTCTATCATCTATGTCTTTCTATCTATCTATCTATCTATCTATCTATCTATCTATCTATCTATCTNTCTATGTCTTTCTATCTATCTATCTATCTATCTATCTATCTATCTATCTATCTATCTATCTATCTATCTATCTGTCTGTCTATATTTAGAGTTTTACAGAGTGGATAGAGAGTTAACCTCCAACCAAGAGTGCTTGAGGTCAGGTCCACTGAAACATAGAAATAGGGTGAACTGAACAAATCTTAACATTTTGATGCCCTAGATCTTTCTCTAACATTTTGATTCAAAGAAATGACCTGCTTCGGTAGAGAGCTCCTTCACCTTAGATTTCCCTATATCAGTAAAATCACAAGTTTAATCTCTATCTAGATCTCTCTCTCTCTTTCCCTTCCCCCTTCTCTTGACCTTTGCTCATTCCCATATCTATGTATTAAGAAAGACAGTAAAGCCCTTGATGACCAAATATCTCTGTATTAACAGATGGTCCAATAATAGCAATAATAATTTGTAATTATTTACTACTTTAAGTTTAAAGAATCCATGTAAGGCCTACTTTATTCTCACACTGATGTGACCCTGAATTTTGTAAGGTTTTGCCAACAGATTATTTAATATACTACGCAGAGAAAGCTTTAAGTATGGTCTAGGTTACAGAATATATTTTTTGTCTTAGCATCAGTCTTGGAAACCTGATATCACAAACAGTTTGGCAATGATGTGATGAATTATTTGACTTAAGACAAAAAGGAGAGCCTTTCAATATATCAATAAATTATGAACATGAGAATCTCTATTATAAAAAATTTTGCATACATTATCTAAATTGATGTGAGAACATCTAAATTATTTTGAAGAATGGAAAGATGACTAGTCTCAGAGCCAGGCATCCTGGGTCTAGTTCTACTTTAGAAACATTGACTGTATGACACTGGGAAAGTCATTTAACTTGGTAATGTTCTAGGAAAATTAAGACTAAGTTACAGAGAAGGTTCTTACTTGAATTGGTTAAAAGATTTTCCCAGACATGCTAAACTTGTATCCAAATAAAATCATAGTCCTTCTTTCTACATAATTTGATAAATCAAATTTAATTCAGCTAATATTTATTAAGTACCTATGAAGTGGAAGGTGATGTGCTA
Organism: Gracilinanus agilis; assembly: GCF_016433145.1. Lineage (NCBI taxonomy): Eukaryota > Metazoa > Chordata > Mammalia > Didelphimorphia > Didelphidae > Gracilinanus > Gracilinanus agilis. The sequence goes on along the minus strand of NC_058133.1, from coordinate 89,950,618 downwards.
GAGTACGAGGACCCACAGAAAACACTAAAAATATTCCTGCCTTAAAGGAACTTATATTTCATGTGGGGCTGTAAAATGTGTGTGTATGTGTGTGTGTGTGTGTGTGTGTGTGTGTGTGTGTGTCTGTGTGTACACAGTCAACCCTATAACAACCTAATCAATAAAATCTTCATAATAACCTCATAAAGTAGGGAATGCAGGTATTTTATTCCCATTTTCAGGTAGAGATATTGATGTCTAGAGAAGTTAAAAATGCCTTGCTCAAATTTACATAGCCTTAAAATGATTATTTGGCTTCCATGCCTATTGTTCTTTTCAGTTCTAGTTAAAAGCATAACATTACTATTAAAAATGAAAAGAAAAATTTAATAATGCATTACAAATATGACTTTAATTCTAAAAATTTATTTTCCTTCTTAAATTAATTCTTAATTTCACCTCTGGAAAACTGATCAATTAAATAAACATTATTAAGTAACTAATTTTTTTTTTTTTTAACCCTTACCTTCCGTCTTAGAGTCAATACTGTGTATTGGTTCCAAGGCAGAAGAGTGGTAAGGGTAGGCAATGGGGGTCAAGTGACTTGCCCAGGGTCACACAGCTGGGATGTGTCTGAGGCCAGATTTGAACCTAGGACCTCCCGTCTCTAGGCCTGGCTCTCAATCCACTGAGCTACCCAGCTGCCCCCTAAGTAACTAATTTTTACAAGAAACTATTACTCAAAAAGGATACTGAGACAAATATACTACTTTGGGGTTAAAGAATAATCTACATTTATTATCAGTTTTCCCAAAAAATATGACCATGACTCCCTTTTCCAGAATATATTCTTAATTTGTCAGAAAAAATTATCACCCAGGGAACAGTTTGTGATGGTAATGTTCAAGATGACAGCTTCTTAATCAAAAATCCAAAAATGCAAAATTCAAATAATCAGTGATCCTGATGAGATATTATAAATTTATTTGGCTACTTCTAGATTATACATCTTAATAAAAGGCAATTAATAGATGAGGTCATTTTCTTCTGCATCTGGTCTTCTTCCAGGTCTCTCAGGTCTTTGATTCTAATTCAAATAATCTTAGGTTGCACCTGCAGTCAGGAAGACCTGATTTATGAACTTCTCATAATTATCAGCTGAGTGACCTAAAGCAAATCATTTAACCATTTCCAGGTTAACTTCCTCATCTGAAAACATTTTGGAAAGGTATTTGTATGACTTGAATTATAGGATTCATATGAAAATAAAATTAGATAATTGCTTTGCCAAATTTAAAGTACAGTGTAGAAGTCATTATCAGGCAAATATATCTTCTAACTTATGGAATTTCATTGTAACAAAAATTAGGCATAAAATTATTCTGCATTACAAAAGATCTACTGAATTTAAAATTCATGGGAAGTTTAGGTTTTTTTCCCTACTTCTTTGAGAAACATGATCTTTTCTTCTTTGTAATCCCTAGTAGATAATACTCTTCCTTTCCTTATATGCTTATTTCTATTGCAATGGCAATGGCAATGATTTTGTTGAAAACTCTAGGAACATTTTTTTCTAATTTTCTCTTAAGTACATTTGTTCCTGGTGGGAATAAGATTAAGGAGCGAACCTAAGATTTCAATGATATATATAATGTCCTTGGAGAAGAAACTTACCATTATATCAGCATCTTCTGTGAAACATCCTATCTTCAAAGGCATTTGTTTAGTGTCTCAGAGTCAATTTGATCAATGGTGACTTAAATTCCTGTCTTAATTTCAGCTTTGTGACCATCTACTGTGGTACTCACTTATTCATGATGGTTACAGCATATTCCAGTTTTTAATTAGTGCATTCAATTTTATTAGCCCTTGTTTAGATTCATACCATCTAACTCAAAAAGGGCTTTTCCCAAGTCATTAAGTAAACTCATCTAATTTTTAAAATCTAGAGGACATCAGTATTTTTCTTACTTTTTGTTTGGTAATATTAAGGATAATTTCTGAACATTGTTAGTTAATAATCAACAAAGATTTATTAAGGGCTATGTACCAGGTATGTGTTAATAATTATGAACACTATGTCTCTCCTCACTCTAATCCATTCACCACTCAGTTTTCAAAGTGATCAATCTTAAAATGCAGGTCTGACATTGTTACTTCCTACTTTAAACAACAACAAAATCTGGTGACTCACTATCACAAATAGGACCAAATTTTAAAATTCTCCATTTGGCATTCAAAACTTTTCAAAATCTAATCCCTCATATTTTTCAAGCCTTCTCATATTGCCCTCTCCCCAAATAGATATCCTTCCTTAGCCAGTTTGAATAACATGAGAAAAAAATGAAGGAAACTTAGAAGTAGTCAATTAGCTATAAGCTAGGCTGAGAGAGACAAGATTTACAGAAACCAAATTTCCAAATTTGACTGTATCAAATAATATAAAAAGATCAAGGAAGATGAAGATTGATTTTTTTAAATCATTGTTTTTTACTAAAGGTCATTAGGCACCTTGAAGAGAACTGGTACAGTTAAGGGTGTGCAATCAGAATTCACATCAGGGGGCAGCTGGGTAGCTCAGTGGATTGAGAGTCAGGCCTAGAGATGGGAGGTCCTAGGTTCAAATCTGGCCTCAGCCACTTCCCAGCTGTGTGACCCTGGGCAAGTCACTTGACCCCCATTGCCCACCCTTACCACTCTTCCACCTAGGAGCTAATACACAGAATTTAAGGGTTAAAAAATTCATATCAGAAGGGAGTAAGGAATGAGTAGGTGATGAAGACTCAGAGGGAGTAAATTAATTTTAATAATTGATCAGTGAAACAACAAAATTTTGGAACACAATATTAGTTTATAAGCACAATAATTTCTAGATAACTATCCAGAAAGAGAATCAGTGATCATTAAGGTCATCATGACTTTGTTAAGTTTCCTCCTCCCAATATCTTAATTTCTTTTTATGTTAAAATAACTAGCTTGACAATTCAGTGGAACACAGTAGATATAATATCCTTAGGTAAGTATATTCAAGAGGAAGAGATTTCCTTGACTTTTCCTCCACAGCAATTTAATCTATTCACAAGAAGTAATCAGTGCAGGTGAGTTGTTAATATGTTTAGAAAGTGTTAAGATGCTGTTAGTTCTTCATGAGCTTATCTGTTTTTCTGACTGAATCAAATTTTTTCTAGGCCCTTTGATGAGCATTAATAATTAGTTATCATTGTCACAACCAGAATTGCCATTATGATCATCATTATCACATTCCTATAAAGATTTAAATAGTGAAACCCTTGAGATAATCAGACAGTTGGAGAGTTTGAGGTAGTTGAAGAGAGAAGGAAAAGTAAGGGAAGAACTTAGCTCTTCACCACTTAGAGTGGATACAGGGATTTCTCTCCTTTAATAATAATAACTTGTAGTGGTGTTACTTGATTGAAATAAGACAACTTACTAACAAACAAAGAGTTATTTGAGTTATGTAAGGCACAGTTGAAGAACAGAGGTACACATACTACAGAAAGACACAGTGATAGGCCATTGCTGAAGGTCTAAAGTAGCTTCCACAATGAAGACCTACCTTCATAATAGAGAAGAGAGCTGGCTTTGGACTTAAAAGAGGGTCTCTAGTGATCAAGAAGTCAGGCTTCAGGAAGAAAAGAAAAGACAAAGATCTTCAAAGTCTGGAGTAAGTAGCCTTGCCATTGTCCTTTACACATATGCTTCACTATTGCAATAGTCTAAGTTTTTTTATACTCTTCCCAAACATGTTGTGTGTATTTTCAGAAGAATGTACCATAGGTGTATAGGGGAAATGTTTTCTCACAATTTGAGCTAAATTTTTCCATTAGTTAAAGGTATTTATTTTCTGTTGTTTAGTTAAACAAATATATAGACATTTGACTTTGCAAAGTGAGAAACAACCTTAAAAACTCTACCACGATGAGTTTTTTCCCTCAGGCATACCTTCAAATTTTATAAAATTCCTTGAAAGAACCAATATGGTAAAAGTCCTTAAGGTAATGCCTTTTAGGATCTTATGAAGAAACTTGAACCATTTAGCCCGGAGAAGAAAAGATAGGGCAGACATGAAAGCTAATATCAAATATTTAAAGGAATGTCATGTGGAACAGGAAACCGACTGGATTTTCTTGGTCCCCACAGGCAATACTTAGGAACAATGTATAGAAGTTATAGAGAGTCAAATTTATACTTTAGATTAGAAAATAATTTTCTAACCATTAGAGAAAGCTAAAAGTTGGATAAGCTAAGCTAGGAGATAGGTTCCCCTCAAATGAAGAAACTTTTTCCCAGAGGGCTCAAAACTACCTCATTCAGATAATGCTCCATCACCTCAAAGCAGAGAAATATGGCACATAAGATATACTTAAATTTAAAATCGTGGTTAAGATGGTACATAGGATGATGGTTTAAAATCATGAGTAATATCGTTTATTAAAACAAAAACAATGAATGAAGATAAAAATATTTGCAAACAGATTGGTGAGAGATCCAGTAAGCAACATCATTTGAGGATGAAAATTGAATTAAGATGTGGAATTATAAACCTAAATCTCAGGAAATCTCCCCAATGAGATGTATCTACTAACTGTAATTCAATAGTTTCAAGGAATGGTGGAAAAGAAAGTAGTACATTTATTCAAAGATAGATTAGGGAGTCACTCACTAGAAAGTGACTCAACAATTGATTAATGTTGCTTTAAGTAGAATTTTCACTTCAGTATATAGTTCCCCTTCTCAAAGGTTTCACATACAAAAGTAGCACTCTGGCAATTTTATTCTAATAGGTAACACATTTCAAAGGAAAAGGGAGTGGAGGAAGGGAAAAATAAAAGATGAAGAAATACAAGAATCTGTAATACCATTTACTATCCAGCTACAAGGAATCACCTAAACGATGGGAAGTCAGTCTCTTTTTTAAGTACAGCAAAAGGGAGCTGAGCTTATAGGAAGCTTCTGATACTGTTCTATTGAAATATAGGAAGAGAAGAGAGATTTTTCAATCAGTTTTACTTCAATAATTGAGGTCATTTATCTAGGTTCCTTACAATTTTTTTCCTTCAAATGCAATGAGTGTAAAATAGTTTTTAAAACTCTACAAATTATTTTAATAAAATATTGTCTTCAATATATACAGTAGAACATTAGCATATGAAACCACAGACTCTGTTATACTAATTTCAAAAACAAAAATAATAATAATGAAAACAAAAAAAAAGATGAGGTGCAGCTTGAATAAATCAATGTACATAGAAGAGATATGAGTAGGCAATGATTGAATGTTTATAGTACTTTGGAAATTATTTTCAATATATCTGAAAAAGTAGAAGATTCCAGATATTTCAAAAATCTTAAGCCTTATCACCCCCCCAACTAAATAATGCAGAAAATATTAGCCACTACTGATCTAGGTGATTACATTATCCACTCTATAAAAATTTCTCTTTGGATAATCTACACATGAATCATGGGCATGCATGATGATTACACGAGTAAAAAATAAGTAAGCTTTTGAAAATGATTGTCTTCATTAAACCAAATTTTTATAATCATGCAAAACTTGAATAAGAGAAAAAGATCCACTATTCCAATTTCATTTTGATTATAAAATATTTTAAAGAGCACTTTATTCAGGATAATAAGATTCTACCCTAAAAACTCTTCAAATTACTTTTTGCCCTCTGGTAAATAAATTGGACATCACACAATGTTTCTTTATGTAAATATCATTTGATGTCCATCTAATAATTATCAGTATCAAATAATGCATAAAACAATAATATAATAGGGTAGCTAGTCACTCAGTGGACAGCCTTCAGATATCATAGACACTAGCAAACAAACATGCACACACACACAATGGTGTAACTGTGCAGACAGGAAAAATCTATGTAGTCATAAGCCTATTATCCAGACAAGGATATGCTACTGGGATAGAAAACCAATAGAGTTGGTCTATCAATACATAGATCTTGAGCTGATTCCAAGTTATACAATTAGACAGTAAGTGGACTAAACCTGAAAATTAAAAACATATTTGATTAACTCTGGAAAATTGTGCTGTTCTTTTCATCAGGAATTCTCAAAGTGTTCTATTTCATTAAAAAACTTTCTCTATTTTTTTTACCATGAAGGATAATATTTATTTTTATAGGTTGGCTATTCTAGTTTTAATTCTAGTTCTTTTGCCTTTCGGAATATTATATTCCAAGCCCCTTGCTCCTTTAAGATTTCAGCTATTTAATCTTGTGGGATCCTGATGGTAAAATTAATGTATTTAAATGGTTTCTGGCTTCTTAGATTATTTTTTCCTTGACATAGTAGCTCTGGAATTTGGCATTATATTTCTGGGAGTTTGTGTTTTGAAATCTTTTTCAGGAGATGAGTAGGGGAAACTTTTAATTTCTCTGTTACCCTATGTTTCTAACATATTAAGGCAACTTTTAAAAAAATTTATTGAAATACAATATCGAAGCTTTTCTTTATTATGACACTCAGGTAGTCAAATAATTCATAAATTACTTTCCATAATCTTGTTTTGTAGACCAATTATTTTTTGTTTAGATATTTCACATTTTCTTCTTTTTTGGTTTGTTCTCTGTAATTTTCATTTCATTGCTTATTGATGTATCAAAAAGTTATTAGCTTTCACTTTCCCATTTCTAATTTTTTAAAAGAAATCCTTACCTTCTGTTTTAGAATCAATACTGGGTCTGACTCTCAATCCATGGAACCACCCAGCTACCCTCCCCCACCCCATTTCTAAATTTTAATGAATTATTTCCAAGTGAGTTTTTGTGTCTCTTTTTGTACTTGGACAATTTAATGTTTTAAAGAGTTCTTTCCTTCAATGATGTTTCATTATCTCTTTTACCATTTGACTAATTCTGGTTTTTTTAAGATGTAATTTTTTTTTCAGTATTTTAGTGGTTCTTTTACCAAAGTGTTAATTCTCTTATGATAATTTCCTTGCATCATTCTCATTTCTTTTTCCAATTTTTCCTCTACCATTTTTTGTAAAACCTTTTTTTGCTCTTTCTTTAGATCTTCCAAGAATTTGGAGGGTGGGTGGGGAATGAGGGGATTGTGACAAATCTGCATTTTCCTTTATGGATTTGCAGGTAGTTTTTTCCATATCATTTCTTACTTCTTATGAGTTCGTTTTGTAATTTTTTGTCACCACAGCTGATTGTTATAGTCAGGTTCTTTTTTTGTTGTTTTCTCATTTTCCTAGCCTATTTCTTGTCTTTGAACTTTGTGTTAAAGTTGGATTCTGCTTATCTAGGCATATAGGAGTGCTCACCCAAGTTTCAGTCTTTTTTGCACTGCTATTTTCATAGCTAATTCTAATGGTTTTTAAATTTTCAATGCTTCCAACATAGTTTGGCCAGGGAAAGTTGTAGTCATAATCTCCTGGTCTAGGCTTCTGTTTTAATTACAGAAAAGTGCCTGATCCATTGTTGCCTCATGTTCTAGACTCTGCTCTGGAACTTCAACTAGGTCCTATATGAATATAAGTATTCTTCTCCATTCTGAAACTTAGACCTGAAATTGTGAATAGGCATTATATTTTCCAAATAGCACATTCTAATTCCTGGTGTTTATGGAGCATCACCTATAATTGCTTTCTGACCAGTTATTCAATCCCCTTTCTATGTCTGGGCTGAGAGCTCCTAAAACTGCTGCTGCCCTCTCCAAGGAACTTGCAGGTATTAACCCTGCATGTGCTATTGGCCAGCCCCACCAAAGTACCATAGATCTTTTTTTCTTACCTCCTAAATTTTCTTGGGCTATTATAAATATCTCACTTTATCAATTTGATAGTTTGTTGTTTTGGGTTATGTCAACACAGAATTTACCTTGAGGCATTATTTCCATATTTGGAGGGAAATATTGGGAAAACTGTAGTGTAGTGTTTCCTTTACTCCACCATCTTGGTTCCCAATTCTATTCTTTAATATCCTGAAGCTTTTCCTTGAAATGAAGACTTATCTTTTTTATCAATATTGTACCACTGATGCTCTAGAATTAAAATTAATCACCCAGAGGATATAGAGAACCACAAGGAGGGTATAAGTAGGCTTGAATAAATTATAAACCAATAATCGAGAAACTAAACAATGGAAAAGATGTAATCCAAGAAATACATAGTCAGAAAAGGTGAATCAGACATATATCATGAGTTAATACTATTAGAGGAACTGGCTTTTTTTTTCATTGTAATAAAGAGACAGAGGAAATTCTCTAGTGGACTCCATAGATCCCATTGTATATTTAATGGAAAGACATAGAAAGATTAAATACAAATTGAGGCAGTATGGAATGATTATAATAGGTGTCATTTTCAGCATGGCTTGAGGTCATAGATCAATTGAAGTATTAAACTTCAAATACATATCATTTAATCACATATACATAAGGACATATTTCTAAATTTATACCACTATATTACTTTTGATCATTCTACTAAATTTGGCATTGAAGGATCAAACTTAAATTCATAAGGCAAATTTAATAAAAGTTGATAATTTCTTATTAGTCAGTGTGACTCCTATCTGGGTAGCTGCTACCAGATGGTGGCAGTGCCAATCATGATGGGTATGTGAGGAAGAAAGACTTTCAATTTAGGTCTGTGTAGTTGAAATAACTGAGCATGCTTAGCCTGGAGAAGGAAAACCTAAAGGAGTTACAGAATAGCTCTCTGCAAGTATGAGTATACATTTCAAGTAGGAAAGGGATCAAATGTCTTCCGTTTGTCCCCAGAGGATAGACTAGCATTAGGGGATGGAAGTGACAGGGCAAATTTAGCATTGATGTCAGAAATTAAAAAAAAAACATTCCTGACAATTGGAACTGTCCAAAAGTGGAATGGTCTGTCATGAGAAGTGGTGGCTTCCCTTTTTGTAACCATCTTCACACATTGGATGGATGACTATTTTTCAAGTATATTATACTTTGGAATTATCTTGTATATGAGTAGCTCACTGAAGTTGCTTCCAGTTCTCCAATTCCATGAATTTGGGGAGTCAAAATTGAATTTCTATGGTTGCAAAATATTATAAACATAATTATGATTACTTCAATATTAACATTACATATAACTAATTATGAATATTTATAATTTTGGCCCAGGTACTCATTATGTTTATTAAGATAAATGCCTATCATCAATAACTTTGTATGAAGTTTATATTGAATGGCTCAAACATATGAATGTTATGTAAAATTGCATTCCTGTGTGAAACTGTTGTAAAATTGAAAGCAGTGATTTTAATAACGCAATAAAATGTACTCCACTTTCCCCTTGTTAAGGACAAATTCCAGAAATCAGAAACATGCTTATCATGCATATTTGTGTTTCACATGTATTATTTATAAGCAGTTGCACCCACCCTTTACAATCAATCCACCTCCAAAGAAGTAAAGCACTAAGGGTTTCTTTCATTCTTTTTATCTCTAACAAAAGCACAACCCCATAAGCACTGCCAAGAACACTTTAACTAAGAAATGCCATGAGCTCACAGGCAGACTAATGAACCAAAGTAGCAAAAAGTCAGCATGTACTTGGAAAGAAAACTTGTTTGTTTCCCAACTCCTGTGCTTAGTGGAAAATTTTCACATGAATTCACTGTATCATCCCAGTTAGATTCAAATAGGAGACAATGTCCTTTGATGAGTTTTATTTGCTGTATCCTAACATTTTAACAGAGCTGATTTCTTTTTCTGAGAAGAGAGATCTAGAGATGTCAAAAACCAACCAACCAACTCTTGAATGTATCTCTTCTATCAAAATTACAGACAGGTATATAATCTTTGTAGATTATTTCAGGCAGTTATTGGTCAAGGATATGCTCAGATGCTATATATCATTTTTGGTTATCATCATTTAAAGGCAAAACAATTGAAAAGTCAGTGGGGAATGGCGAAAATGAATTAGAAGTCAAAATAGTGAATGTTGGAACGAACTTAATCTAATTGCAAAGACCCAAATAAATTCATGCTTTTAACCAAGGTCCCTTGAAAGGCCCAGAATGGAAGCATGGAAAAGGAAATGAACACAAAACTTGCCCTGGAAACTGTATGATACTATTGTAATTGAGGTTAATTTAAAATTTTTTCACATTAAAGAAAGAATTTTTATATTGTTATTGGAGTTTCCTGAAGTTTCATTCTGTCTTTCATGGGGTTCCATTACTGATGAATTCGTTTCCTTGCGGCTGGCCCAATGGTAATAAGCCTCTCCACACACAGAGGCCAGTCCTCAGGAAATAGATATAATTCTTTTGTTGTACCTTGTATTCAAAGTCTTTCCAGCATGGGATAACCTGGCTATGTGAAGATGAGTCCTTAAAATAGGACAAAAATTGAAGCATCCAAAATCTCTAAGGATACAGCAAATGTTGCAATCAAATGCAATGTACAGTATAGCTGAAATGTATTATCGAAAATATTCATTGATTGAAAAATGTAGTGATCTGATATAAAATACTGCTTGGGTAAAAGTCAAAATATACTCTATTTTCTCTTTATGGTTTTAATGCCTTCACTTCCTGAATGGAGGCTGGGTATGTATATTTTGGGGAAGGGTAGTATAGGTGGAGATCTCTTTGGCAGTGAACAAAGGGTACAGAATTAATTGTTACATTTTTATTTAGAGATGAGCATTTAGGTTGTAATAGTATTTAATTTTCTTAGTCTAATATTAATATTGAGGATATAGTCAATGGTAAGCTAGCAGTCTTACCTTTAATACAATTCCGAAAGTGATCCTGGACCATGCATTTGGTCTCAAAATTTCCAGGGCAACTTTCATTACAAATGAAGTTCCAAGGGACAGCCAGATGGCTCAGCAGATAGAGCATCAGGTCAGGAGAACTGAGGACCTAGATTTAAATCTGGCCTCAGACACTTCCTAACTGTGTCATTTAACCTCTATTGTCTAGACCTTGCTCTGAAAGTAAGGGTTTAAAACAAGAAATAAAAAACAAATTAAGTGCCAATTCACACATTTTAGCAAGAGTTTCCACAGAAATAAAACAATAACTAGCTAGAAGAACAGCTACATAGATACGATTCCATGCGTATAGGAAATCCCCTCTCCCAATTGATGTCTATACCTTTGCAACTTACTTAGTCTTAGATGTTTGCCTGGAAAACTGAGAGATCAAGTGACTTGCTATGGTTCACACAGATGGTATATGTTTCAGAGATAGAACTTGAACCTGTATCTTCTTTATTTCTATAGTGTCTGTCTACAAGGTCATGTTCTCTCTCTCTCTCACAATGCAGATATAGACATGTGCAATATATGCATAAATAGATAAAATATATTTATCTATGAACTGCCTTTTGTATACCAAAGAAATATCAAGGAAAATAATATCTAGAATTTGAAAAAAATACCTAGAACTTGAAATTGCATAAGAATAGTTATTGCTAAAATGAATGGATGATGGAAGACAGGTTTAAGTTTTGATTTAAATGTCTATTACATCAGATTTTATCTTATTTTAAGCAGCAATTGATGAGTAAGATGTTACCATTTGCATCACTCATATCAAAAAGTATACAACAGATTCTAGAAAAATGAAGAGAGAAGACAAGGCAATCTGAACTTGCAATTACAGAACATTATGTATCTGATGCCTGGAATAAGCTCTTTGAAGATGAAAAAGTGTCATATTATTCAGGAGCCTGAGGAAGATGGAAAATTCCATAGTTCCATTATAAGGTCATATTCTCTCTAAGACCCTTTTTTCCTATGTACCTATTTTAAGATTTTACAGTAGTATACGCATAAAACTGAATTATTCTATAAGTGAGAAACTGAAAAATAAAAGATAAAAAATGATCATTGAGTTTCTGTATGGATTAGCTACTTTGATTACAGAAAAAATCCATCATCATTAATTATGCATATATTCAGTACAATATATCTTTTAATCAATTTGAAAGATTTGAGCTTGTACTTAACACACAATTTCAAAAATAAAAGAAGGAAGTCTACAATTTTAAATAGAAAATAGAAAAGACAGACACACTATTCCAATGGATTCTTATTACTATATAAACTTCAATATATCACAACCAAAAGCAGTTTTAAAATGATCATGATTAAAATTGTCAAAAAGGTATATTTCTTGATTTAAAAGTAAAATGAAGAAAACATTCTAATTAGTCCAGTTAAATTTTTTGTATATATTCCTACAAATATATCATTCCATACATTTCTTGACCAAGATATCTGAAGAATGAAATGTTGGAGATTTGGACAAACTATTACGATAATTTTATGATGTCTAATCAATTATCCGCAAAGTAATATTAAAATTGCTATGAGGCATCAAGGCTCAGGTCTTAATAGTATGATTCCTGGGAATTTTGTTAAATAATATCATGGAATTTGGTACTTATGGTATAAAGAAATAAAACTGCTTTCCAATGTGCACCTCTGACACTTTTAATTTTGTAATTATTATATTATATCATCATCTTAAAAATAATATTAGTAACTTTAGAAAGAACAGTTTTAACTGAGTGCTAATGTCAAAAGGGAGAGTTCAAGAGCTTGAGAAATGAATAAAAAGGAAGATGTGGAAGCAAGAATGGATACCCAGACTTTCAGTGACTCCTAAAATATACTTCAATATATATGCTAATATAATTCATATAATTCTTTGTTGTATCTCCTATAGTACTGACACATAGAGTATTTAAATCTAATTTATGTCCCCTCCTCTGCACATAGTAGTATGTTTAATTGTACAAAAGCAGAATTATTTTATAACTATATTTGAGAAATTATTTAAAATTTAGAATTAAAAACTGATATCTCAAGAGAAACTAAGCAACACTTAAGCAATATTTTTTTTTGTTTATTGTACCTTTTCTGTTAGCAAAAATTAGTATGTGTAAAGTGATCATACTTTTCATGAAAAGTCTTTAAAAAAATCCGTAGGCATGAATAATGTGTAAATCACTGGAAAAGTATCTGTCATTTTCTCAACAGAGATACACAATCTAAATATATAATAAGGTCAGTAAGTTTTGAATATTTCCCAAGTATTTTCTATATGATAAAATTGACATAGGGATATATCAGAATTATACATCCTAGACTGGAGCACAATTATTATTATTGCCTTTACTACCTAATCTTTATGCTTGTGGTGGGTTATGTGAACGCTCCTCTCAAACCTCTAGCTTCTCAGAATGAGGTACAAGTGAAATATTTATTCTATCAAATTTTGAGAATTTGGTTATCCTACCTGACTTCTACTTCTTTTACTCATTTCTTAGACCCTCAAAATCTGCCTTTTCACTTCAACAATCAACTAAAGCTACTCTTTCCAAAATTACTTATGTTCTTCCAAAAGGATAATTTTATGTATTTATTTTATATTACCTACATGTCTCAAATTATTCCACACTCCTCCCTTTCTCAGAGATCCATAACTTATCATAGAAAATCAAAAAGAGAGAGGGAAAAAAGTTTAGTCAACTAGGACCCACTGAAAATCTTGATGTTTCTGTAGTATTCCATTTCATAGTCCTCATTTCTGCAGAGAAAGTGTACTTTCAGCTCTTGCCATTGGGGTCATGCTTGTTTATTTATATTTCAAAAATATTCTATTGATTACCATTTACCTTTCTCAGTTCTTTCTGTATTAAATCTGTTTTAATTTTATTTTGTGGATCATCATCACTATTCATATTTTAATATCTAAAGATTAGTATATGCTTAGTCTACCCTGAAAACTTGTTTCTTCTTTTGTTATATTATTTCATCAGATCCTATGGGTTAATAATCACCTTTATTCATATGATTCCCAGAAATATATATTTAACCATCAGCTACGTATCAAACACTTCTTTGAAACATTTTTATGGTCTTATTTAAAATGTGCATCTTCATAAAGAAAGATTAATTTATACCCATAAAATAGAGATGAGAAAAGTCATCAAATTATACTCGTGAGATTGTGGTGAAACAGGTACATGCATTCATTTCTAATGTAAATACTAATTTTTTGGAGAGAACAAATGTATTTGTGGTCTGTTAAGGTAACAAAAAAGACATTTTTGACTTTATTAGATTATATTCTTATAATGTTATAAAGAAGAAATTACTAAAATAAGACCTAGGCACTATGGATACAAATAAGAAAAAATAGTTTCTGTCTTTAAGGAGCTTACAATTGAAAGAGGAAAAATGCTACACAAAAGAAAGCTGAAAAGAGATTGGGGGCAGGTACCTAGAGCTCAGCATGGTAAAGTATTCAGAGAAATACAAAATGATTGTGCCCAGAAAAGCCAAATAAAGCCAAAATGAGCTCAACCTTAGAAATCACAGAAGTCTCAAATGAGTGCAGTGAGCTGGGAAGTGAGTAGATATCTGAAGTCTTCCATCTCCCCTCCTTAAATGAAGATTGAGGAGTTAATAGTTTTGCCTCTTCTACTCAGAGAAGGAAAGGGTATTGTTTAAATATAAATAGCAACACTGATTGAGTTTTGCAAGATGATGATATTCCAAATGAGGAGTTTACTAGAGGTATGGTGTAGAAGTCAAAGAAGTCCCAAATAAATGAAGCCAGCTGGAAAATGAGGAAATAATTTGTGTACATGTTCTCTCCTCAGATACCAATTAAACTATTTGAGGGTAGGGAGTTTTTCATCTGTTTTCTTTGCAGCTCCAGTGCCTAACAAAGTGCTTCATAAAGAGTAGGTACTTAATAAAAGCTTTGTGATTGATGAGAATCAGTTGGTTAATCCTTTCCTCTTTTCTTATTAAAGGGAGTGAATAGCCACTTCCTGTTTACATCTGGATTTCTGTTCTTTCTAATCCCAAATTAAGCCTTCTTAATAAAATAAAGAGAAACAAGATTAGTGAAACTCAACCTTCTTATTTATCATTATCTCATATATCTAGATTAATGGTGTCATCCTGTCATCAATTTTCTCTCATTCTTAACTTTTACACTTGAAACTACCCTTAGAGGGTTAAACCATACTTTTATATTCCTCCTCTTTATATGTCTCTGAATTTTCTGTATATTCTTTGGAATTTCTGTGCAATTCCAATCAATTATGTGCTAATAGTTTCAAAACTGTGTGAAACACTTTGCACATGAAGAAAAAAAAAAACTCTTTCTCTTTAGTATCTAACTTTTCACTTGTTTATAGCTAAGCTCTTTGTGTATACATAGCCAATTCTTGAAAGAACTTTCCCTGATCAATTGAATCATTTTACTTTGCAAATTAAGGGTTTGATTCTTGAGAGCTTCCTATTCCTCATGCCCTGACCTTCCCTATGTAAGTCTATTGCAAGGTGTCTGATCTCTTCTATGAACTGACCATTTTCGCATGTAAATCTCCAGGTTGCAATATGTATTTTAGATATTTGTTCATAGACATGTAAGACCTGGATTACACCTAATTCTCTTAAACATTATTTCCTGTGACTAACTGGTGCTACATAATGTTATTTCTTTTTCATGTTTTACATAATATATTTTGTGACATCTGACTTTGAAGCCATATGTAACATTGTTTTTCTCCAAAGTCATTTTAAAGCCTTCTTGAATAAGATTTCTAAGGCTATAAAATAGACACAAATAGGGATATGTATGTATATATATATATGTATATGTATATACATACACACATACATATGTATGTGTGTATATACACACACATATTCTTCTCTTGTTAAAAATTTTCTTTCTCTAGCCAACAGTTCATCTTCCTTTTTTGTATTTTAAGTCATCTCCTTCAAATTCAATACTATTCTCAAATATCATCCTCTTAATGAACTCAACTCCCCAGTTTTGCCTTTCCTTCTAAAGCCCCTGCATTGACCAGGCATCAGATATGTAAATATCATCTATGTCCTTAAAGTCTTCAATTTCTTGCCTTCAATTTCTTGTCTTCAATTATTATAATTGGGGTTTAACTTAGCCACAAAGAAGGGAAACATAAAGGATGCTAAACATACATATTGACTACAACATGGTGTGACATTAGTAAGAGAAATATATTTAATTGGTCTAGAAACATATACATGTTGAAGAGATGCTGAAAAAGGGGAATGATCCATTCTGATATTAAGTAGTAGGAGAACGTTGGTTAGTACTGTATCAAATCTGAGAAATATCAAGTGTTTTCCAAAAATTATTTTAAATTGCACACTCTTGCAAAAAATATTTTTAAATATCGGTTTTCTTGCCACAATCCATATTGCTTTTGGTTTTGAAATACCACAGAATCTCAATAATTAAAATTATAAAAAATTCAGTGAGCTTTGAAAAGAAACATAGCATGCCAAGTATTTTATCCAGAACATACATAGCATATTATCAAAGATAACATATCAAGTGACATAAATGAATCACAGAGGAAACATAAGACTGGAAAAGGAAGTAGATCAGTGACGAATCAGAAATATAAATCTACGAATGAGAATTTTTAATGGTGCACTGGTACCCTAAGAATGTTGGAAGGTTTTGTAAATTTAACATGTTTCATGTGTGATTTCTTCACTGAGATATTAAATAAGTTGTAAGAAAGTCTCTAACCTACTTTAAAAAATGCCTGATTAAAGGCTTATAGGAAAACATGGACAAAGAATAAGGAATGGAATGCTTTCAATATGCACAGTTAGAGAAAGCATTTATATCGATGTAATCATAGATCAGCTAAAGCACCTAGAAGATGCAAAATGTTCATTTTACAGAACTTGGATAAAACAATAGTGAAGTTTATGTGGAAAATAAAAGTTTACAAGAATACTAGAGTATCTTGAAGAATTGATTAAAGGAGATTTGTCTCTGTGCCCTTTACCTGAGAAAACAGTTCAATACTTTTCCCTGCTACCACCCATAAAGTTGATTCATGGGATAGTAGGGACAAGTGATGTCACTTGTGATTCCTTCCTTGACTGAATCTACCCATATCTTCCTTAGATTCATTTGGCTGTGAAAATCAATAAACTATTCTAATATAGCCTAATGTCTTCTCTGTGTACCATTTACCCAAAATGATCCTAAATTTGATTGTCACATGGGAAATAATTTTTAAGTTGAATATTCATTTTATTTCAGACCATTTTTGAAACTTAAAATGATTTTTTCAATAATATCAAGTCATTTCAGTAATTAATATGGTATATCTTAATGTTCTTTATCTTATTGAGAATAGGGTAATGGATGTAAATTTACCACTTCTCTATTTGTGTGATTTGTGGAGTGATTTTAGTGCAAACTTTGTAACAGGTAACATATTAGATACACAGGACAAAGTTTTTGTTTGTTTTTACTTTCTTTAGTCAGTATATTAATGACAGGTGTACAGGATGCGATGTGTATCTATATCTGTGCACATGAAAAAGAGATGGGCAACAGGGTATAATTATTTGGTGGCTTTTCATCTATATGAAATCTTCTTGTCCATTTATCACAGATTAAAGTTAAAGAAAACAAGAGATTTCCATATGTATTGTTCAGGGTTTCATTCTCTATAACTTTAATATAAATCCCCAAAAGAGGGAGACTCAATAGAACTAATGAGGAAGGTATCATAGCCAGTTAGTTCAAATCTGCAGAAAGATCCCGAGGGATGCTGCCATTCATAACCACTATGTATTCTGGACCTCATTTTCTGAGGGACATAAGACTAGCAGAAAAAAAAGACAATAAGAAGAGAATTCACATCTTATTTCTTATTGGCAATGAGAAACACAAAGAGAAAGTAAAAGTCAAGAAATAGCCAGAAGGTAGATTTCTATGAAAAACACTTCCAGATAACAGGTGAGAGCAACTTTAGTTTTCACAGGTGTACTGTTAGGAATCTACTAAATGCAGATCAACTGCAACTGAAAAGTATTAATGTATGAGTGGAGAAAAGGTAAATAAATGCACTATGAAAAAATTAGTAAATAGAATGTCCCAGAAATAGAATCCAACTCTGCCTTCAAACATTCCCCATTTCTTGGTTCCAGCTGGTTAATAGTTGAAGTCACTCAGTATTTTAGAACTGTGTTGGGTGTTGAGAATTAGAAAAAACTTCAATAGACAAGCAAGTATCTCACTCAGTTTAGAAGGGCTAAAGGGTGAGGAGAATAGGCCAAGGGCTTGCGGAGATTAATCTATGTTGGTATTTCTTCTGGCAAGAATTACTGGTGCACTAATGATCTTTGCTTTTCCTGTCACTATCACCTAGAGTCTAATTCCATTTCCTTTTCCTGACCTGCCATATGACACTCCTTGGGACACTTCTGCCCTAGAGCCCTTCTCTCCTTATTGATGACTCTTTTCTCCAGACCACCATCCTGGGAAAAATCCTAACCCTGGCTGCCCCGTTTACATCTAGATTTTTTTCCAAACTATATCTTTTTTCTCTTTGCCTCCCACAATGCCCCCTTCCTCCTTTCCTCTTTATAGTATACCTATATGTATTGCTTTCTCTAATTAAAAGATAAACATTTTGAAGGTAGGGAGTATCATTCTAGTTTGTATTTGCATTTCTATCACTTAGCACAACACCTATGGCTAAGAGTAACCATTCAATTTTCTTCTATTTATTTATCTGATAAAAAGTTTAGGTGACCGCCATTCTTTCTAGCATATTAAAAATTCTGAAGTGTTTCTCAAAATAATGAGAGAAAGCTGGCTTCCAGTTGCCAAGATGATGAAGTAAGAAACACTGGTAGCCCAATAAACACCCTCCAAATAACCACAGAGGAACAAAAATGCCTCAAAACAAATCCTGGAGCACCAGAACCAACAGAAGAGCAGGTGAAAAGTAGTGCTCTTGCTGAGAAAAATGTGGAGAAATTGCAGGAAGGACTCATCTTATGGGGGTATGAGGAGAAAGTGCTGAACAAACCTAAGCAGAATTCAGACAATGAGAGAGAGGAAGAGGCAGGGGAAAGAAGACATTAACTTGATCTAGCCCCAGCAAAGAAAGCATAAAGTAAGAGGGGAAAATAAAAAATGAAAGAATCTACCAATCATATGAAAGAAATCTTAAATTTAATAATCACTGGACTATTATAATCAAATTCTAGAACTCCTGAGCCAAAGAAAAAAATACTACGAGCAGCTAGAAAAGAAATTCAAATATTATGCAATCATAATTGGGATTACACAAGACCAACAGTTTCTACATTAATGGATTAGAAGTCATGGAAGAGGATATTCCATAAGGCAAAGAATCTAGGCCCACAACCAAAAATCACCCATTCAGTGAAAATGAACATAATACTCCAGGGGAAGAAATGGATATTTAATGAAATAGAGGAATTCCAAGCATTGTTACAAAAAGACCAGAACTAACAAAAAAATTTGAACAAATCTGTCACTCAAGAGAAGCATAAAAAGGCAAACAGAAAAAATCTCAAGAGAATTAGTGGGGTTAAACTAATCACATCCCATCATTGGAAAGTGCTAACAAGTAGTCTTAAGATTGCCATGTTACATGAGATACCTAAAGTATCTAATATATGTAAGAGAATCAATGGTGTTAAACTGATTATATTTCTTGCATGGGAAAGTGATGGTTAGAATATTTAAGATACTTAGTGTAAAGGAGGTATAAGGTAATTAAGTTATTTTAAGGTAATCAAGGGAGAGCATTGGAATAAATGGAACATTCCTCAAAATGATAGATAGCATCTACCTAAAATCATTAGCATGTATTATGTATAATGGAGATAAATTTGAAGCCTTCCCAATAAGATCAGAATTGAAACAAGGGTGTCTATATCACCAATATTATTCATTGTTTTATTAGAAATGCTAGTTGTAGAAATAAGAGAAAAAGTAGAAACTGAAGGAATTAGAATAGGCAATGAAAACAAAGTTATCACTCTTTACATATGATTTGATGGTATACCTAGAAAATTTTGGAGAATCAACCAAAAATAATCAAGATAATTAATTTGAGTAAATTTGAAGGATATAAAATGAACTGATAAAAATCATTGGTATTTCACTCTACTACAAATAAAATCCAATAGCAAGAGATAGAAAGAGAAATCTCTCTTAGAATAACTGTACAGAATATAAGATACCTGGGAGTTTATCTGCCAAGACAAACCCAGAGACTATATGATCACAACTACAAAATGCTTTTCACCCAACAATCAAAATAATTGAAAAGTATAATTTATTTCTATTGAAATTCAGACTTATAATTTGTTAAACTTACTCTTATTTTTGTATTTGCTCTTGTTATTTGAATTGGGGGTGAAAAGGAGAAGTAGAACACAAAAGCAGACAGAAAACAGTTTTTCAAATCAGCAAGATCTAGATTTAAGTCTTGTCTCTGATATATTCTAGTTGCATTACCATGACTAGCAAATTACTCAATTCTACTTTATCTTAGGCAATTCTCTAAGCCTGATTTGCATTGGTGGATGGATTTTTATGGCAAAATTTCCCTAACACTATTGAAATCCTAGGACCAGATTATCACAAAATAAATCTTCCTTATTTTTCTAATAAATACCCTTTCCTGAATTTTCTATGTAGCTCACCTTTTGTTGCTTACCAAAAACAGACTTGGGCATGGAACAAGGGGAGTGAGTGTTGGTTTTCCCTTCTGGTGATCAATCCTCTCTAGCAATCTATAAACTCTTAACTGAATTCAGACTTTACCTGAAGACAAATTACCTAATTTCCTAAACTTTGACCTTGTCAGGGCATCTGTTATTAAAAGTGGTTTGTAAGTAAAAAAGTAAAGACAAGCAAAATAGATAAAGGACAGATGAGGTGTTTGGATTTATGGAGAATGACAGGAGTTGGAAACTAAATGACATCCTAGCTGGATTCTGTATCCTGAATCTAGGTTGAGATGAGAATAAAAAGACATCACAACTCACTAAGAATGGAACATGATCTAAGATGCAAGGAACTAAATTACAGAGACTCCCGGTGATCAAATGAGATTCAAGAATAGGTCCATTAGAGAAATACTTTGGAGATTTCCTATTTCCTTCCTTGAGGTTATTGGTCTTGACTTCTCTATTATGCTCATTTCCTACTCTGTAATTACGTTAACCATTCTTTAATGGGGAACTCCACAGAAAGGAAGGACGACAGCCTCTGATTTTTCTCCCCTTTTCTGGGGCAGCATCTTCTGGTCACTTAAAATTGCCATTTCTGCAATCACTTTTATTTTAAGTATTTCTCAGCATGTGTGTGTGATAATATATTAAAATCCAGATGGTCCTTCAAATCTGTTCCAGTTCTGCTTACTTGAGTGATAGCAGTGGGATTAGAAATAGGATGTGTGGCATGTGGGAGTGGGGGAGACAAAACCTAAAATGGAGGCAGATTGAAAGTGTTGAGGTTTTATAAACCACAATTTGGATTTGCCAGTGTATATAATGGCTGGGTGTTCAAGACTCATTTAATTGAGGATATATATAAAATCCTCAGGGCCAGATTCCTCTAAAAGATAATTAGAACACAGCTTTCAAGGGGAGCAAAATTTGGGTAACAATTTTTAATTTCAAAACTTAGATCTACCTTTCCACCAGAAATTGAAAGGGAAATTGTTATCCTAAAGGAAAAGGAAAGTGGGGGGAAAAAGTCCACCAGAATGGAATGGCAATAAGTTTTGAGTAAGGCTGAAAGTAAGCTCAACCCACCTCGCTCAGTAGTAATACTAGCTGCTTACACAGGTTTTCCTTCCACACCATGACTTTCCACATCACTGTTTCAATATATCTTGGGTCAACATAAAAAAATGAATTGGAATTTGAGGAGTTCGTGGAAGACACAGACAACACACAAAAGCCAGCAGATGACACAGAAAAAATTCAGAAACTCAGAAATACATAAATATATATGTAACAATGTATAATATCAACAACTGTATCTTTTAATACTCTAAACATACAGTTTCCTTTATTGTAGAAACTCTTTTATTATAAAAGAAAAGGAAAAAAATTCCAAATTCTCTGGTGAAAAGGGAGGGCCAAAAATGTTTTCCCAAATTTTCTAGATCACTGGGATGCTGTACTCCAAACCCCCATAATGTGTAAGGGATATCTATATATATATTTCAGCACCTTTAAAACAACAACAAAACCTCCTCCAAAGATGTCTGAAATTTTGATTACCTACACTCCATTTTCCATGTTAATTTCCATTTACAAAATAATATTCTTTTCATTCTGTTTGTTTTCCATAAATAATCATCTATTGTTTTCTTTTCCTCCTTTTTCCATTGACCTCTTCTTATTCATTTGGTGATTCAACAAAATAACCTTTAAATTATAATTATATTATAATTAGTTTTTCCTTGAATAGTTAATTATAGATCCAAAAAATATATTTTATTAATGTACTTAGCTTATTGACCCAGGTCTTTTCTATATTCTTCATTGATTTTTCAAGACAAAAACTGTTTAGTTTGGAATTTTTTCAATAGAATTCTCAAAACGTTGATTATTAAATGATCTTTATATTTGAAAAAAATTCTTCCAAAAAAAAAGGAAAAGAATGATTAGCTTTGCATGGAAGCAGATTTAGGGATGAAATTTCCTTATTTTTTATATTCTGAATATCTTATTTTAGCTCTAACACATTTTTGTGGAAAAAAAAACCTGATTAGAAAAAAGGTGTTGTCTTTACTGATATGACAACTTTAATTTGTGTCTTATAGTTTGAGATGATGTTTGTGGAAGAGTGAAATTTGGAATCTTTTCTTATTATAACTGTAAAAATCTTATTGATTTGCAGGCTATTTTTACTTTTAATGTTTCAAAGAATATTTTGTATAATTCTGTAACATTCATATTCTGTGGGACACTATTTTGGAGATATGTTAATTATTATTTTCTATTACCTATAACTGATCTTTTAGCTCCATTAAATTTAAAAACATTTCTTGCATTTGTTTTCTAGTTATGAATCTTCATCTATCTTTTCCTTCTTTTACTATTACAATATTCTGCATTTGGTGAAAATTATTTTTTCTCAAATCTATTTTTGATTATATTTTATTAACAATTGGGTTATGAGATTATTCTGTTTTTTTAATTTCTTTATTGCATCTCATGACTTTTTGCCAATTGCATTTCCTAATACTTTCTCTGTTAATTTCTTTTTATTTAAAAAAATGCCATTGAGTTCTGTCAGTACATCTTTACTTCTTTTTTTTTAATTTCCTATTAATATATTTCTTTAATTTGTTTCAAGGATTTTTTTAAATTGTGAAGTTTTTATTTTTTCCTTTTTTAATTTTAGTAGATTATTTTCTTTAAGATATATATGTGTGTGTGTGTGTGTGTGTGTGTGTGCGTGAGATTAGGTTGTCTTGTAGTCTCTCTCTACCATCAGAACAGCATAATACTACTCAGAATTATGTAAAAAATGCTAACAATAAATTTAGAGGAGGTTAGAACTTGTACAAACAAGTAGAAACTTCTATAAAAAGTCTGTCCCAGTCATTCATAATTTTTAATTAAAAAATTAAGTTTCTTCAATTTTTTAAATTTTGAAATAAAATTTTAAAAGTCACGTTCTTGATTTCTTATAAGAATCTTTAAAATTCACATAATTACTTGCATTGCAATATTTTTTCTGTTGATGGCTACTATTTTGAGGTTAAAGATATTAAACGTTTAAAAATTAAATGAGAAAGCCAGGAAAGAAATAAGGAATAAGAAAATAGCAGAGCACAAAGAATCAGATTTAGGCAATAAAAAGGGGCTCTCATATAGAATTGTGGGAATCAGAGGGCCAATAGGAAGCAGGATCCATGTTTCAGGGTTGCAAATGAAGGTGTTCTGAACTCATAACTCCTCCAGCACTTATAGGGTTATGGTGCTGAGAAGGATCTGAGCTTGGGCTCCCTATATAAATGTAAAAGAGGGAGCAGAACCTAGATCAAGCATTGCATTAAAATGCATAACTGCAATAAGATATATGAGTCAGGATATGGGCTAGTCCCATCCTGTAATGTTGAATTACATATGGCTTCACTTTGGTTGGCATCCTCACTTGGGATTGCTGCGTCTTTTAGACCCCCAAAAGCACCAAAATTCTTGATCATTTATCCCATATAGGTCAAAGAAATGGAGTAAAGCATGTAGTCAAGTATCTTTGGCTGAACCTAATAATTTCTGCCTTTTTGCTGGATCATCATCCATGTCATGCTCTCTGATCTCACTCCAATCCAATTCATTCTCTAATAAAATGTCAAACTGAGTTTCCTAATTAAAAAAAAAACAACAATCCCCAAACAAAACCAAATCCAAACAAACAAATAAAAACAGGTCTGACCATATCATTCCCCCTATTTAAGGAAGTACATTTTATATACAATATCATTGTATGTATACATACATCAATTGCATATAAAATCAAATGTAAAATCCTCTCTTTTACTTTAAAAACATTAATACCTGACTCCTTCCTTTGCGTCTAATCTTTTTAATCTTACACCTTTCAACATACTTTTTATCCAATGGTCTCTTTGCTGTTCTTTACACTTCATCATTAATCGTCAGTATATTCCACTAACTGTCCTCTTTTACAAAAAATATTTTCCCTTCTAATCTCTGCCTCCTGATCTCAGGCTTCCTTCAAGCCTGAGCTAATTTCTCTCCTTCTACAAAAAGTCTTTTCTAGTCATTCATAATTTTAGTGTCATCCCTCAGAGACTCTTGCCAATTTGTCTCGTATAGATTGTTGTGTAAAATAATTGTTTTCATATTGTTTCTCCCATTAGACTGTGAGCTCCTTGAGAATAGTGGATATTTGTTTTTTTGGCCTTTTTTTGTATTCCCATTGCTGAGAACCTTTTTATGGCATATAGTAGGCACTTAATAAAACTGCCTGTCTCAGTAGAAGGGCATGCTGGTTTTCCTGCTCCAGTCAAAGGACTGTGAAGTCAGTTTGCAAATTGTAGTCTTTAATTACCACCCTGCATGCAATATTAAGGAACCAAAATGATCATGAACCCAGCAATTTCATAGTCAAGAGAAGTTTGGAAGAGAGGTTGAAAATATGAAAAAAGTCTAGTAAAATGAAAAAAATCATTTTGGTAAAACTGAAGTTAGAATTTCACAAGAAAATAAATTCACAATAATTAAAAGTTAAGAATTCACTATAAGGATTGCAAGAGAAAATGGAAAGAGAAAAATATTTAAATAAAAAAAGATAAATAATGAAATTTGGATTTTTTGAGGAAAACTTCAAAGGAAAATAAAAAGTTTGGAATGGAAAGTGGAAAATGAAATCTTATCAGTAGATCCTTGAAAAAATAGAATGGAAGGAATGATTCAAAAATTCACCAAAAAAATGAGGAAATTTCAAGAAATATTAGGAAAAAAGTGAGAGCAAATGAGTATTCTCTAAAAACTTGATTATTTCTGTAATGCTAGCAGACCAGCATTTTCTGAGAGATTTTGGAAAGTATTTGGGAGGATCTGCAATGTTCAAGGACTTGACACTGTCTCTAGCTCAATGTCATTCAGTTAAGAGCATCTGGAGGACCTAAGGAGGCCTCATTCATTTGGATTCTACTCAATATAAATAATTAGATCATCATAGAAAGGCAAATTGGATCATATTTATGAAGGATTGTTTCTTATCTCAACATATATATGAGAGATACTGAATGGGTGACTGTACAGCTTCCTTTTTTCTAATGATTAAGTATACCTATTTTAGAATAAAAAAATAACCATCCTGTGATTTTGTACTCTCCATACCTTTCAATCAATGATGTCATTAAAAATGAAATCTGCTTTAGGATATATTTTGTGAAAGCTTGACTTTTGTGCTTTCCTTAAGGATAATTTTGATACATATATAAATTAGGCTTATATTTTTTTTAGATTAAACAATAAGAATGTATATCTAAAAATACTGATATCTTGTTGAACTCCCCTTTTTGGTAGTAAAAACATCTGTCATTTAAAAAAAAATCTCTTCTTACCATTCACTTTTATTCTATTTAGTGCTTCCAGAGCTTCATTAATTTTTTTCTTAACACTGATTGAATTCTATTAGGGCAGAGTCCAGTATATTTTTCCCACATAGTATCATTTAAAAGAAAAATGTGCCAATGAAACTCAAAACTTCTCTTGGATGTGCCATTTTAATTAATAGGCTGGAAAATAGATTTACAAACAATTAACATTCCCTAACAATGCTTTCAACATTATCTCAGGTCTATAAGCATTAAAAGTGAATTCTTGAGTATTTTGGATGATTTGAATATTTCATAATCACTTTTAGGAATAAATATGAGTGAAGAGTAACATAAAGTTTATTTTTAACTATGTTATGAGTAGTCAGATTTATGAAAAATTAAGTTTACTTAAAGGAAGTTCCCTTAGGACTCTGATCAAACAACAATAAATTAATATTCAAAGAGAGCAACAATGAAGTGTATTCCTCACCTTAAAAATAAATGACAGATTCAAAACACAGAGTGAAGGACGTGATTTGCTTGATTAAGTAATGAAGGTTTAATTTTTCTTTCTAATTTTCCTTTTTTTACATTTGCAGGAAGATTAGAAGAAAAGATAATAAATACCTAACATTTGCTAAAATGATAATTTTTTTTTAAGTTTTGCAAAAAAATTGTGTGAATTTTGGGAGTCAGAGTATAGGACTTTATTTTTTCATAAAACATAAGGACTTTTTAATGTTTATTTGAACTAAAAATAAATTTATTTTTCTTAATATCAGTAGTAAATTTTTTCTAAAAATAAAATAAAATAATTTTAAAAATAAAATAAAAAATATTAGTACTAAAGATGAAATTTGTTACTATATACAATTTCCCCCCTGAACTCACAAATTCTGTATTTTATTTTTTAAAAACAATTCTTTAAACAAATAGGTGCTAAGAACTCTGGTTCATTTTCTGATTTGGAAAAATAAAATGAAGCATCTCTTCACTATGTAAATTTTTTTCTCTCTGCTAAGTTCCTATAGAAGCCTCTATTTTGGGGGCAGATACAGGCCAGTCATGCTTCATTGCCCGCATGACTATGCCTTAGACTTTAGTGGATTCTGTCACAATGCCACTACTCAGTACATTATTTTCCTAGTCATGTTTTTTCAGCATTCCTTTATACAGTATATTCCCTCATTAAAATATAATCTATTTGAATGCATGGAATCTTTTTTTGCTTTTATTTGTGCTCCCAGTATTTAGAAGAGTTAATAGCAAACAGTAGGAATTTATTAAATACATAAGCTGCTGGCCTGAGTTTGTGAAAAAGTTATAGTTATAACTAATAAGTGTACAGAAATTATATTTCTAATTTGAGAAAAAAACATGCAAATCAAATAGCAAAAATAAAATTCAATTGTTAATCACATAATTGGTTTAGATATGCATTTTCATTTTGTGTTAAAGAAATAATTTTAATATGGATATATTTATTAGTAACAAATTAAGGATTTCATTTTTCTTAATTTGAAAAATTATTGGTTAATAATTTGTCTGCTTTCATCAAAATTAAAAAATATTTTGCATATGAGAAAATTATCTATTTTATAAAAATATATTTCAATTTCATTTGTTAGCAATTTGAAACTACATTCAAAAGAGTTACAGCAAATATGTACATGCATTGTCTCAATGATACCTCTACTAGACATATACTCTAAAAAAAGCCAAACATAGACAAAATATGTAAGAAGCAATATTTGTAGCAATACTTTTTGCAACAAAGAGTGGGAAACAAAATGAGTTTAGAATTAAGGAAGGAGTTAACAAAATGTGATATGTGAACATATGATGGAATCATTTGCTACAAATTGAAAAATGAAAGGTATAGAATCAGAAAACCTTGGAAAGACATAGTCTGCCTTAGTTAAGTGACTAGAAACACAGGAAAATTATAATGTTTTTATGATATTATAAACAACGATGACAAAATATTTTGTCATATCTCTGATAAAACATGACTTCAGAAGTCTGATGTTGAAGCTTGCTTCCCATATCTTGAAAAAGGTTTGATAGACTATATGTTCAGAATGGAAAATGCATTTTTATATATAGATAATATGCCATTTTTACCTAACTAAAAATAATTATAAGAAAATGCCTTTTTATAGAGAGAATTAGTGATTGGTAATATAAATATTTTTAAAAGCAAAGAAAGAAAATGTCAAAAACAGATTTTTAAAATATACAAAAGGAGATTGAAGTATGTTCAGTAAAAAATACAGAAAAGGGGGTCAGCTGGGTGGCTCAGTGGACTGAGAGCCACGCCTAGACACGGGAAGTCCTAGGTTCAAATATGTCCTTAGACACTTCCCAGATGTATGACACTGGGCAAATCACTTAACCCCATTGCCAAGCCCTTACCACTCTTCTGCCTTGGAGCCAATACACAGTACTGACTCCAAGACTGAAGGTAAGGGTTTTAAAAAAATGCAGAAAAGAATGACAGTTTTCTTATTATCTTTTTGTATTTAATAAATATTTTAAAAACTGTGCATAAGCAAATACAAAACATTCCCCAATAAACTAATGGTCAAAGGATGTGAAGAGGCAATTCTCATGAGGAAATTAAAACTATCCTTAGGTGTCTGAAAAAATGCTTCAAATGACTATTGATTAGAGAAATGTAAATTAAAACCACTATGGAGTAACACCTCAACACCTACCAAACTAGTCAAGATTAAAAAAAAGAAAATGATAAATCTAGGAAGGGATGAAAATAAAAAAAAAGTTGGCACACTGATACACTGCTGGTCGACCTATGAACTGATATGATATTACCATGAATACTATCAGAATAGAATCTAGAACCATGCCCAAAGACCATCGAACTCTACATACTTTTTGATCCAAAGAGTCTGTATCCCAAAGAGAATAAAAACAGGGAATATTTGCACAAATAATTGCAAAAAATACTTGTACAAAAATATTTATAGAAACTTTTTATGTGGTGGCAAAGAACTGGAAATTGAAGGGATGTTCGTCTACTGCAGAATGTCTGAACAAGTTGTGGTATATAATTCTATCTATTGTGCTATAAAAAATAAGATGATCACAGAAAAACCTGGTAAGATTTATATAAAGTAATGCAAAGTGAAGTCAGCAGAACCAGGAGAACACTGTAAAGCATACCAACCATTGTGAACAATGATCAACTGTAAAGGGCAAATATTATCAACAAGGCAAGGATCCAGGACAACTCCAAGGGACTCAAGACTATTCACTGATATATACAGGACTGACAGAGTATGAGTACAGATTGAAACATACCATTCTTCACTTAATTTCCTCCATTAATTTTTAGTGTAATCAATAGGTGTCTTGTTTCATGTGATGAACATGTAAACATGTATTATATTATAACACATATATAACATGTATAAATATATATATATATATAAACATATATACATATAACTATATAACCTGTATATATATACCTGTATCATATTACCTGCCTTGATGAGGTGGTATGAGGGATAGGAGGGAGAGAAAATCAATTACAAAATGGCAGAAAATGATTATTAAAAATTGTATCAACTTATAATTTGGAAAAATGAAATTTAAAACTATATGTAGGTAATTTACATTTTCATATGCAGAGGGTTCCAAAAGTCTTAGTACATTTAAAATTAATCTAGATTAAAATTGTGCTAATATTTCAATATTGTAAAATCTTTTTTAGCTCCTGGGGCAGCTAGGTATCAGAGTAGATAGAGAGATGAACCTGGAATCAGAAAGATTAGAATTCAAATCTGGCCTCAGATATTTCCTTCCTTCTTCCTTTGGACCATAACAGTGTATGAATTCAGAGTAATTTAGAGGTAATAGTCCAATCCTCTTATTTTATAGTTGAGGAAATAGTCTGAATTAGTTACCCCAAGTTGGGAAGTAGCAGAACTGGGATATGAATTCAGATAATTCAGATGCAGTGTTTTTTCCATCCTATCGTGTTGTCTATTCATGTTATTGAAATTTATCAAATTCACAGTTAATAAAAGGAAAAAAATCTGAAAGAAGATTATAAATTTTTAAAAGAAAAAAGGGAAGAGTATATGTGATGGGATGGTGTGCATTGGTGAATAACTTTTGGAAATTATAGTAATAATGAATAATATTCCTAAGTACAAAGAGAATAAATGTATTATAAATACTAAACCATTAAATATATAATATCAATTTAAAAAAGTAAAGATTGTGATGAGATTTGGCTTTAATAGCATTACTATACTTCAGAAATCTATAATTTTTTATCTATTGTGTATTTTTTTCACCAAGGCAAGGGTACAATACTATTGTAATTCAGTAGATCGTTTTTTTTTCTTTTTTTCTTTTTTAATTTTAAACTCTTAACTTCTGTGTATTGACTTATAGGTGGAAGAGTGGTAAGGGTAGGCAATGAGGGTCAAGTGACTTGCCCAGGGTCACACAGCTGGGAAGTGTCTGAGGCCGGATTTGAACCTAGGACCTCCCGTCTCTAGGCCTGGCTCTCAATCCACTGAGCTACCCAGCTGCCCCTCAGTAGATCGTTTTTAAGAGCTTCTGGGGCAGGGGAAAAAAACAAACAAACAAACAACTATCTCATTGTGGCCAACTGGGTGATGAACTTTTCAGAAGTGAAGCAGGCCAGTCTTGGGAAATGGATCTTAAAATCTTTGCAAGGTATTAGGACAGAGCAGAGTATATGATCCAGTGGCATAGCTATTGACACCAGAGAGGCAATAAAGACCTTAAAGGCATTAAAAGAAGGCTTTTGTCAGAATTTTAATATCTAAAATAATGAAAATAAAGGCTGTTTGGGATAATGCTTAGTGACTTGGTTCAAACACTGACTGACACATACTACCTCAATAATACAGAATAAGTTATTTAACCTGGTGTGACCTAGGAAAGTTTTGAAGGAGTAGAAGCTGCAAAGGAGCGACTTTTCATTTGGAGAGGGATACGCTCATTAGAAGATCTCAACACTGAAGAAATCATAGGTCTAATCTTTATTTCTATCCTAATAAAGATATTTATAAAAATAAAAACTGTTCACTTTACTGACAAAAGAGAAGTATTATAAAATACTTTTTTGGTTATTTGTATTTTGTTTCCTACTATAATTCATTTACAAGTACACTTGAGAAATATGAACATTAATGATTTATGTCTTTGACGTCATTCTTATTGATAGTAAATAGAAGGGAAAATCCATCAAGCATGAGAGCCCAAATTACATTTCTATGGATAATAACATTTTCCAAATATATCAAATGATAATACTAAGAACAATGATCATTTTTAACTTTTTTCATTCTAAAGACTTATTAATATCTAACATGATTATATTTCATTTATTTTGCTTAATAAGAATCATTTATCATTAAACATTAGTTGGTTTTTTTACCAAACTCAACTTGCACATTTCCAAAAAGAAGAAAACTATAGTTTAGAGTTGTTAGTACTCTAATTATATTAAAATAGAAAAAAACCCATCATGCCTCCTCATATTAGTTTGGCTAATTACATTTCTTTTCCATTATTCTGTTTACTGAAAAACATACAGGACTACATGAAGGGCTAGCCCTGGGCAAAATGGTAAAATAGATTAATGTCTCCCTTCAATGAATACTCTGTTCAGAGCTGTTCTTCTCTATATCAGTGCTCACCTATCTCTCCTAAAGAAGCCTTAGATGGATGGCAAAATCTCTTAAATAAAATTTTGAAGGCACAAATGCAAACAAGTCTAATAAGGAATACATGAGCCTGAAATAAATAATGTATTTTTAAGTCATGAAGAGGATATTAACAAGGGCAGATAACAAAGGGTGATATAAGAATATAATCATCAGCACTAGAACTTGAAATGAGCTGAGCTGAGTAATGATTGCTGAAGACAACTCAGAATTGTTGTTTATAAGCAATATTGGAAAAATTAGTTTGCTAAATAATAAAGATACTTGCTGTTCTGGGTAGTTAGGATGATCTTAATGGAGAGAGGGTAGAACTACTGAAATAATATTTTCTTTCCATTTTTCATATCATTATAAAAGGAGGCAGCCCATTCCCTTTTTTGGGTATTCTGTTTTTTCCTGAAGGGTTTTTGCCAATTTGTTGAAAACCAAGTTTTAAAGATCATCAAGAAAAATAGAGCAATGCATCATGGTTCAAGCCTTGTGAGCCTATTACAAACAATTACAACTATTACAAAATAACATGTCCTAGCATAGAAATAAGTACACTTTTATAGCAACAAAATAAGAAATTCTGAAATTTAGTATATAAGAAGAAAGTGTCTATTCTTTATTATAGAAGTTTATAAAGCAAACAGTATATAAATATTTATTTAGCAATATGTAAATATTATGTAAGTATTTCATGATAAGGTATAACTTTAATAGGAAAAAATATGAAATACATTTTGAAACATACTCTCCATTTTGCAAGAAGTTGGTACAACTGTTTTCTTTCTCTTTTTTCTTGAGATTTGGGCGCTCAAATTTTCCCTTTCTTTTGTCTTGGATAAGATTCAATTGCTTCTGCCTATGTATTTGATATCCTTTCACTTACAGGCAGAGTTTCGCCTACTATTAAAGTCTTCAAAGCTTGCTGAAAAGGATTTCATATCCTGAATAATGTAATTGCAAGTACTCTATTCAATGAATGTGCTTATCTTAAAATGAGGTCTCAAGACTAGATGTCACTTTACTAAAAAAATAAAAAAAAAGAATGAACTGCTGGCTATCTTACAAAAAACTGCAAGAATATATATGTAAATTCATAACTTCCAAAATAAATAATTCACAGGTATTGTGCATTATAAGTCACAAAAATTTAATTTCTTAGTTCACAGTTCATTAGTACAGAGAATTTAAAAACAATGAGAAGATTATGCCAAAATGTGTCAAAATGACAGATCAATTCTCTTGTCTTTGATATCAGTAGATTTCAAATGGTGGTAGAGATCAGTCAGATTCACTTATTTCATTTAATTGAATGTTCATATTTTTACGTGAGATAGTTGCCCACAAGGTGAGCATACATCATGTCTACCAAATTATAAGTACAATAAAAATGTTTATTATTAACAATTGTAGTTATACAATAAAAGTAGACCTCAGGATATTTTAGTATATTTCAGAATGAGAGGTAGCCAAGGAAAATAGTTAAGCACAATGAATACAGGGTCAGTGAGGAAACAGTAGGGATAAATTTAGCAGATTAGGGGGGAAACAAAATATAAGGATGTAGCTGTCTTAAATGCTCATAATTTTTCCCCCACATTAGTTATAAGGTATAAAAAAAGCTTGCATAAAATATATCAGCATTATCTTTAAGGGTTTGTGGAGCTGTTTTTTAGGATAGAGGCAAATATTGTAACAAAAGAGAAATGGTAGACTTCAAGTGAATGCAATTCCTAACAAAATTCTAGGTACAATTATTAACTCGATGACTTAGGAAAACTTAAAAAGAGAAGCTATGTCAAGAATCATGCAATGCTAAAGCTAGAAGAAACGATGAAGAACATTTAGCCTCATGCCTTATTTTCTAGCAAATGAAATTCTTGAGAGATACTTGCCAAAGAAAGCTCAGTACCATAACCAGGACAAGAATCCCTTTCTCCTAAATTCTGGTTAATGTTTTGTCATGATAGTCTTTGATTGATAGGAGAGAGAAATGTGGGTTGAATGGTAACCAATTTGATGAATTTGGAGTTAATTGAATAGACAAACCCAAATAGTGTTCACAAATAAATAACTCCCAACCTGAAGAGTAGTGTCCTCTAATGATTATCAGTTTCATCCGTCCTTGTCCCTGTTCTATTCAAAATGTTTTATTAATACCTTCAATGAAAAAATAGATAATAAACATAAAATTACTGATATGTTAAAATTATCTAATAATTATATAGCTAAGGGCATAGAAGATAGGATCAAAAAAGACTCTTGACTAGCTGCAATGATGGCCTAAATCTAAATTTGTAATTTATTGGATTTACATTTAAAACCTTACACTTCATTTAATTAACACCCCTAACCTTCTCTGCCATATATAGGCTGGCAAAAAAGAGGGGTGAAACTAAAATTTAATCTTAAATTATCAGAAACATTCTGTCAAGAACAAAGGGAATAATAGTCTTACTAGAATGTACAACATCCTGCAACAACTCCAAACTATGTTTCTCCTAGTAGTAGCCTCTCCAGAGGCTGAGAGCTCCCAATCTTTGAGGCACAGATGCTAAGTTTCTAAACACATTTCCCCATTCTGTAGCTTGCCTATTTCAGCAAAGTCACAACACCACCTGTCAAGAGGCATCGCCAGCAATCACACCTATTGAGCACAGTAAGAAGAACCTATACTTATCTTATTCTTTTGATGGCCCCCAATCCACTATTTGACCTAAGCATTCCCTTCAAAGCATAACTTGGCCATCTGGCCCTGCAGAGAAGCTCTTTTTAAGAGAATCCAGCTCTTTTGCCTCCCCAAAATTGCATCTACTGGCTTCTTCATTTCCAAGTTGTAAATGTGGCCAGAGTCCAAGGCATTGAAAGAGAATTAATCCCCAAAGGCATCTTTCAGAGATAACTGAATGCCTTCCTGGTCCTAGCAGGTATGTCTTGTATGAAGTTTTTAATTCCTTATCTAATTCTTTCTTCCATGGATCTCACTTCTTTTCCATTTTTCCCTAAAGCATTATCATTCTATTTATAAAAATATTTAACTCTTTTTTTTTTGCTCTTGCTTCATCTTTTTCTCAAATTTTTAGTTTAATTTGTGTCTAAGCTGTGCTTTTTTTTCTGAAGCATTTATTGTTGTGAATGTTTTGAATTCATTCTCTTCTGTGTTTGTATTTTGAACTCCCTATCACTATAATAGATCATCATGTTGTGTTTCTTTTTTGGTTTTCTTATTCCTCCAGCCTCCTTTCTGGCTTTAGGCTTGATGTTAGGGTTGGCTCTGCCACACTTTTGGAGGGAAAGTCTGGGTCTTTCTTGTTACTGTATTCTTATTATTCCAAGAACCTAAACTAGAGATTTGCAAGATTTAGTGTTCCTCTTTAATCTGAGTTTCCTGACTTGGTTATTCTACTATAGGACAGGCTATCTATGTACTTCAGATGAGTCACAGAACTACTATTGCTGTTACTGGCTTCTAAACTTCTTTCTTTCTCAGTGTGCCACCCAAATTCTCCACTGTGCTATGCACATCTTTGCCATGGATCTGGACCTGGGACTGGGCAGTAGATGACAAAGCTGCCAGTTACCACTCATCCCATTCTGAGTTCCCCAGTTTGAATCCGGGGGTGGCCTAATATGGACCTGGCATCTCTTTTTGTGTTGGTATGCATAGTTTCCGTTGGGCACTGAAGTGTTAGCCATGCCCTTTGCTCCTTTTTCAACTCTGTATCCAATATTTGCTGATCTTTCTGTTTTAGGATTCTTCCTAAACTTGGGCTGTCCAAAAGACTTACTGAGACTTTTTTTTCTGGATCTCTACATCAGCATTTGGTCTGTTACACTTATAGATCTGTTTGAAGGAATTGTGGACAGGATCTCACCTGCATTGCCTCTTTCTACTTTGATGTCTTGGCTCTTCTCCTTGTATATCTTCAAGAGCTTAAATGGCCACTTGTTAAACATACAATAGGCTGGGCATACTGGTTCTCTCGTGTAATCTCTTATTCTAGGATAAGATGAAGCTGGTAGATTATTTTAGCTCTGTAGTTCTAAATAAAAGACCTAAATACAAATCAGCATCTGTACAAAGTCTAGTCAAAGCGCAGGGGGAGGAAGCATCTGCTAAAAGAGAAGGAGGTTGGACCATCTTGGAGAAATGCCATAGGTCCAAAAGTTTGGTCCTAATTAGCAGTGAGATTCAGCCTGAATGACTGTTGTATTTCCAACTTGATGGAAATAGGGATACATGATCTAAAATAAAAAAGAAAAAAGATATCCTGTAGATAGAATTAACATGTTAGGCACAGTTTTGACGAGATGAACTCTAAATTTCCCTCCATCTCCAAGATGAGAAGATTTTTATGATAAATACATATGCAAAAACACATTTAGCAGATATTATGGGTCAGAGAAAATGCTGTTATAAAACTCTAGAGGAATATAATGTTCTGTCTATTCTTCTCTAATGATAGAATTTTTGTAAGATAGGTATTATTCTAAATTAAACTACAACTTGTCTCTCACATCACTGATAGAAAAGAGTAGGAAATATATGAGATTTAACTCTGTTTAGTGTTTATGAAATACTTTTAGGTTTTTTTCATTGCTTTTTTAAATCATTTTTTTAGATAGAGCAAAATACTCCTTTAAAATCTCTCTTACAAGAAATGTCGCAATTATAGATCAAATAAATGTTTTTGAATTTAATAAGAATTTCCATTAAAGAAAAAATATAATTTAAAAGGGGAATAAACAAAATTTGTATTCTTTGGTAATATTTGAATATGTCTTTAGTAAAATAAACTGAGGAAAATCTTGGTATTTAATGAGAAGTTATCAAAACTTCATGAGCACCCTGCTTAAAGCTATTTATGGCTTGTAAATCTGGTAAAGGTAACACAAATGCACACATACACCCATGCATGCACACCACCTTAAATTTTCATTCCATTTTTGGCATTGTATAAAGATCATTCATACCTCGACTAACAACTTAAAAATATGATATAATATAGAAAGATGGGAACATTATCATTCCTTACTAAAAAATATCACTTCATGTAGAATGTGATTTGGATTATCTTTCTCTTTAAGATAATTTAACTATAGCCAATCATTATTTTAAAGTTGGTGAATTTACTGTGAGCCTTTGGAACATAATGAATGTATGGTTAGATATTTGTCCAACTTCTGGAGCAATGTCATCAGCCACTTATGAAGCTTACAGGATATTAAGTGACTGGACAGTATCACCAACAAAGAGCAGAGAAGGCTGGAGTAAAGACAACATTGTAGTATTGAAATGATACTTATTTCAATACAATTTAGTGTAAATGTACATATGGGAAAGATTGATGATTAGATATCCAAGCAGCTATTGTATGTTGTACTGAAGTATAGTTGGGAGAAAACAAAAGAAAAAAAATAAGTACGTGGGGAAGATAAAACCCAAAATCACAGTCTTGAAAATGACAACAACAGAAAGACCAATAAGTCTATCAAGATAACATTTCTTTCTTGGAAAAAAGTTATTGGGACAACTGTGAATCTAAGCCGCAAAACTATAAACAGTGGTTAACTCTTCACAGGGCATCTGAAGCTTCTGAAACTTGGAAAAACTTATTTACTAAAGTGCTGAAAGACAAGTAGTAATTTTGTGTCTGATAGATATTCGTTAAGTGTCTACCATGTCTCATGCTTTGACACATGTGTCTGTATGTGTTTTAGTTGTACACAAATATAAAGAACTATTACTGGTATTAGTACACTGTATTAAAAACAATTATTTGGGACCAATCTGATAAAATTTTAATTTAACAAGCATTTGTTACTTTTCACTAATTTACATGTCAATATTTTTAGCCATGGGGATACAAAGATGAAATTAGCCATAGTCCCTATTCTCAAGGAACTTATACTGTAAAGAATATTGTATATATAGTATCTATATTAATTAGGTCCTTAAGACATCATTTATTTATTATTTCCATCAAGGTGACACTTGGAAAACCACAGCTTAATCCTCTAACCAATTTAATCAGTTAAATAATTACTCTCTTTCTCTTTGAACTGCTAATATCAAAAGTATTATTTATTAATTTCAAATTTTTAAGACATTTTGTGCCTTGTGAATAAAATGTCAGAATATTGCTTTTGGCATGTTTGGTTTTATTTTTAGCATTTTATTTTTTAATTTTTTAAAAATATTTGTCCATGGTTACATGATTAATGTTCTTTCTCTCCCCTGTCCCCTCCCCCTTCCCAAAGCTGACAAGTAATTCCATTGGGGTACATGTATTATTATTCAAAACTTCTCTCCAAATTATTCATTTCTATAATAGAGTAATCTTTTAAATCAAAATCCCAAATCATATACCCATATATACAAATGATAAATCACATGTTTTCTTCTGGATTTCTACTCCCACAGATCTTTTTCTAGATATGGATAACATTTTTTCTCATAAATTCCCTGGAATTGTTCAGGAATTGTTCATTGCTATTATTAGCAAAGTATCACATTTGATTGCCCCACAATGTTTCAGTAACTGTATACAATGTTCTCCTAGTTCTGTTCATTTCTGTCTGAATCTATTCATGTAAATCTTTCCAGTTTTTTGTAGAACTCAAGAGTCCATCTCTCCTTATAGCACATAGTATTCCATCACCCTTAAATGCCATAATTTGTTCATCCATTCCCCAATCAAGGGACAACCACTCATTTTCCAATTTTTTTGTCACCACAAAAAGTGCAGCTATAAATATTTTTGTGCAAACAGGTTCATACCCATTTTTTTTATCTCTTTGTGTTACAAACCTAGTATTGGTATTGCTGGATCAAAGGACATGCACTCTTTTAAAGTCCTGTGGGCATAATTCCAAATTGCTTCCACAATGGTAGGATCAATTCACAACTCCACCATCAGTGCATTAGTATTCCAATTTTGCCAAATCCCCCCAAACATTTATTATTTTCCTTTTCTGTCATATTGGCCAATATGTTAATTATGAAGTGGTACCTCAGAGTTGTTTTGATTTGCATTTCTCTAATCAGGAGAGATTTAGATCACTTTTCATATGATTATTAATAGTTTTAATTTCTTCATCTGAAAACTGCTTATTCCTATCCCTTGATCATTTTTCAATTGGGGAATGACTTTATTTCTTGTAAACTTGTCTTAGTTCTTCATTTATTTGAGAAATTATACCTTTGTCATAGAATTTTGTTATAATATTTTTCCCAGTTTGTTCCTTCCCTTCTAATTTTGGTTACATTGGTTTTGTTTATAGAAAACCTTTTTAATTTAACATAATCAAAATTATTCATTTTATATCTTGTAATATTCTCTGTCTCTTGTTTGATCTTAAATTCTCCCCTCCCCCATAGATCTGACAAGTATACTATTCTACATTCATCTAATTAACTTATATATCACTCTATATTTTAGTTGTATACCAATTTGAATTTATCTTTGTCTGGGGTGTGAGATATTGACCTTAACCTAATTTTGGCTATACTGTTTTCCAATTTTCTCACTAGTTGTCAAATAGTGAGTTCTTATCCCCAAAGCTGTGATTTTTGGGTTCACTAGATTGCTGAAGTCATTTAGCCCTACTCTATTCCACTGACAGAACCCTCTGTGATTAAAAGGAAACCATTTATAATGAAATACAAATCAAAATACTAAACAACAAAAGGGAAGAAAACACTATGCAAATACATATATATCTAGAATACTTTATAATGTAAATGGGATCTAATCATTGAGAGAAGAGTCCTGTGGGGGAAGGAGAGAGAAGGTCTACTGCAAAGGTGGAATTTGAAAAGAATCTGGAAGTATACCAGAGATAGCAAAGAATAGGAGGTAAATAGATAGAGCATTCTAGGCCTTTGGGAAGAACAGAGCAAATGCAGAGCCAGAAATAGAGGATTGAGTGTCCTGTGTGAACAGTATATAGGCTATGTGACTGGCCTTAAAATGCTTTGAGAGGAGTAGAATATGAGTTCACAAGAAAGGTAGGAAAGGAGAAAAAATACTGTGAAGAATTTTATTTTTTTAATTAACTAATTTTATTTTTAGAAAAATATTTCACGGTTATATAATTCATGTTTTTACTTTACCCTTCACCCCCTCAAGCCCCCCCCCCCCACATAGCTAACTCACATTTCCACTGGTTTTAATATGTGTGGTCAGTAAAGATTTATTTACATATTATTGATAGTTGCATTGGTGTGGTCCTTTCCTGTCTACATCCCCAATCATGTCCTCATCAACCCAAGTGTTCAAGCAGTTATGTTTCTTCTGTGTTTCCTCTCCTGTAGTTCTTCCTCTGAATGTGGGTAGCGTTCTTTTCCATAAATCCCTCAGAATTGCCTTGGGTCATTGCATTGCTGCTAGTACAGACGTCCATCACATTCGATTTT
The DNA here is from genome assembly GCF_016433145.1 of Gracilinanus agilis. NCBI lineage: Eukaryota > Metazoa > Chordata > Mammalia > Didelphimorphia > Didelphidae > Gracilinanus > Gracilinanus agilis. The sequence goes on along the minus strand of NC_058133.1, from coordinate 89,910,559 downwards.
ACCACAGTGTATCAGTCTCTGTGTACAATGTTCTTCAGACTCTGCTCCTTTCACTCTGCATCAATTCTTGGAGGTCTTTCCAGTTCACATGGAATTCCTCCAGTTTATTATTACTTTGAGCACAGTAGTATTTCATCACCAACATATACCACAATTTGTTCAGCCATTCCCCAATTGAAGGGCATACCCTTGCTTTCCAGTTTTTGCCACCACAAAGAGGGTAGCTATAAATATTTTTGTACAATTCTGTTTATCTATGATCTCTTTAGGGTATAAACCCAGCAATGGTCTGGCTGGATGAAAAGCCAGGTATTCTTTTATTGTTCTTTGGGCATAATTGCAAATTGCCATCCAGAATGGTTGGATCAGTTCACAATTCCAACAGCAGTGCATTAACATCCCAATTTTGCCACATCCCCTCCAACATTCATTATTCCCCCCTGCTATCATTTTAACCAATCTGCTAGGTGTGAGGTGTTACCTCAGAGTTGTTTTGATTTCATTTCTCTAATTATTAGAGATTTAGAACACTTTCTCATGTGCTTATTGATACTTTTGATTTCTTTATCTGAAAATTGCCTATTCATGTCTCTTGCCCATTTATCAATGTGAAGAATTTTAAATGTTAAATGGAGTATGTATTTGATCCTGGAGGTATTAGGAAGTCACTATAGTTTATTGTTTGGGGAGTAACATGCTCAAATTTTGACTTTAGGAGAATCACTTTGGTAACTGACCAAAGGATAGTTTGGAGGGAAGAGACTTGAAGGATGGATATCAATTAGAATGTTACTGAAATAGTCTTGGTTAGAAATTAGGATGGATTGAGATAACTATGTGAGTGGACATAAAGGGATGGATAAAAGAGATGTCAAGTTTTTTTTTTTAAAGAGAAGATTTGAAAATAGATTGATGGAATCCAGTGAGATGAATATAAGTGCTGAATATAGGATGATAATGAGTTTGATAATCTGATAGACTAGAAGGATGGTATTAAACTTTATGATTTAAAGAAAGCCAGAGAGGGAGGAGGGAAGAAGACTTTGGAAGGAAAATGAGTTTTGTTTTATATAGGTTGAGTTGGAGATACCTATTGGATAGGAGAGAGATTGGGGCTCTTTATCTGGACCTGGAAATCATTTGCTGTTAGTCTAACACCTGGTAGCTGATGATATATAATATTTTATGTTATATAATAATAAACAATAAAAATAATACAATAATTTGTATATTAATTTGGATAACACAAAGATTTGGAGAGAGGCTATGCTTGGACAAAGAGCACAGTTTTCATATCCATGAATTATAGTTTGGAATTCCTACAACTGGAAAAGTATCAAAGAGTGTCATTATTTTTTAAATTAAGTAACATTTAAAAAAATAAAACCTTAAACAAAAAATTGTGGACTAGATCCAGGAAGAGTTTCAGTTTATGTGGCCATTCCAGGTCTCCCTTTGAGGTATGATCTCCTGGCATGTGGTAAAGTTGTGTTCTCTGAGCTCTTAGAAGGTCTATATTAATACAAATAGCAAATTGTAAGAGTATAATCATAAAAGAGTGTTGACATGAGTCAATAGATGCCAGTACTGTGTTGACGAAGTTGGAAGGGAAGAGTTTAGTCTGTAAGATACCCACTGGAGTGCAAGAAAAGGTCCTGGAGCAGTGCAGGGGAGTTGAGGGGGAAGGATGTAAAAAAGACCAAATGAAGATCCATAATGGAGCTGATTTGGAGTGGCACTGGGTAATCAAAAGTTCAGACTGTTCCAGGGTACTTGGGAAGATGCAAGGACCTGGATGGTGAATAAAAACACAAGATTTTATTCCTGTACCATATTGACACTACATAGAATCAGAGATTTAAGGCTAGAAGGAACTAATAGTGCAGTGGTCACCAAGTCTAACACCATCATTTTAGAGATAAACTAATGCCTGCAGAGATGATGTGGTTCATCCAAGATGGATATGTAGTAAATATAAAAGACAGGATTTGAACTCAATCACTCTGACTCCAGGTCCAACAAAATTTTCTCTTGTTCCACAAAGCAGAGAAAACACCATAACTTCAGTTAAAAATACATCTCCCCAAATTTAGTGCAAGGCTTTATATAAGAGTATATATAGTCACTCAATATTTGTTTATTGACCTCAATAGAAATTGTTTTCTCTTTATAACTTTATAACTTTATCATTTCTTGCCATATTATTTCCTATTTTTATGCCCTCAAAACCCCCAAAATTGTAAGCACTTTTCCTTAGCACAGAAAACATTCAATGAATATATATTGAGTGAAATTTCTTATTTATTGACCTCAAAGTGCTTTAGTAAAACATATGGAAAGAAGGGAGGGAGTAGAATACCCAAAAGCAGTAGGTTTAATGATGGCAAATGTTAGAACTAAAATAAATAAGTGTATTCCTGATTTGCTATGATCAGATATGTTGTCTTAATAGATGGGTCGCAAAATGTATGTTGTAACAAAGGTATAATTTTTTCTTTGATTTGTACATCCCATGCATACACTGCAAAACAGCTTTCATTTATCAATGCACAGTAATTTTACTGATGAAAGCTACATTGAGAGCAATTTAATAGCCAAATGCAACAATAAATTTGCATCTTTTATGACTGGAAAATCAAATATACATTTCATTTTATTTATAGTATTTGCAAGCAGAACTTCATTTTACTCATCATTCACCATTGTTCTTAGCACCTTCCAGAATTTTTGCCTGTAGCTTTAATGCTTCAGCATTTATGGAGCGAGAGACACTAGCTAAGTCCAAACATTTTCGATTTCTATTAATAATGTTATCTCCCAACAGCTCAATACTAAGATTAATCTCGAACTATGTCTACCCAGCACAGATTAATCAAACATGAAAATAGTCAGTTGGTCTTATCATTTGGAATTCCTATGAATATTTTACAAGGCAAGAGCCAAAGCAGACATGGCAGATGAAGTCCTGGACTTGGTTTAAAGAAGATCTAGGTTCAAATATTCTTTCTAGAAGTTCTGATTTGATCTTAGACCAGAAAGTTAAACTTTCTGGGCCCCAGGTTTCCCATATGCTAGATGGGAGAATTGAACAAGATGACCTTTAATTTCTCTTGTAGTTCTAAATGGTATTATTGTGGTCATTTATAAAAATGACCAACAATCAGGGGCAGCTGGGTAGCTCAGTGGAGTGAGAGTCAGGCCTAGAGACAGGAGGTCCTAGGTTCAAACCCAGCCTCAGCCACTTCCCAGCTGTGTGACCCTGGGCAAGTCACTTGACCCCCATTGCCCACCCTTACCAATCTTCCACCTTTGAGACAATACACCGAAGTACAAGGGTTAAAAAAAAAATGATCCACAATCAAAAGAGCCAACCAGTTTCCGGGTTAAGATGGCGGCAGAGTAAGAAGCAGCTCTTAACCTCTCCTGACCAAAACACACAAAACTCCTCAAGGGGACATAAAAACAAGTCCAGATGAACAGAGGAACCCCACAACAGGGCACAGCGTGGAAGGT
>NC_058133.1:89883549-89902414 GCF_016433145.1 Gracilinanus agilis | reverse complement strand
TGTCTCTCTGTCTCTCTCTCTCTCTCTGGCTCTGTGTCTGTGTGTGTGTGTGTGTGTGTGTGTGTGTGTGTATGTGAATTTGGGTTTGAAATTGAGAGGGATGACTTTAACACGTCCTGGTCCCTCAGTGCAAATTTAGTAGATTCATTTTTTTTCATCAGTGCTTTTTTCGTGACTAGACCACAGAGGAAGTGGGTAAATAGATAATTTTCTTCATTTGATTACCAAAAGGCATGGAGAAATATTTTATAGACTACATGCCTATAGTCAATTACCCCCAAACCCATATGTTATCTATTTTTCCACTTTTTGGGTATTACACGACAGGGCAAACAGGTAAAGACTGAAGTTATTCTGGATTGTCTTCCTTTTGCATAAATGCTTTTGCCTCCCACTTGATATACACACTCTGAGGTTTCTCCCTCGTGGAAGAAATAGTCAAAAAACTAATCATCAGACCAATTATATGACCTGTTTTATTTTCCCCATCATTTTACAACAATTAGTCTTACCAGGGTTTTACCCTCAGCAGCCTCAGAGAAAGTAAAACAAAACAGAATTCAAAATTATATGCTCAAGTTGTCAAAAGCTTCCCCAAAAAACAAACAAAAAAACTATTCCTTATGATCAGCTTATAATTATAGAACCAACACAAAACCCCAGGAAAAGCAATTATTTCCTGTTAATATAGAGATTTGGTATTGTCATAGCAAGGCCAACCTATTACTGAATTGCTTTCTCTGATGGCTGGGGATTCACACAGTCAATGTTTGGCATGAAAATACTACAATATAACCTAAAAATATTAGCAGTGACAGGCTGCAAATAAAGGGTTCTGTATCACAAAGATTGTACTTTTATATCTAAGCAGGTTGCAGATTTTAAAATGAGAGACATCAAGTGTGAATTAGGTAGATTGAATGGTTTAAGTGGAGGGAAATGATTGAAGTTGAACCAAGCCCAGAAATTTCCATTGCAAGCAATTAATAGAAAAGATACCTGTTAGAATCAGTTATTTTCCATCACTTGACTGTAGCTTAGCTTTCAAGTCACACTCAACACTGTAACAACTGATTCATCAACAATGTTTTTCTTTTAAAATCATTTTAATTATAGGTGAAGGACACATAAAAGGGAAATTTCAGCCATAGATGCACAGTTTTTAACATATTCATTGGATAGTCTTATTAGAAGATTCCTGGCAATCCTGGCTCTTTTAATAGGAAATAATAGAAAAAAGTAAAGTTTGCTTATAATATATTCACACACAACTGAAAGGCAATTTATGAAATTTCTTTTAATATTTCACCTTTCAAAAATAAACAAATAAACTTGAATTGTGTAAATAATTAGTTCCAAATTATGGAATGTTTGATTAGTGAAGTACTAAACTAAGACAAACAACTGGTTTGATGGACAAAACATCAAGTCTCAAATCAGTAAGACTCAGATACAAATTATTTATCAGAATAGCAGTATAATATTGGGCAAGTTACATAAATATCTCTAGGCCTCAGTTTCCTCCTCTGTAAAATAAAAATAGTAATAGTATCTACCTTTCTGAATTGTTTAAATAAAATGTAAAACATTTGGAAAACAGTACAGTGCTAAATAAATGCTAATGGGTGGCTCATTAGCACAATTGTTGGAGTGCTGGGCCTGGAGTATCAAAAACTTATTTTCATGAGTTCAAATCTGGCCTCAGAAATTTAATAGCTTAGTGACCCTGGACAAAACACAACTCTATTTCCTTCAGTTACCTGTTTTCCTCAGTTTCCTTATCTGTAAAATAATTTTTAATAGGAAATCTTTGCCAAGAAAATCCCAAATGAGATCACAGAGTCGACACAAGTGAAAAAAACAAGCAAATAGAAATTGAATTATTAGTATTACTATTATCATTATTATATCCCATCTCAAACACTTAACTGTGATTGTGGATAAGTCATTTAACCTCTGCATTTCATTTTTCTCACATATAAAATTAGGGGAGTAGATGAACTCTGTTGTCCCTTTAAGCACTAATAATTTCACTCTTATTTGTCTTATGGAGAAGTTGTTTTCTCTTGAGACTCTTTTTGGCTCTATTTTTCTAAGACTTCTTTCTTCTCATTATAAATATGTGACATTAATCTCATTTCATTCATTATAATTACTTGTTAATGATCTGGAGGGAAAAAAGAAAAATTAGTCTGTCACTCCATGGGAAAAGGAATAGAAATGATAAGCAGAAAGAAAGAGGGGTAGATGGTAAAACTTACAAGGTGATGACAAAGAAATAGTTTAGAAGGAGAGGGTCAAAATAATAAAATAACTATAATTACATAATGAAAACAAAGACTAAGGAAGAAATTGTTAATTGCAAGGATCACGAACAAAGAATAAAAGTCTATTGTAGAAAGAAAAAAGAAGAGAATTACTTAAAATAATTAAGGGAAGAAATTGTTTTTTAAAAGACAGAGAAAATTTTAAAAGGATGAATTTATAACTGAAGAAGAAATAAAAGAAATCATATGAAAAACTATTTCACCCAATTATATGCCAGTAAATTTGACTTTTTAAGGGAAAGAGATGAATATTTACAAAAATATAAAATGCTCAGATCAATACAAGAGGAAAAGAGGATTTAAATAACCCAATATTCAAAAAAAGAACTTGAACAGTGAGTAAATGAATCCTAGAGTTAAATAACAGGAAAATATAAATTTATTAAAAATATATCAAAAATTTAAAGAAAAATAAATTCTAATACTAAGAAAAATGGTTAAAGAAAGTATGCTGCCAAATTTCTTCTATGATACAAATATGGTATTGATAATTTAAATTAGAAAGAATCAATGTAGAGGAATAAAAATATAGATATTAATGAATATAACTTGAAGCAAAAATATTAGCAAAGGATTTTTTGCTCAAATTTTTGCACAAAATTTCTACTAAGTGATCAGGCTGGATTTATTCCAGGAATACACACTTGGCATAAAGAAACCTTTAAAATTATTATCCATTTTAATAATGAGAATAGCAAAAATCATATGGTTATATCAATTTAAAAATATTTTGAGATGATATAACACCCATTGCTGTTTAAAAAACAAAAACAAAAACAAAAAAACAAAACAAAACAAAACAAAAAACAAAACAAAAAAAAAAAAAACAAGAGTTTCCCAAAAAGATCTAACTTAAAGCCGGGGTGGATGGGTGGGACATTCTTACAGTTCAAGAAAACATAGAAAGTTAGAAAGATCTGTGACATAGGGGAAGGGTTTTGTCTGAAGATCACAAGATTGAAACAACAAATGTCAGCAGTGTTGGAGCTCTCAAACTGGAGACAGTAAGGAGGTCTGGCAACTAGTCAGAAAGAGATTACAAGGTAGTCCTATGCAAGCTCTAAATGTAGTACCAGATGCATCTTTTTTTTTTTTTTTTTCAATTCCACTGCCTTCAGGAACATAGAGAAATATTTTTGGCCAAATGGAAGCCAAACCCCTGAGAGGCAACTGTCTGGAAACTTCGTTGCTTAAACCCTTTTCTTCTACCCAGTTCAAGAGAAGAAAGCAACCCTTTTGGTCAGAGAAGATGGAATACCTGAGAAGTAATATCTCTTCTGGCCCCAAGGGATCAGGGACTCTGGAGTCACTTTCAGTCCCAAGGCAGGAGGGGTTCTTCCTGGCTAAGGATCAAAATGAAGACCAAAAGAACAATGACCACCCTTCTCTCCACTTCATAATACCTTAGAAGAATAAAAAAAAAAAAAAAAAGACAAGCTAGTTCTGAAAACAGTAGTGTGGAAAAAGACTGAAGACTGAGATAGAGTTCTGATACCCTCAGACCAAGATCAGAGCCAAACATCAAAATTAAGTTTGAAATACAGAAGTAGAATGGGAAATGAGCAAATAACAATAAAAAAAAGAGAATTTAACTATAAAAATATGCCATGGTGAAGGAGAAGATCAAGATACAAGCACAGAAGATAATGAAATCAAAACAGAAAAAAAACCTCAAAAATGCAAATTAGACTCCTACTCAACAAGAATTTCTACAGGGGCTAAAAAAATGAATTCCAAAACCAAGTTAGAGTGGCTGAAAAAAATTAGGCTAAACAAGAGAAAACAAAGGAGAAAGATTATGAAAAGATAATTAACAGCCTCTAGTAGGCAAGATGTCAAAATAAGGAAGGAATACTATGAGGTCTCCCAAATGTACTTATAAACAACTATTAAAAAAACACAAAAACACACACACACAAAAAAACCCTCAAAATGAATTCTTATGTAGCAGATGCAATAAAAGACAGAGGAAACAGTTGTCTAGAGGAAGACAATGTTCAAGTTTTTTAAGAAAGATCTATCTCACTGGGGTAAGAGGAGAGAATAATTCAGGAAAGGCATTGTACAGGCAAACCATTAGTGAGGGACAAGGAGGAAATTCAGAGCAATCCAGTGTTTGTAGCATTCAGCCAAGCCATTTGCAAGTCTCCCCACAGAAAGGCAGCCATCCATTCCCCAGAAGTAAGGAAGAAATTCCCTATTATGTCTAGTGTATATATGTGTGTGTGTATACACACATATATCCAGTTTTTCTCTGATGGTCTCATTTCTAAGATATATATATATAGAATTGATTCAAATTTATAAGAATAAGAGCCATTCCCCCATTAACAATTGATTAAAAAATATGAAGAGATAGTATTCAGAAGAAGAAACCCAAGCTATAAGGAGTCATGTTTTTTTAAAGTGCATATCACTTTAATTAGAAAAATGTAAATTACAACTTTGAGGTTATACCAACCATATTGAGAGACTGACAAATATTTCAAATATTGGGGGTGTTGAGGGAAAATAAGTACAAGAAAACATTCACTCTTTCTGAAACTAAGAACTAGTTCATCAATACTTGAGAAGAATTTGGAACTATGCCACAAAAGCTTTTAAACTGTATGTTAAATGGATGATGTTGCTCTTACATCTATATCCCAAAGTGATCAAAGAAAGAGGAAAAAGAACCATATATTCAAAAAGATTTAAGTAGCTTTTCTTGTTGTGGCAAAAAATTGAAAACTGAAGGGATACCCATCTTTGGAGAAGAGTTAAACATGAAAGTTACAAAATACTATTGAGTTTTAAGAAATGATGAAGGGGTTAGTTACAGGGAAACCTGGGAGGCCTAAATAAACTGATAAGGAATGAAGGGAACAAAAACATGATAAGAATTTATGCACTAATAAAAACATAAAGATAATTGTTTTTAATTCTGATAAACATATTGACCAACAACAAGTACAGAAAACTTATATTGATACATTATATACTTATAGTGCAAATTGAAAGTTTATAGAATATATATATAGAGAAACATAAATTTGTAATTTCATATATCCTGATATAGATATAAATGTACACATATATTTCAAACATATATATGAATATGTACAAACATATTTATTTATATATGTAAGTATACACATATAAATGTATATGTTAAAGCTGTCATCAGTATAAAGTTATATAGATATAAATTCAGCTATAAAATCTCTATTGATATGTAGCTATAGACCTGTATTTATAGATGACTATGTTCATACATTTATATTTATATCTATTTATAATTATTCATATTTATGTTTCACATGTGAGATAAATCATAGAAAATAGATACATAGGTAGATAAAAAGATAAATATTGAACATACCAATGAAGGAATTTGTTTCATGTGAATATTTTTTACAACAAAAACTTTTATTTTCTTGCTTTTTTGAATATGTAGGTAGATGAGAGGAAAATAATGTGGATTTGAAATTTTTTAAAATTATTTTCATAAAATGAAAGAAGAAAGAAAAGTTTCTTAAAAGGGTAGAACTTAGCTGATTTTTAAAGCTAGCCAAGAAACAGAGATGATGGATGAGAGAGTTCCAAAAAGAGAGTCAGTGAAAATTCCCTGAAGGGAAAGATTAAGATTCTTTTAAGAATAACAAGCAGGGTGAGTGCCATAGTATTACAGATTACCTGGAGAAAACAGGGTAGAGTAATGAGTAAGATTTCTGGAAAGATAGTTGAAGGCCAGGTAATGAAGGGTTTTAAAAGACAAACTGGGGATTTTTCATTTGATCATATCTATATGGAGTCAAGAGAAAGCCACTGAAGTTGAATGAAGGATGATTGGGGGGTGATATACCAGAATTATACTTGAAGATTAATTTGGCACTTTAGAGAAAGAGATGGAGTGGTGAGAGATTTGAGCCAGAGACCAAAAAGAAGTCTATTGCAATACTAGTCATTTCTGGGGTATTGAGATCTGCACCAGGATGATGGTAGTCATACTTTTAGCTTGCCACTAAATCTAAAGAATCTAAGAGTCAATAAAGCTGATTCCTCAAAGGGATTTTGTTCTTGCCTACACTTCTACCATGCTATCAATGATTCTGCCTGGAAATAATTTTACCCCACTTTCACCAACACCATCACCAAAACCAACACCATTTAAGTTTCTTCCTTGAAGGAATACCTTGATTTATCAGGAGGAACACTGAATTTCCTTTACCTTGGGTAAAATCATGTATCCCTTTACTAAAACTATGCCTGAACAAGTTAAAAATAATTATGTCAGATTTATTTTAAAGAATTACTTTAGGGAGGAGCAGCTAGATGGTTCAGCAGATTGAGAGCCAGGTTGAGAGGTAGGAGGTCCTGGTTTTATATTTGACTTCAGACTTTCATTTCCTAGCCCTATACCTTAGGCAAGTCACTTACTCCCCATTTCCTAGCTCTTCCTATTCTTCTGCCTTGAAACAAATATACGGTATTTATTTTAAGAGGGAAAGTAAGAGTTATATATATATGTGTGTGTGTATTTCATTTATCACATAATTCTTTCATAATTTTGCCTTTTTGAAGCTTAAAGTCCTTCCAGATTATTTAAAACATCAGATAAAATACATTTTGCTTGCCCTAGCATTTTAAAAATTGTTATTAACCAACTGAATTAACAAAGAGCAAAACCAACAATAACACTAATATCTAACATTCATAAAGCATCTAAGGTTTACAAAATACTATATTTATTATCTAATTATTTCTATCCTAATTATATCTAATTATAATTTATTATTCAATATTATTATAAATATTATATAATCAGCTATAAACTTGTCTGATTTTCAAATGAGTCTTCTATCCTTTAAAATCATTTTTGATTTTTAAAACTCAGTGTCTATGTTTGTGGTCCTTAACAGTGTATGTGCCAGATATGAGGATAATTATTTATCTAAACAAAGCTTTCTTCAATTTTTCTTTTTTTAAAACTAATAGAATATATCTCTTCCAAGTCACAATAATTTGGATACAAATAACATGAGAACTATTGAAGAAATGGACATTTGTACTTTTGTTTAACATATAACATTTATATACAAATTATTAAATGATACATTAACTGAATGACAAAACAAGTTAACAAAGATAGATACGACTGAAATGACTGAAATGAATTGATTATAGATCAGTGGCATGAGACTTCCTGGACCTTTGTATAGATTTCCCTTTTGGAATATAAGTTTGTATCCCTTATTTCCCAGAGGGACTTTTTTGGGAGAGATTTTATATTTAATTCTGCAAAATGGAAATTGTTAAAAAAATTGCTTTGTGTTATTTTTATTTCCACAGTCTATATCAGTATTTCCTCAGTTTGGGAGAAGTAAAGTTTTATGATCATTGGATAAAAGCAGATGCACCACACAGGAAATATTTTGTAAATGGTTAAAACAAAAATTAGTCATGCCTTATGTGGCTCTGGGTAAAACATAAAAGCCAGTCTATTGGTGGTTGAGGGAATCACTTTGATAGGAAGAGAGAAGAATGAATTTCTCTCCTCACCATGGGAGTTATTTTTGTGGATATGATAAAGAAAAAACCTAATTAATATAATTAGAATTATCACATTTTCCTGTCGTTTAAATACACTTGGAGTATGTATATTTCAATTTTGAAAAATAAATTCTATTAATGGTTTTAAATAACAGTTATATGTGTATAATAACTGTTCAATGAATGTAAAGTCATAAAGACTTCACATTTGACTCTTCTTATGAAGAAAAATATTAGCAATGTGTCCCATTAAGTATGGAAAAAAGAAGTCCTGTCTTCATTTTGATGACCTCTCATTTTTGTGCTTGCCTGCAGCCAGAGGATAAGCTGGCTGCCACTTGAGATTGCAGGCGCTGTTTTGTGACCAGGGCCATCACAATAACAAGTTACAAATGTTTTCAGTGTGCTTAGCAAAATGTTTATTTAGGGAAACAAGGGTATTGACAGTCATGTCCTGAGAAATCACTGTAAGGGTTCAGTCTCTGGCTCCACCTGCAGCAAATCCTCGTCACCCTTATCCTTGGGGATTTGGGCTGGCCAGGACTACAGCCAGGCAAAGTAACCATGCCTAAGTGGTCAGGCTCTTTAGTACAGAATGCAGCGTAATTCTGTCAGCCTTTAAAAATTGCAGACAGATAGTTGAGTTCATGAATTTTCACAACTAGAGGCAAATAGAAAGTCACATTTTTCATAATAAAGGAACTGAGATGTATGAGATTGAATGATTCCCTCAAGTGAGAGCAAGTGATATTGTGATTTGGTAGCAGAGATTCATGGGGAATACAGACCTTTGTGTTCTCAGGCTTTTGGGTCACGTATTTAACTGTTTTTTTTTTTAAATAACATGTTGTAGATATTAGTGTCTTTCTCTAGCCTCTTAATCTAGGTTTTTCTTATCCTATTACATTTTAATGCATATAGTTGTTTAATGGAATAAACCAAGTCCTAATGTTGAACTTGGATGAAAACTGAATTTCTACTCTACTTGGAAAAAGGACAAGAAAATCACATGCAGGAGATGGTAGAGAGGTAGCATTCTCAAATCTCCCCCTTAAAGATGGATGTCTGACATTTTCCTTGGCTCTATATTTGGTATCTTAACATTCTAATCAGAGAATTCTACATTTTCAGCATGTTTTCTGCATTTCTTCTATCATTTTAAACACCTCTCTACCCTTCCCCAGATCTTAAAAAACATACATGCAAAACTATATTCTGGGCTGAAAGATTTAAGACATTTAAAGTTGTGGATGCTTAACTATATAAAAAAGTCACAAAACATTCTGAGAAGCTATAGTGGATAAGTAGATCTTTGGATTAATTTATGGTTAGAAAAAATATTCTTAGGCCTATAAATATAAAAAAATCCTTGATAATTCAGGCTTAAAGACAAATAAATATAGTATTGAAACTATATTATTTTAAATGGTATTTTCTAATCATGGAGGTACAAATCAACATCTGACATTCATATAGTAGTTTATTTTTTCAAACATTTTCCACCTAAAACAATGTGAGAGGAAATATAAATATAATTATCTCCTTTTTACTAATGAGGAAATTGAGGTTGCAAGAATAGTTTGTTGAATCAGTAACTGACAGAAGTATTTCTTGACTCCTTTTTTGATATTCTTAACACAACAACATTTTTTATATTAAATGACACTATGATTATTACAGAGATATTTGGTGGTATTTTCCAGATTTATTGCATATAGCAAGTCCTTCAGAGAAAAAAGAATATGTAAAGAAAATTCATTTCAACTGAAAAATATATAAAAGAAATCATTAAGTCCATTCCCACATTTTTTTTTGAAGTAGAGAAACTAGATCTATGACTTTATTTCTCTAGGGAATTCTTGGAACAGAAACTTCCTTCACCAATACAGGTCAACAATTCCACTATAAATTACAATATTAGAGGGTTGTCTAGGAATACTCAGGTGCTAAATACTTTCCTTATGCCCCCAAAGCTAGTAGGTATCAGAACTATGATTTGAACTAAGGTGGCCCTAATTTTCATTATATCATGCTATCCCATTTCAACACTAACAACTATTTGAATTTTTTCCATATTGTACATATGTTTGCAGATTAATTTTTTATTTTATAACCACTAGTGGAAATAATAAAAATTAAATCCTTTTCATCTAATGAGGTGAATGGCTTCAGCTTCCCTTTTTAAATTCTACTTTTGAGGATTATAAAGTAGTGAAAATGGCAGATAACAGGATTGTAATATATGCTCTGAGAAAAATTTACTCTAGCAATATAAATCTAGAGACATGAATGGTTGGAGTTCATAGTCTAGGACCTGGAAGATATTTTCCTGTCAGTGTTCTTCTGTGTGGCTAACATTATCAAAGCTGACTGTCATGTTATACACTTGGACTGTGACAAAAGAGATATAAAGCATTACACATGTGTGGTTGTACCATAGATATTTATAGAAAGTGAAACTATGTCAGTAGAGATATAATTTATAGTCAAATTTAAGAAAATAAGTTCAGAAATTGGTGTCAGTCACATCAGAAGCAGTAGGGCAAAGAGAGGAGAATCAGGACAGTCAGTTCATCCACATTGCTCCATAACACATTTATTTTTTCACTCATGACCCAGCCCTAAAGATAGTGGATATAATAAAATGTAGGCTTAAAAAGCCTTGCTGCTTGAGCTATTTTGCTTTCCATTCTTCACTCTATTAATCTCAGCACTGAAGCAGAGGAAACTTTTCTAGGGCAATTTTTATCTGCCTTGAGTCTGGTAGCACTGTTGCTGAGGAAAGGAGTCATCCCTTCTCTCTCCCATAGTTTTCTTCTTTCATTACATGACCCTATAAAGTCTCTCCCCATCCAAAAAGCATGAAATATTTTCCTGCTTTGAGATAGGAATTGAAACTCAAAATCCTAGATGTCTATGCAAGTGATAGAAAGCAAGAGGCAGGGGAAAGAGAACAGCTGGCTCAGTCTTGCCTCAGTAGAATAAGAGCAATATAAAGCAATACAGAACAAAGAGCAATGGAAGGAAAGTGGCTCTGCATAGTACTGCCAGATCATCAGAGGCTAGGCATGACCCAGTGCAAGCAGTAGTACGAGAAACTCAACCCAACAAGGTCCAGTCTTGTGGAGACTGGGGAAAACCCAATTTGAACCACTTGAATTGAATAGCTGCAGAATCTCCACACAATAGACCAAAGAGATTGTCTCTGCAGAGTATTCAGTCTGAGAGAGACTACTCAGCGGATTACAGGCAGAGGACAAGTATAACACAGTTCCCACTCCACTATAGGAATGAAGCTAAGCTTTAGCATATAGACAAATCAAGAGGAAATGTAACCCTAGAATAAGCAAAAGACAGAGAAAAAGCCTGATGCTAGAAAAATATTTCAAGAGGGATGACCAAAATTCAAGCTCAGAAGAAGTAAATCAAAAATGAAAATATGTGAAGCCTCAAAGGAAGATGTGAAAGGAAGTCAAGCCCAAAATGAACCCCTGGAAAAGCTTCAAAAAAGGGATAGAAAAAGAAATGTAAAAGGAAGCGATAGGAAAAAATCAAGAGTTTACAACAAAAAAATTATTGAAGAAAACAGTTACCTAAAAAAGGAAATACATTCCTCAAACAAGCAAATAGTTATTAAATAGTGTTATAGGTGGGATGGTGATATAGGGCCTGATGGAGAGATGGCCCAAGGTCTTCTGATGATATAAGGACCTGAGCTGATTGAAGGTGAGAAACCTAGGTAAACCATCAAGTTGCAGTAGTGAACACCAGGTCCCACAAGTATTTAAAACTCAGCTAAATACCAACTCCACCCAACCGTGCTCAGGAATAAGTGATCAAGTGAGAAGCTGTGAATTGGATAACACAGCTTCTCTGAATACTTATCCTGGATTTAAGTTGATGATAACGCTAAGACTATGTGGATAACACCAATGACTACAATTTGACTTTGCTTTAGCAATCCCTTTCCCTCAAATTTAAAGGATATGATGAATGATCCTTAGGACGATAATGGCATTCACTTAAGTAAGCTTTTAATATGTAATTATAACAAACATAGGGAAATGAAAAGGATTGCAGGAAAGTGGTGTTAGGAAAGCTTCACTAAATTACCAATGATCAGTTTTGTCAATCAAAGGGTAATCAAGTTTGAGACTGTCTGCAGGAGAGGTTTCTCCTCTCTGTGGCACCCTGGCCAGGCCAGGCACTTTTGGCCTTAACCAGATTGAATGAGTATTGTTATTGTTCTTCCTTGATGTTCAAATGATTAATATATAACACAGCTTTGTCCAGAAGTTGAAGATGAGGAACAGGATGCAGGTAACCTAAGCAGATTTGGTTTGGCCTACCCACCCAACCAACCCATGTCCCTTCTCAGGAATGAGAGAGCTTCTTGTTCAAATTTCTTTTATATTCCTGGCAGTAACTGCTTTTGCCTTCTGGCTCATGGCATCTGGGTTGGTTCTAAATTCTAAAACTGTTAAGTGTCACTCATCCTGTTCTCTGTTTTCATAGCAAAATAATATTATAATAGTTATTCCCTAAAAAAGGAATTACAAAAACTCAAAAAAGAAAAGGTCTCCCCACAAAAATAGGATTGGACCAATAGAAGCTAACAACTTCATGAGACAGCAAGAAACAATAAAAAAATTTAAAAGAATAAAAAAAAATAGAAGGGCATTAGAAATTCCTCACTGGAAAAAATAACTGACATGGAAAGTAGATACAGGAGGAATAATCTAAGAATAATTCAACTGCCTGAAAGACATGATCAAAAAGAAACTTTGGACACTATATAGGAAGAAATTATCAGGTAAAATTGCCTTCATGTTTTTGAACAAAAGCAGGAAATAAGACATTGAAATAATCCACTGACAATTCCTAAAATAAATTCTAACTTTAAAAATCTCAAGTTTTTTATGGAAAAATTCCAGAACTCTCAAAGCCAAGAGAAAATGCTAAAAGCAGCCTGAAAAAGTTTTTTTCAAATATTGTGGAAAGACAATATTTACACTGGACCTAGGAGCTTCTACATTGAAGGTTTGGAAGGCATTGAATATGATATTCTGTTAGGAAAAGGATCTGACCTGCAACCAAAAATTATCTACCAGAGTAACTAAGCATAATACTTTAGGGGGAAGATGAAAATTTAGTGAAATAGAGACATTTCAGGCATTCCTGATGAAAAAGCCAAAGCTAAAAAAGAAAATTCAAAGATCAAATTTGACACTTAAAAGAAGCATAAAAAGGTAAATAGAAATACCTCAAGGAAATCAGTATGATTAAACTAATCATATACCTACATGGGGAAATTGCAACTGGAACACATGATTTTTATAATATGAGATAGATAAAGTAATTAATATACTTAATCAAAAGAAACAATGGGGTTATACTGATTATATTCTTTGTATGTGAAAGTGATAGCTAGAATATTTAATATACTTATGGTATAAGATATATTTAATACACTTAAGATACTTTAAGTTACTAAGGGAAACAGTTTATTTAAACTGATTATATTGTTAGTAAGAAGATGAGATCTAAAATACTTAAACATGATACTTTAATATCACCTAAGATACCTAAAGTACTTTGGATACCAAAAGTACTGAAGATACTTAAGCATTTCATCATTATTAGGGCAATGAATAGAAGCATATATAGTCAGCAAGCAGAGAATAGTTTGAAAATGATGGGATAATCTTTTTTAAAAATCAAGTTATAAAAAAGAGTAATGCATTTGGACAAAAGGAGAGAAATCTGTGGGTAAATTCTCTCACATGAGGAGGCAATAAAAATTAATAGAGTGGAAAGGAAAATGAAGATGGTAACAGACAATGCTTAAACCTTACTCTTTTTGGAACTGGCAAAAAATTGGAATAACCTTCACGTTCAGGTATAGAAATTTGTTATCTAATAGGGAAGCAAGAAGGAGGAGGAAAAAGAAGAAAAATGGGAAGGTGGAGAAACAAAAGGGAGGAGAACTCTGAAAGGCAGCTAAACAGAATGAACAGAGAAGCTAGAATAATTGAATGTTTATTGAGAAATGAAGGATGCAGTGAGTTATGGAGATTAATCTGAATGTTAAGAACTGGAGATCAAGTAGGCTGGATGCAGGGAGATGAGTTAGGAGACTATGATAATATGTCAGATGAAAAGTAATATAGATATAGACAAAGTTTGTGGCCATGAAAGTGTGAGAAAATATTCATTTTAGTAGTGATGTCTATGGCTCTACCATATAGACTACTACCAATGATGAGAGCTGAAAGAGATCTCAAAGGCCATGTACTCCAACACTTTATTTTTGCAAAAATGATGAAATTGAGATAAATTGATTTATCCAAGGTTACATGGATAGTAAATACTAGATATGGTATTTCAATTGTTGCTTTGACTTCAAAACTAGTTGTATTTCCATTGGTCAAAATAGTCTTCTTTGAATTTTTGGAACTGTTATTTATCAAGATGTTAACCATCATGTTATAGTGATTAACATACTTGGTTTAGAATCAGGAAAACTTTGGTTTAAAATCTGTCTCTGTGTGATGAAGGGGAACTATTTCACTTCCTTGATTCTCAGTTCCTTTTCAAAAATTGCCATAGTATTCAAGTATCAGGAATGATATGAGGCTCAATTTACAAACATAAATGTTTTATATAAGTGTTAGTTCTAATTACAGTTTAATAGTAATCTATCATGTTACCATAAACATTGAATTTGAAATGTCTACCATGATTTGGCAGCTCATGGTTACATTGAATAAAATTAATTGAGAAATAAAAGTAGTGAAATTTCTCCTCTGGTATTATACAGGTCAATCAAGGTAGTTGTTTCACTATATTTTATGCTTTTGAAGCCATGTTTGTTTGGGTTTTGGGTGGGGGTATGTGTGATTATTTTGTAAGTGAAATCGATTTGGCCAGACAAAAATTCCAAAAGTAGCTCAGTGCTTCTCTAAAATGGTAAATAATTCAGATAGAAGTGTCCCTAACTTGGGAAAATAAACTTAGTTGTCAACTTAAAGCAAACAATCTGGTTAAAGGATTGATTTTTTTTCCTGTCAAAATCAATTTTGTGAGAAAAAGCCATATGATGAATGACTATTAAAATAAATTTTATAACTTACTATTTTAACAGTTTGAATTTACCATTCATCTTTCCACCTTCCTTTCTCCTTCCTCTTTTCACATTCTTTATTGTAGAACTTGGGCCATGGGAAAATATGGAAGGCTTTTAGAATGAGGAGCTTACTTTTGCCTTTTTTCACAAATTTAGTAGGTACTGATTCAAATCCTGGTTGTTTCTTCCCAATTGTGTGACTTTGGGCAGGATCCTTCCTTTACTGCAGTGTCAGTATCCTTGTCTATAAAATTAGATATTTGGAATAAAAGATTTTAAATGTGATAAATATAAAGCAAGACTCAGAAGATACCTTTTCTCTTCTGAAAAAAAATTGACCTTTCTCTCTAATTATATGACATCATTTCATATTAATTTAATCAAGCCACTGTCTTTGCCCAGCTAATATATAGGTCACTTTCAAATAATCTCACCTTACTTACAAGTTTCTTTACACCCTTAAGTTTTCTTACTCTTCCGTGAGCTAACTCTTCTTTTAGAGAAAGGGGAAGCAAAACTTCACAATATAATGTTTTATTTTAGACATATAACCCACTTAAACATTTAATTTTAGAAATATAATCATTTCCTTGGGTTACTAGCAGCTTTTATCTTCTAATCTCAATTGTTAATTGTCTTTGTACTACAACTGTCTATTCCTATCTCCTGTGTAATATGTTGAAAGAAGCCAGCTAGTCAGTTTGAGGCTAATGCCTCTACCTCATTTATGTTCTATTGCTAAACAGCTTTGGAGATAAATAAAACCAAAAGCGGCAATATTTAATGAATATATAAAGCAATGCAAATAATTGGAAAGGCATGTCAAAAGATGGAGACATGAATGTTCTGATGAAGCCTAGATCATTTATTTTTTTGTAAAAATAGCCTGAGAAACACTCCAGAAGAATGAAAAGTGGCACCAGATAAAACAGTGATTCAAAAACATGAAAGAGAAACACAAGTAATTTCATCCATTCAGAATAGGATTACAAAAGAAGATGATAGGAAGCTGGGAGGCACTCTGGCCAATGTTGTTTTAAACCCACTTGATTTCTGATATACCAATCTTGGGAATGTGGAATCTTGGATCCAGGATTCGTGGTGTCACAGCAAGAAACAAAGCCAACTCTCTGTTAAAGGATTGCCCAACAAAACAGAGAGAGGCTCTAGATGATATGAGCATCCAGGAATAATATGAACTCCAGAAATCCTAATGCCAAAGAGACAGAGAGATTGATGTCCTGAGTGTACAGAGGAATCCTGAAGATCAAACCAATGTGATCAATTCTTCACTATGCAAATTTTTTTCTTGTGTGATGGATCTGACTTAGTATGTGTTTTGGTTTCCACTTCTCCTTAATCTTTTGAATTTTTTATTCCCGCATTCTTCCTCCATCACTGAATATGTGAGGTTTATGATATACTAGCAGCTTAAAAGAACCATTTCCCTTTGAAATGCCTTGGTTAGGGCTACTGATTTTTAAACTTACAGCAAAGTGACTTTGACATTGTAATAGTCTATATCAGTGGTTGGTAAACTATGGCCCATAGTCCAAATCTGGCCTGCTACCCTGCTTTTGTATAGCCCTTCAGGCGGAGAGTTAGTTTTATTTTTTAAAATAAAATTTACTTATATTTTAAAATTTACCAAAAAGAGCCATTCTTTAGCTTTTAGATATAAATAATTTAAAATTACCTTTATATGAAAAGCTCCATATGATAGAAATATAATCAGCAGTAATATATTCTTAAAAAGCCTTAAAATGTAGCCATTTTTGCAAAGGGGAAGAAAGGCCAAGAGGAAGAAATCCCGGTGCTTGAATAGAATCTGGATTTCTTAATCATCTTTAGTAATGTATTACCATTATTATTAAATTTGGATATTATTAAATTTGGTACCCACTGTACAACAACACCATAATACTCTGCTTTTTTATACTCAATAAGAAATTAAAGCTAGAGCTTTGCATTTTATTGTTAACAGCACTATTACTTTGGAATAATATAATTTTATAATACTTAAGGGGCTTACTATTAATACATGTGAAAAGAATAACTATATACATGGTTTAATAACTTGAAAAAATTATGCATTGAAGAATGATTTTTTAATTCTTGGGGAAACTTAATTGGAAATGTCTGAAAGCTATTTGATTTAATAAATTACAAAAGAACAGTTACAAATCACTTAACATAACATCACAACTTTAACCCGCATTTATTCAATCACACATTTATAGCAAGACTCTGACTGAAATTATTTTTTTCCCCACCTTGGACTGAATTGTCTGTTTATTCAGGAGAGGAGTTTGAGTGGAGAGAAGAACAGGGAGAGATGTAAGAGAAGAAATGAGAAAGGAAGGATAATAAGAAGCAGAATTATACTTACTTAATATTAGTCTATATTTATTTTTAAAATTCACTTTTATTATTACTTTTGGACCAAGTCAGTAAAACAATGAATAAATAACTAAATAAAACTGCCATTGACTGAAATATGGAAGAAAGATTATTCAAAGTGGTCTGATACTAGAGTTATAAAGATTTCATGACTTTTTTCTTCCTATTGTACAATAGTTGCAAGTTATGTAAAATGTTCAGCCACTTAATAACTCTATATTGGCCTATGTTTTGGGAACCCGAGGGATATTTAAGGAGAACTAGCTGTAATGCTAATTTACAGAACCCAAAGCATGCTATTTACCTTTAATTATGCTGCAAATTATTAGGTTTTATGGGTTAATGTCATAAAATAATAGAGGATTTGCTTCTATGGTGACCTGGGGTACCAAAACCAATTCATTAAATAGTACTGTGTGATCATAAGATAGTTAATTCAACATTCACATTTGCCATTTTAATCCCAGAGAAAAATTTATTGTCTTTGGCTTAACAAAATCAATTCCACAGAATATTTACTGCTTTTCTTCATGATAAAAAAAAGATTGAGAAGGAATATGGTGTATTGTGATGATAGGAGCATTAAACTAAAACATGAGAGATAGGTCCTTAGCTATATCTCTGATATAAGTTAGTTTTGTAACTTTGTGTTGGGCTCAGTTACCTAACAAGTATCCAAATCAAGGTGAGGTGTTAGATAGAAAGATAGTATGTGTATGTATACATATATACATAATTTATAATTCATAAGTATAATATACATGTATCCAATTTAGATGCATATTATATACAACACTCATGGTATAATTATGTAATATATACATTTTTTCCTTTGAAATTGTATTCCAGTGGCTTGTATGCATCTTAGCTTTCCTCTGTCCAATCCATTTTGTCAGAGATATTCCCAAAGAATTGGCCATAAGATTATAGATTTAGAGTAGATAGAAAATAGTTAGATTTACAGATAATTTATTAAACCCTTGTTACATGCTAGACACTCTGTTAGGGTGATAGGACTACAAAGAAAAAAGACAAAAAGATTCCCTATTCTTAAGCATCTTACATTTTTTAAAAAATTTAAACATTTATTAATATTCATTTTTAACATGGTTACATGATTCATGCTCCTACTTTTCCCCTTCACCCCCCGCACTCCCCCCACCCATGGCCAATGCACATTTCCACTGGTTTTGTCATGTGTCCTTGATCAAGACCCATTTCCAAATTATTGGTAGTTGCATTGGTGTGGTAGTTTCGAGTCCACATCCTTAACCATGTCCACCCTGACCCATGCGTTCAAGCAGTTGTTTTTCTTATATGTTTCCTCTCCTGCAGTTCTTCCTCTGAATGTGGGTAGCGTTCTTTACCATAAATCCCTCAGAGCTGTCCTGGGTCATTGTATTGCTGCTGGTACAGAAGCCCATTACATTCGATTTTACCATAGTATATCAGTCTCTGTGTACAATGTTCTTCTGGCTCT